>NC_058084.1:380610290-380952790 GCF_014858855.1 Bufo gargarizans
GCTATGAATTCATCACTTCTAGATAACCTTGGTGCTTTCTTTATACTCCTCACAAACCAACTGTACTTCTGATGGAGCAGCACTGATGTTTTTTTTTTTATATTTGCAGTCATGAATTTTTTTTGGGGTATGTTATATTATTCTGTACATAGAGGGAGGAATGTATTACAGGGGTTTTCTCACCTGGAACATTGGTGACATATCGCTAGGATAGGTTGCGAATGTCACATAATGTCTGGGGCCTGCACCTATCTCTAGATCGTAGCTCCCAAAGAAAATAAGAACGCACTATGCATCATTGGCTGCCCCCCCATTCATTTCTATGGGAGTGCCGAAAGAAGCCGAGCGAGAGGTGGGACTCACTAGAATATGCCATGCCACCAATGTTCCAGGTGAGACAATCCCTTTAAAACCGGCATTTCCTACATCAGTCTTAGTAACAAACCCCACAGACGTACAATATGTCAGAATTCCTGAGAATGAATAATCCTGGTGCATCGTCTGGGGTTCTGTGCGCCAGAAAATGAAATCTACGTCAGCAAGGACGCAAACGTAAATTTATTGTTTAATGTGGAGCAGTTTTCAGCTGCACGTTTTTAAATGAGTTGGTCCCACGCACGGTCTGCCTCCTTCCATCTACTTTTTGTAAAAGGTGAAAAAGTCCAAAAAGTCATAATTTTTGTCACAGGACTGCACTGCACCAAAAATTCTGACTTCTGTACGGTGGAAAACTGCTGTACAAAGTCCATACCTTCTCCTCATATTTTGCATTGGTGTTGTCTGGATGATACATATCCAGTGTCTCACAAGTGCATCTGATATTCTGGCCATATGAAATTATATTTTTAAAATAATTTTTGCTGCTGTTCTTTTTTTTTTTTTTTTTATTCTTGTTGCTCACTATATAGAAATGGAGGTCTCACAGGACACTCTTGGGGCCAGGTTTGTACTTTACCTTGTTCCCAATAATTGGCCCAATAAACTGCCCATGTAAGGGTTGCCCGTACATGATGCGTTCCAGAAGCAGGATCTGCCTGCGGATTACCATTAGTTGCCGGCTTGCACCCGTACTTGCTGGACCGCCCCTGTCCATGATATTCGAAACAATGGTACGTACAGGTGCGGCCTGGCAATTACCGTTAATCCACCTGCAGATCCCACTGCCGGATTGTGTCTCTTAGATGGGCCTTAACTAGTGAGCTGGTGGTCTGCTAAAATGTGTCAGAGGGTCAATTGATTGATTTTTGCTGGGTATTTCTTTTATTTTTTAACTTGCCTGATCAGTAGCCAATCATTACTCCTTATTCCTGTGCTCACCCAAGCTAATTATAAGTTTACAGATTGGTTTGAAGTTAATTGAGTAACTCAACCAACCTTTTCAGGGTTACCCTTTAATTATGTCTATGCTTTGAATTGGCAGAAGAAGCAAATATGTCACATCTCGGTGCGTGCTAAATGCAGCCTACGCCCAGATGAAACTACTGAGAGGTACATAACTGAGAGTTTCATTTTGAAAAGATTGTATTTTCCTGTCTAGTCATCCGCTGATGATAACAACCCCTGCTAGTCTTCAAGCTTGGGGAAAAAGGCTCATTGTATAAGCTATGTATTATAGTACTTAATATACTACTATACCTTAGGCTGAAAAAGCTTTACGGGTTCATAATATGTGAGGTCTCAGATATTCTCTGCTTAAAGGGGTTGTCTCATCAGCAATTGGCATTTATCATGTAGACAAAGTTAGTACAAGGCACTTACTAATGTATTGTCATTGTCCATATTGCCTCCTTTGCTGGCTTCACTTTTGCCTCACATTATACACTGCTCGTATCCAGGGGTTACAACCACCGCTGCAGCGCTGATACGAGGTGGCCGGGATGGGAGCTGCTGCGCAGGCAAGCCTATGTGTGCTACCACAATCCTGGTCAGCGCCTTTTCCTGTAGTGTGCAAGCACGACCACAACGGCTGGACTGCAGAGTGGTCGTAAGCCCTGGATATGAGCAGTGTATAATACAATGGAAAAATGAATCAAGCCAGCAAAGGAGGCAATATGGACAATCACAGTACATTAGTAAGTGCCTTGTATTAACTTTGTCTACATTATAGATGCCATTTGCTGAAGTGAGACAACCCCTTTAAGGAACTGGACTACCTAACTATGAGGGTCAAACATTTATTAGACTACAGAAGATGTGCTTAGTTACAAGAAACGACTAAATATACTAACAACTTAAAAAAGTAAGATTAGTAGTAGATATTTTTTTTAATTTATAGCTGTAGGGCTCTTGTGCCCATAAATAATAACTGAAGTCTGATCTGGCCACCTTGACTACTTATCATAAGATGCATAGTATGGCTGAGTTCACATCAGCGTTCTGCATTTCTGTTCTCTTGCTCAGTTATAGGAGCAGGAGAATGGAAAGTACGGATTCGGCACATAACTGAGCGGAGACAAAAGTCCTGCCGCACAACTTTTGTCTCCGCTCCAAAATCATCTTCTGAGCGGAAACCTAACGGACCCCATTATAGTCTATGGGGTTCATAGGCTCAGTTTGTCTGTTATGTGCTAAATCCGTCCTTTCCGTTCTCCTGCTCCTATAACAGAGCAGGGGAACGGAAAGGCTGATGCATTATGTGAACTCGGCCTAAAGTGTACCCACAGTAAACAAATTCAAAACCAAAAATTTTCAGCACTCCTGTAAAAAGCTTTACTTAAAAAACATTTTGTACAACGATTAAAAAACAATACCTACTCGTTTCAGACTTAGTATCACTTGTCCTTAAAGAGGTTGTGCAAGAATTGGGGAGAGGGGAGGGGGGGGGGGGGGGGGGGCAAAAAAACCAACATTATGCCGGACCCAGAAAGGGGAGATGACATACCTGCTCCTTCTGCAGGCCTCATCTGGTTTGACATCGCCACAACCAATCACTGGATGCGGCGGTGTCCGGTTCCCCTTGCATTGCATCATGTGACCATTTGTCATGACGCAAGAGGAGCCTGACACTACCGGATGTTGGCATCGCTGGGGCCAAACGGAGCATGGCAGGCCTACAGGAGAAGGTGCGGGGAGCCGGCACTGGGAAGCAGTTAAAGGGGGATTTAGACAGGATGATGTAACAGCTGATTGTGAGCTGCTCGTTCAGTGAAGGACACCTCTGTATTTACACGCAGTGATCGCCTTCACAGTAGCGATCCCTCTTCCTCATACAGATTTATGGTTTCTGAGCAGCAGATCGATGTTTAAGCCACACAATCTGCTGCCTAGCCATGATCGGTGGTGCCTACACGAGCGACAGGATCACCCCATGAACGAGCGTTCGCAGAAATGGTCGTTCCCAATAATTTGCCTTATTCTCTGGCCGTCTAAATGTCCCCTCCCCCCACACATACACATCTTGCACAAACCTTTTAATCATGGTGTACAGTTTTTTTTTTTGCACAAAACAAACTCCTATAACAAATATAACCTAATAAAATATAACATAATAACATATATAATATTTTTGGTGGGACAGTTAACAAATGATTTTATTACATGGGCTTCTCCAGTACTCATCGATACGATCTCCTTAGTGTTGGTAACAAATTTGCAAGTACTACGACGAGGCGATCCACACTTTATATGATCCTTTTAGCTCTAAACAATTCTTATTTCCATAATCATTTTTTTTTTTACTCATTTGGAGAAAGAATGTTGCCTGGTATTAAAGACTTTTTAGCTACATATTGCACGCATTGTGCTATCGCCATCCAGTACTGGCAAATATTTAATAATTGCAACACTGGTATTGTAGTCCATGTAACTAGTACTAAATGCTGTTGCTTCTGCTTAAAGAGGATCTGTCGCCAAAAAACGCAGTGCAATCTGGCAGCGCCATGTCCTAGAGCAGGAGATGCTGAGCAGATTGATTATATAGTTTTGTTGGAAAAGATTCAGTAAAACTTGTAATTTTTACGTTTGTGTATCTGCTTTTTCCGTAGCCCTGTGAAGTACTATCGGTACAGGAGGGAGGAGTTACCAGTGACTGACAGCTGTCTCTCTATGCACACTTATACACACAGTGCTGTCAATTACCGATGACTCCTCCCTCCTGTACCGATAGGTATTCCCTGGAGACAGAAAAAGCAGATATATAAATGCATAAATTACAGGTTTCGTAGAAAAGTATATATCTTTCTGCTCAGCGTCTCCTGCTCTATAACATGGTGCTGTCAGATTGCATTGTATTTTGTGGTAACGGTTCTTTAATCTGTCTGGAGCCTGTATCCATCTTCCTCCTTAGTAGACCTTTTGCTGCTTGCTCTACCATGTTTAAATGAGGTCAGAGCAAGACAGATTTTTGGGATTCTCCATTTATATACAATGCATCTAGCTGATGTGATGTATTTTTATTAGTCTGTTACCAATTTGTTCTCTGGACTATGTTCATTGTTTTTTGTTAATTCGATCAATCAAATTGGAATAATATTATTATGCGTGAATAAAAGACTTATAATGTGAACAGGATGTTATTGCAGTGAATATCATGCGAGAATAACACAGGGCTGTTATAAAGGCGTCTGGTATTGTCCCTTCAAAACAACCAGATTTCTTTTTAATCATTTCCCCTATTATAATAAATTTTTTGTTTGCAAAGACATTTAGGAGAGGTCACTGATGGTGATATTGTTTAATTGCAGTGAAAAGAGAAGTGATTCTTCTATAATTTGCATGTACTTTCCCTGTTCATGGTTTCGGTTAGATGGCGAGGCACAGTGATGCTATCCCTATTTATAGCGGTAGAATTGGGCCTTGGCTTTTCTCGCTTCTTAGTTGCATACATATTGTAATGGGGGAATAATGAAGTGATTTACAGAGCAGCTGCTTACAGTCAGATTTACTGCTAGTCAAAGACCTGGCTGCAAATGACCTAGATCTATGACTGAGACTCGCCAAGGGCTCTTGCGATGACAAAGTGCAAGCGAATATGTTGAAGATGAAAGATTATTCATGTAGGAACCAAAGGTAAAAAAAAAAAAAAAGATAGTTTGGTTCTGGAGAATTAGACCTAATGCACAATATCATGGGTGTAAAGTAGAACTGGCTTAGTTGCCCATAACAACCAATCAGATCTCGCCTTTCAGTTTCCAAAAGAGCTGTCAAAAATGAAAGGAGGAATCTGATTGGTTGCTATGGGCAACTAAGCCAGTTCTACTTTACAGAAGTTTGATAAATCTCTTCCTATATCGCTAAGCATAAGAGTAGGCAGATCTAATACAGCCCCCTAGCAAAACTTAGGACCCCCTGCCAAACATTCCCAGGCGCCACCATTGGTCAGCATGGCCACCATAGCTGGGTTTGATACTATGCCGACTGCAGTTCTGCTTTATCTATAGCTAAATCTGAGGGAGTTTCCAGCTGTTTGTTGGATAAATGTTTAAAGGAAATGTGTCGCCAACAATTTTATCTGCCAGATAAAACCTGATACTAACACATCTCCTTTTTTCTAATCTCTTTTTTTTATTTTCTGATTACAGATTTAGTTATTCTATTTGCTCAACATGATTAATGGGGTGACCATCTTACCAGAGTTGTTCTTACCAGCATTCAGAAAGCATTAAAAAAAATTATTTACAGCAGCCTCATGGGCCATAGACACAATGGTCAGGAGGAGACCTCATTGACTTCTACGGGAGAGTTTTCTAGACATGCTCTGTGATCTGTACAGAGGTCATTGTACAAGAAAGAATAGAGAAGCTTTGATAATCGCCTATTGTGAATGGTGGATCCTGTCTTAACTATACACAGAGGTGATATCATTACAGGCAGAATTAGAATGACAGATAAGAAGATAACTTCAGTAAAGTTTTCTGTACAGGCCAAGAAATTATGATTATTATTAGCTTAGTGGCCAGTGCGAAAACGGCAGGATTTTATGGTTTCTGAGTAAATATAGATATTGACATGGAAAATAAAAATATCATCAACAATTCTTTAAAAATATGTTAAACATAAAAACATAATTTTAAAAGTAGGTCAGTTTCTTGATAACATGTTCCCATTTAATGGTTTTTGACTCTTAAAAATCATGTGGAAATTGTTTATGTGGAGTAAGATTAGTAATGTAGTGTCTCTAGCTGAGATGCTTCTGTAAGCCAGTTTCACATGCCCACCCTCTTGGTGTTTATCTCTTGCTTTGTGAGACATCCAATAGACCAAACAACTGTTTATCTCCCCCTTTCTTTTCCGCTACTTTGATTGGGACACCACCTGTATCTGGCTGTCTATGTAGGGATGGTGTTTCTCATGCTCGGCAGCAGAACAGTTTCTCAGCAGCAGAGCTGTGATGACAGTGAGTAATTACAGAACTACTTTACACTTTGTAATAGAGTAGCATGTAGGCAGCAGAGAAGAGTGTCGGTGTCTGTGAGAGGAGCAAAGAATCATGGGAACTGGTAATCTTGCCCAGTGCAAGCCTAGCAGCATAAAAGCAAAGTTGCAACACAAAGCTTGCCAAGGTAATGAAAATGAAATACATTAGAACTACTACTGATCTATGGTGGCATCATGTGGTCAGCACGCAGTACACATATGGCGGGTTTTCATTAGTTTAGAAAAGTCCTTTAATGTGCTGTATGTCTGTTAGAAAGACCCGACTTGAATCTTATAGAAAGTAGCTATGGAACTACATAGATTTCACCTGCCCTGCCCTCTTCGTAGATTACTAGGCTAAACAATGTTATCAGCATGTTAAACTTGATCATAATGGACATTTCTTTCTGTTTGTGTTATTTTTGATTGATTAGTAAATCAATGGTTAACACAATGTATTATTTTTGCTCCTTTACCTCACCTGCAGTTATCTTTTGGTTTCTTCATATTTTTGATAGCTCATACTGAGTTACCATCTGCCACTTCTTATCATATGACTAGAAGAATCTGGAAAAATCATGACCCAATTCCTGAAATACTGTTATAAAAGCAAAATAGAGCAGATTTTTCAAAGTCATTAGTCAAGTTTATGATGGATGACAACATATCAAAATGTCATGACATGAAAACATTCTCTTTTTAGTAAAGGCAGACAATCCTGGAATAAGACCCTTTAAGGCTACTTTCACACCTGCGTTTGGTGTGGATCCGTCTTGTATCTGCACAGACGGATCCGCACCGATAATGCAAACACTTGTATCTGTTCAGAACGGATCCGTTTGCATTACCATGAACAAAAAAATTATTATTATTTTTATTTTTGTTCATGATAATGCAAATGGATCCGTTTTGACTTAGACCTCATGCACACGACCGTTGTTTCATTCCGTGTCCGTTCCATTTTTCTTGATTTTCTGCGGACCCATTGACTTTCAGTTGATATTCAGTTGATATCAGTTGAAAACTCGGCTAATGGACCGTTTGTCATCCGCATCCGTGATCCGTGGTTTCAGTCCGTCAAAAAAATATAACCTTTCCTATTTTTTTCACGGAAAACGGTTTGCGGACTCATTAAAGTCAATGGGTCCGTGAAAAAACGCGGAGGCACACAAGATTGTCATCCGCGTCCGTTTTTTCCCTATCATTTGCATGGGAAACTTGACTTAGATTTTTTTTTTTTTTTACTTTCCTTCATGTCTGGAGATCCTCCAAAAATAAAGCAGCGTTTTGGTGTCCGCCTCCAGAGCGGAATGGAGGCTGAACGGAGGCAAACTGATCCATTTTGGGCCGCTTGTGAGAGCCCTGAACGGATCTCACAAGCGGACCCAGAAACGCCAGTGTGAAAGAAGCCTAAGGTGGTTATTCAGGGGCTGAAAGAAAAATCTTATATAACTACTTAAATACAAGCTCTGGAACGTTTAACTACAGTGTTAATGACCGTATGATAATTGTTCCAGATTGATGTAAATTTCCCTTGCATTCTGTTATTTGTCATTTCATTATAATAACCATATTGTCACAGCTGTAATTCAGGATATTACAAACGGGTAATTTTCCTCCTTCTAGCACGCGGAGATATAGGTCACTGTAGCTGGTGTTCTTAATTAATAGTTATTTGCAAATAGATGCATGGAGCCATAATCGGCATGGAGTGGACTTCTTCCCAACATCTGGTGTTGGTTTATGGGATTAGTTATAGGCATAATGACTTTTACATGAATTTGACAGATGACTTAAATCCAACCCTTGGATTTCCATGATCAGGTTATTGGATGTAGTTTTTGTAGTGTAGATCAAAAAAATGAGAGTAAGTATAAAGAACAGATACTAACTTTTTTTTTTATTTATTTTTTTATCCGCTCCTAGTTTTAGCTTCAAAAGTTTCATCCAAAAACCTCAGCGTGGAAACCCAGCCTCAGCTGTCTTTCAAGGAAGATTGGTTTCCAACTCTGCATTCAGAGCCTTCAATTGCTTTGATTGCTGGAATAAAGAACCCCCAGCAGGAAGGTTGTCTAGAGCTTTAGTCCATGGTTTCCACGTACAGTTTTTTGAAGCCATAGCCAGAAAGGAATCGTGAACAGTGAACACGTATAAATAAAAAGCTAAGTCTTCTCCTCTGTTAGAATCCAGTCCTGGCAGTGGCTTCAAAAACTGCAACAAATAAAATTAAACGTGGAAACCCAGCCTTATTCTTCTAGTATATGATTTCTATAAAAATGATATACTAATAATTATTGTATGTAATGTCATGGCAATCATGTCCGTTAACAAAGTTCTGTGAATGTAGCAAACAATCCACATAAACACAACCAGAAGCTGAGCCCTTGGACCTACTTCAGTATCTTGGGTTGGAGGTTTAGTATTAGACCTGTCATTACATGTGCATTAAATGTAGTGCAGCCATAAATGTGTGTAGACTACTTATTATCCGCCTTATTCCTTCTCTTTGCTGGTTTCTGCAAGTGTGTGATGAAGGAACGTAGTCGTATGCTTCAAGCTGCCTTCACATCTGTGTCAGAAGCTCTGTTCTGGGCTCAAGTTGCACACAAGTTTTACTCTACTGACTTTAATGTACTGTTTGTTTGTTTTTGTTTTTTTCCGCCTTATGGGCACCTGACCATAAGACATACCTAGGTCTTATAGGAGGAAAATAAGAGTGTTTTTCATCAGACCACAGCTCAGATCCCCAATGTTAATCAGACCTCAGCTCAGAGCTCCAATCAGACCTCTAATGATGATCAGACCTCAGTACAGACCCCCAATGGTAGTAAGACCCTCAGTCAGACCTCTTCTTGTGATGTCACACAGTATAAGGTCACAGAGCGCGCCAAGGTCACGGCACAGCATGCGACCAACGAAGATCAGGAAATGGTGAGTACGGAGGCCCTACAGGGAGTGCTGTATTCACAGCTCCTGGTCCTCCTGTACTAATGAGAGTATTCACCCCATAAGATGCATTGACATTTTTTCCTCACCTGGGGGGGAAGTGCATCCTATAGGGCGAAAAATACAGTAAGTTGTGCGCAACACACAACTCGCCTGCTAATCTGGCTGTGTTTTTACAGCCAAACACAACTCTAAAATAGCCGTGTAATGGCAAGTTGCACAGCAGTTGCACATTTTTGTCTCGTGACTCGTGTAGCCCCAGAGGACCTGCAGAGAATTATCGATAGACCGAGGAAGATGCCACTTTCCCCGATAAGAAATATTACAAAGTTTTATATATGATAATCTTTATATTTGCAACAGCCATATAAAAAATGAGGGGTAGGACTGGATATATGAAAAGAGGCCACAACTTGGTATAGACAGTAGCCAACAAGATGTACATAGTACAAGTGCAGAACAGTAAGAAGATTATTCTGATACGCATGGGCCCCAAACCCCAACACTTATTTTGCTACTGTTCCCCAAGATGGCCTCAGAAGAAGCAAATAACAAAATGCACGTTAGGGCTTGGGGCCCATACTGATCAGTATTGAATTATGTACTTCTAGCACTTGTATCATGTGCGTCTTGTTGACTATGGTACTGGTACCTTTAAGCCCTTTACTAAATGAACATGTGATTGTTTGCTATGGATAAATATTGGTAATATGAAGTGTATTTATATATCCTCTGTAAACCAGGTTGTGGCCCCTTTTCATGTATGCAGTCCTACCCCTCGTTTTTATGTTTGTTTATATGATTGTTGCAAAATGAAGATCTATTTTGCATTCATTTTTATTTTGTGCCATGTTTAGTTTGATATTCTTTTACTTCATTTGGAGCCTATTTTAATTATCATTTGGTAAAGGATTTGTGTATTCACATTGAGTCTTGATTTTTGGAAATAAAATGAAAGAATAATTCTTATACAAAGTAAGTAAGGCTACTTTCACACTGGCGTTTTGACTTTCCGTTTGTGAGATCCGTTCAGGGCTCTCACACGTGGTCCAAAACGGATCAGTTTTGCCCTAATACATTCTGACTGGAAAAGGATCCGCTCAGAATGCATCAGTTTGCCTCCAATCAGTCTCCATTCCGTACTGGAGGTGGACACCAAAACGCTGCTTGCAGCGTTTTGCGGTCCGCCTGACGAAGCAGAGCCAAACGGATCCTTCCTGGCACACAATGTAAGTCAATGGGGAGGCATCCGTTTTCTCTGACACAATCTGGCACAATAGAAAACTGATCCGTCTTGGCTATTTTAAAGATAATACAACCGGATCCGTTCATGACGGATGCATGCGGTTGTATTATTGCAACGGAAGCGTTTTTGCGGATCCAAAATGCTAGTGTGAAAGTAGCCTATGGGTCCATTCACATGTCCGCAATCCCGATCTCGAAAAAAATTGAACGTCATATTCTTGTCCGCAATTGCGGACAAGAAAAGGCATTTTCTATGAGCATGCCGGCGATGTGCAGTCCGCAAAATGCGGAACGCACATCGCCGATGTCCGTGTTTTGCAGATCCACGGATCCGTAGATCCGCAAAACACACACGGATGCGTGAATGGACCCTAAGTGGAATGAAACAGGCTATTTCTCTGTTTTATTATTGACTGGACATTGTTAAGCTTCTTGGGAAGTGTGCCCGTTTCTCAGCTGGTTTAGGGTTGTTTCACACGAGCGGATGCCGTGCGTGGCATCCGCTCCGTGAATGACAGCCAAGACCCGATGCAGACTGCAGAGGCACGGAGCATTATCAATCATGTTACTGCTCCGTGCCTCTGCAGTCTGCTTCGGGTCTTGGCTGTCATTCACAGAGCGGATGTCACACACTGCATCCGCTCGTGTGAAACAACCCTTACTTTGGCACTTGAAACAAATTAAAATGTAAATTCACCTATTACAGAAAACTAGTTACAGTACATATAAAGAACACAGATTATACTGTGTCTTGATTTTGTTGTTGTGGTCTTGAAAAAATACTCCAGGAACTGTCCACATTGACATGGTCAGAATTTGTAAGACAAAAGCAGGAATGGGTCAGAAGCACAGAAGAGGAACAGATCTTACCATTATAACTTATCTCTGTAGTTTATGTTCCTGGCTATTACAAATACTGACACAAAATACGGAGCATTTACCCCCTTTCCTGACCAGACACATTGGGGCTCATTTATGATATACACCAATTTTTTGCAATAGATCTGTCGCAGATTTGGTCGCAACGTGGATTTGTGGGTGAATCAGTATTTTTTTCTATATCCAGGAAAATGTTATAAAAGGAGATGTCTGTTTTTCACATTTGTTTTTCATTTTGTAATAGTTCAAAGTGCAACTAAAGTATTTTTTACATTCGTATCCCCTTTTCATTACATATTGGGGATATATGGGTTACAGCTATTTTTATTTTATGTTTTTTTATTTTTGTTTTCTTTTCTATATTCTATTTTTTCGTTTTAAAAGACCTTTGGTGAGCATTTAACATTACATCTTTTTTTTTTTTTTCTCATGTAACTAAGGTTGACATATTAGCCCCAATTATAGGGGAATACAGTCCCCAGAGAGGTTGCACGGGACTCTATAGCCTCACTGCAGAGCTGATCTGGGTCTGCTAAGGCTCAGTAGCTCGTGCAGACACCCAACCCTTGGCAATCACGATTGCTTGGGCCAGAGCAAGAAGTGCATTGGCGCTTCCTGATCTGTATTTACAGACCTCATTAAGTGCTGTGTATATAGTGATGGGAAGGAAGAGATGGTTAAAAAAACAGTCCTTGCCTTCTCTATGAGCAGCGCTGCTGTCACCGACAGTGGGCTTCCCACCTACGTTGTGCGATTAGGTGCAACTGTGACGTATGCAAGTATGTTCACAAATGTCCATGTAGAGATAAGTGACAACTATCTGGACATATATAGTCAACAGGCAGTCGGCAAGCGGTTAAACACTCAAACTTAAGGCTCTTTTACACGGATCAATGTGCAGGTAATTATCGGGAATGAGCTAAACGTTCCCGATAATTACATGGACATTGAGTGGAGGTGATGGCTGCTGTCACATGCAGCAATCGTCTCCTCTGTATGTGCATACATGATCGCTGCTGTAATCTCTCATCCCCCATACAGATTATTTGTTTGCGGCAGCAGATAACTGTTTACAGAGGATGATGTGTTGCCAGGAAAATGATTTTATGTGCCGCATAAACAATGAACTTTTACTCATTATATAAATAGATGCCCCAGAAATTTATCATGGGAGAATGCAAGGAGTTGCCAAAAAGGGACATATCAGGAGGAGAGGATACAGGATCTCTTTAAGTTTACCGCATTGGCTTTCCATATGCAGCTTTTATCTGCACCCACCTCTTGCCTATGGCACCGGTTTCCCAAAATTGCACAAAATTGTGTGACTAAATGTGGCAAGGTTGGTGGCATGCACGACATGAAAAAAAGTCATTTGATCCTAGCAGCCTGCCCTAGAGTAACGTGGTAAAGCTTCTCTCCTCTAAGTGTGCTATTGAGAAATACTCAACATCTATTTCAGTATTTTTCACGTAGCTAATGCTCTCATGTCTGGAAGATAACCTTTCAGGAAGGAAACCCGGATAATACATATAAACGACTGAACATGATTCTGTGTCTTTCAGGATGCCAGACAGAAGTTCCGCTCTGTGCTGACAGAAGCCACCCTGAAACTGGATGAGATGGTGAAAAAAATCGGAAAATCTGTGGAAGATTCCAAACCATATTGGGAGGCCAGGAAAGTGGCCAGACAGGTATGTAACTACTAACTGGTGATGCTGAGGTACCTGGAAATAATTACAATAGATGGACTTTAAAATATATTGTCTTCTTTCACATCTAAATGTTAGGCAATTGTTTAAGATGTTTGGAGACCACCCATATAAATAAATGGGGTGCACACTTTCAGACACTAGCCGGCAATAACCAATATGAATAAAAATATAAAAAAAAAATAATAATTTTTAGGTATAGTGAAGAATGCTGTGCCACCGGGGGTAAAAAAATAAAATAAAGACAGCCGCAGATATTACAACCAAATACTACTTACCTTGCCAGTCCCCAGCCAATCCAGTGCATATGCCTCAGTGGTCCTAGTGGTCTTTATTTTCACTACATGACTGCTGCAATCAGAGTCCCTGCTGATCATGTGCAGTACAGCTGACATTACTGTTCAGTGTCACGGAAGGTGTACAGGAAACAAGACAACACAAAATGTATATACGACTCACTGGATCCAAAACTAAGGAACAAAAAGGGAGACCCCTGCATCAGACCTGGCACTCTCCCTGACTGCTCAGCCTATGCGAAAATACCAATGGTAGATGATCGCATATCCTCGTACCTCGACTGTATAACACCTGAACACCCTATAATAGTGAGGGGACACGACCACCGGCTCCCTACACTAGATACGGAGGGAGTCAGGGTCACCTGGGATCCAGCAAACAGAAAAACACAAATGAATGCACAACACTTATCTTGTAGAAGACTGGGAAGTAGGATCAGCATGCACACACACTCCAGGAAGTAATCTAAACCGCAAACTGATGCACTATGGGGAGGAATTTAAAGGGATGCAATCAGTACAACTACATGACAGCTGAGAGAGGCTAACGAGATGAGGAACTGAAAGCAAAACAAAGGAAGCTCAAGGAGGAGGTTCTGAAAGGCATCTGTCAGAGCTTCTCAGATGTCTGGTGGTGACAGGTAGCCATGAAGCCAGTAGTACAGCACATGACTGCTGAAATCATTGATTGGCTGCAGTGGTCACTTGTTAGCTGCTAGTAAACAAAGACCAAGGGAACTGCCAGAGCATCTGCTTTGGATCTACTGCAGATTGGGATTTGATAGGTGAGTACTACTTTCTGTTTGATAACCCATTTTAATCCCTCTGCACAACATGACGTACACATACCCCCTAGGTGTGCAGTGAATGTATGGAGCAGGCTCAGAAGGTGAGCTGCTCCGGACATGCCGGGTCCCTGCTTTATTGCACAACTGACACCCGCCTGCAGAGGCTTAAACCAACCGTTTAACCCCTCAGGTGCTGCCTTCAGTAGCAACTTTGGTATCGGTGTGGTTAGACAGAGGGAATGGGCTCCTTCTGTCCCCCAGTTTGTCAAGCGGTTATCATGGTATGTTAGTCAGGTTGTAATAGGATGCTGGTAAAATGGGAATACAAGGCAATATGGAAGTATTGCAGTGTACTATCCAAGCCATCAAATAAACACATGTTCAAGTCCCCTAGGGGGACTAAAAGCAAAAGTGAAAAGAAAACATAATTTTTGAAAATTATAAAAATCCCCCACACATATTAAAGATGGGAAAAAAAACTTTTCCCATCGCCATAAGGCCTCATGCACACGACAGTTGTTTTTTGCGTCCGCCCCAAAAAACAGATGCGGCAGGAATTACAACAGTTTGCATATGTGCCTCCCACTTGTTAAGGGACCAAAAGTAATGGGACAATTGGCTTCTCGGCTGTTCCATGGCCAGGTGTGTGTTATTCCCTCATTATCCCAATTGCAATGAGCAGATAAAAGGTCCAGAGTTAATTTCAAGTCTGCTATTTGCATTTAGAATCTGTTGCGGTCAATTTTCAAGATGAGATCCAAAGAGCTGTCACTATCTGTGAAGCAAGCCATCATTAGGCTGAAAAAACAAAACAAACCCATCAGAGAGATAGCAAAAACATTTGGCGTGGCCAAAACAACTGTTTCGAACATCCTTATAAGGAGGGAACGCACCGGTGAGCTCAGCAACATCAAAAGACCCGGAAGCCACGGAAAACAACTGTGGTGGATGACTGAAGAATTCTTTCCCTGATGAAGAAAGCAACCTTCACAACAGTTGGCCAGATCAAGAGCACTCTCCAGGAGGTAGGTGTATGTGTGTCAAAGTCAACAATGAAGAGAAGACTTCACCAGAGTGAATACAGAGGGTTCACCACAGGATGTAAACCATTGGTGAGCCTCAAAAACAGGAAGGCCAGATTAGAGTTTGCCAAACGACATCTAAAAAAGCCTTCACAGTTCTGGAACAACATCCTATGGACAGATGAGACCAAGATCAACTTGTACCAGAGTGATGGGAAGAGAAGAGTATGGAGAAGGCAAGGAACTGCTCATGATCCTAAGCATACCACCTCATCAGTGAAGCATGGTGGTGGTAGTGTCATGGCGTGGGCATGTATTGCTGCCAATGGAACTGGTTTTCTTGTATTTATTGATGATGTGACTGCTGACAAAAGCAGCAGGATGGATTCTGAAGTGTTTTGGGCAATATTATCTGCTCATATTCAGCCAAATGCTTCAGAACTCATTGGACGGCGCTTCACAGTGCAGATGGACAGTGACCCAAAGCATACTGCAAAAGCAACCAAAGAGTTTAAGGGAAAGAAGTAGAATGTTATGCAATGGCCAAGTCAATCACCTGACCTGAATCCGATTTAAGCATGCAGTTCACTTGCTGAAGACAAAACTGATGGGAAAATGCCCCAAGAACAAGCAGGAACTGAAGACGGTTACAGTAGAGGCCTGGCAGAGAATCACCAGGGATGAAACCCAGCATCTGGTGATGTCTATGCGTTCCAGACTTCAGGCTGTAATTAACTGCAAAGGATTTGCAACCAAGTATTAAAAAGTGAAAGTTTTGATTTATGATTATTATTCTGTCCCGTTACTTTTGGTCACTTAACAAGTGGGAGGCACAAATGCAAACTGTTGTAATTCCTACACCGTTCACCTGATCTGGATGTAAATACCCTCAAATTAAAGCTGACAGTCTGCAGTTAAAGCACATCTTGTTCGTTTCATTTCAAATCCATTGTGGTGGTGTATAGAGCCAAAAATGTTTTTTATTGATGGTCATATCATACTGGATAGGTCATCAATATCAGATGGGCGGGGGTTCTACACCCCACCGGCAGCTGTTTTTGTATTAGCTCCACAACGGATAATACATTTCCTGAGCTAATTAGTTTATTTATTATAGACTGTTCCCCCCATATTGCAATTTTTTTTCTACATTTCCTTTGAATAACCGGAAATCTGAAGGCAGATTTGAAGGTTGATCTGTTACCTGAATGTGCTTGTAACCAACCTGCTGCTCAGCTGGATGGGAGAAGGTAACCGTTTGTGACTCATGGTTGTGTATTATGTTCTGGATGGCTATGTTCATTGTACTGCTGCAAATAATCCTTGTGATCGTGGCTAAATTGAGAATTCATGTTCTCATTTTCTCTCTTATTGTAATTCACATCCTCCTCACTGATGATGTCACAGGCATCTGGTTTCTCTGAACAATTAAGATGAAGGAAACAAAATACGTCATACTTACTAGGGCAGGGAGTCCTCATCAATGAACTCCTGTTGTGTTTGTCTTATGGAGGAAGCTATGCTTAGGCTTCCACAATAAAGTCCTGGAAGGAAATGTACGGTATAAGGCAGAACAATTAGTAGATCATTATGACTTCTTAAAGGGAATAGGAAATAAGTGCATGATAAGTTCAGGTTTTACCCATGGAATCCTTTCTTGTCAGGAGCACTGTCTGCTGATTATGTGTAGGCGCTGCCTCCATAGATTGGAAGACTGTTTATGGCAGTTTGAGTAATTTGCTATGTTTCTAGTATAAAAATAATTCCTTTTTCATCATTTGCTTCCTTGTGTTCTTCGTACAGCTGATAATTGTGCTGTTGGAGGAGTTTTGAACAGAATCAGTCTCCTTCCCCCTCTGGCAGCTAACAATATATTCCCTTCAACTGTACAAGGATTCTTCTCAGCTATACTTCCATTATTCTGCAAAGGTTCTGATTCTTTCCTGGCAAGCCTGCATGAAGCTATCTTTATGGCTGTATACAGTGGCATGTGTCACCCATAATCTACCACCAAAAAGTATAATGTATTGTATTTTTATTAACTGGACTCCACTGGATGGAATAGCATTGTCTACTGTATTTTTTTGTAGTATACTAACAATTTATTGGCCAGATGGATACGCTTTTGTTCCCTCCATATGACTAATGGAGCCCTATGGACATGTGTAGCCTATATGCCGGGCACTAGCCTGGTGTACACGCTAAACCTGCAAAAACCAAGATGTAAACATAGCCTACAAGTCTCATGAGTGGGCTGTAAGTTCAAAGATCTGGAGGCCCACTTTTTCCCTTACGTTGGTGAATTAATTTTGACTGAAAATGTGTCTGTGAACCAAACATTCAGCAATACAAGATTATATGTGTTGTGTGCTTGGTACCGTGCTGGTATTTCTGCTGCCAGGGGCGGGCTGGGAACTTAAAGTGGCCCTCGAAAAAAAAATACTAAAAATGGCTCAGTTTTCTATTCAGGTCCAAATTGATGGAAGGCAGGGCCAGCAATACCATATTGTGGCACATTGTACCACCACAACAGAGCTAAATATCACAGTCTATCACAAAATACTGACAGCAGCACAAAATACATCCCCAAAAACTTCCACTGGCTGGCCGTGAGGAGGGCCCAGGTGGCCCCCTGGGCACCTGCCCACCGAGAAATTTCTCTGTAAGGTCTATGGCCAATTCGCTCCTGTCTGCTGCAGTATTAAAGTACATTGAGACTATTCACACTGCATCCTTCTGCACCTGAAACTGTAACACGGGGGAGGGGTGTGAGAGTAGTCTAATGAAGCATAAGATTAATGCAGCACATTCCTGACTCATTTTTAGCAGATCAGCCACGTTCTTTTTTAACACCTCTAAGAGACGTTAAGTTGGTGGTGTAGCTGCAGCGATATGGAACCGCATCACTGCAACATTATTCATGTTATCCTCTGACATTGGCACATTTTCCAGGGTGGTTTCTGAATATATACAGTTGTGTTCAAAATAATAGCAGTCAGATATCAGTAACCTGATCAGTCACTGTTTTTGGTAGAAATGATATTTCTACATGGCAAATTTACTAGCAGGTGTAATAGAGTAATAGAAATCCAACAGTCACGACATACATGCTGCTGATTCTGTGTAATTGAATCACTGATTAAAAGGGGCATGTTCAAAATGATAGCAGTGTGGATTTCAATGAGTGAGGTCATTCATTCTTTGAAAAACAGGTGGCAATTATTGCCTTTATTTAAGGAAGGAAGCAGGGCCGGTGCAAGAATTTTTGCCGCCCTAGGCAAGATAAAATTTGTCGACCCCCCCCCCCCGCCCCCTTATCAGATGATCTGCCCACATCATCACATATGTTCCACCCCTTTCTCAGCATTTAAATTAAAAGAACTGCTATGTTTCCCTTAGGGTTAATCAAGCTTCTTGTAGCTGTCTCCCTGACAGCCGCTAGAGGTGCTTCCGCGATTCTCACAGTGGAAATTATAGTGGGAAGACGCGGAACATAGTTTTGAATGCGTGCGCGTGCGCATGCGCAGCTGAGAGGAGGATCGGGGAGAAGAGTTCCCAGTGCCGGCGCTGGAGAAAGGTAAGTGGCTGAAGGTGTTTTAACCCCTTGAGCCCAGTGGGAGGGGGACACGAGGGTGCCCCACTCCTAACAACTATATAGTGCCAGGAAAATGAGTTTGTTTTCCTGGCACTATAGTGCTCGTTTAACACCAGTGCTGCACAGTGTCTTTTCTCTGCAGGAACAGGCTATAAACACCAGTACCATTACATTAAACTGTAGTGGTTCTGGGACTATAGTGTCCTTTTAGGCTCCATTCACTCGTCCGCAATTTTGTTCTGCACTTTGTGGAATGGAATTGCGGACCCATTCATTCCTATGGGGCAGCACGATGTGCTGCCTGGACACGGAATTGCGGATCCGCACTTCCGGGTCCACACTTCCATTCTGCAAAAAAATAGAACATGTCCTATTCTCACTCCCCCCCCCCCCCCCTCCCTTGTCACTCTCTTCCCCCCCCCCTCCCTTGTCACTCTCTTCCCCCCCCCCCTCCCTTGTCACTCTCTTCCCCCCCCCTCCCTTGTCACTCTCTTCTCCCCCCCCTCCCTTGTCACTCTCTTCTCCCCCCCTCCCTTGTCACTCTCTTCT
The DNA here is from genome assembly GCF_014858855.1 of Bufo gargarizans. Classification (NCBI taxonomy): domain Eukaryota; kingdom Metazoa; phylum Chordata; class Amphibia; order Anura; family Bufonidae; genus Bufo; species Bufo gargarizans. Next base: position 380,629,674 of record NC_058084.1, read on the forward strand.
CCCCCCCCTCCCTTGTCACTCTCCTCCCCCCTCCCTTGTCACTCTCCTCCCCCCTCCCTTGTCACTCTCCTCCCCCCTCCCTTGTCACTCTCCTCCCCCCTCCCTTGTCACTCTCCTCCCCTCTCCCTTGTCACTCTCCTCCCCCCTCCCTTGTCACTCTCCTCCCCCCTCCCTTGTCACTCTCCTCCCCCCTCCCTTGTCACTCTCCTCCCCCCTCCCTCCCTTGTCACTCTCTCCCCCCTCCCTCCCTTGTCACTCTCTCCCCCCTCCCTCCCTTGTCACTCTCTCCCCCCTCCCTCCCTTGTCACTCTCTTCTCTCCCCCCTCCCTCCCTTGTCACTCTCTTCTCTCCCCCCTCCCTCCCTTGTCACTCTCTTCTCCCCCTCCCTCCCTTGTCCCTCTCTCTCTCTTCTCCCCCCCTCCCTCCCTTGTCTCTCTCTCTTCTCCCCCCTCCCTCCCCCTTGTTATTTTTATTTCCCCCCACCTCTAATGTAGCGTGGCCGAGCTCTGTTCGGTCCGCGGTACAGGAGCATTTGTTTCCTGTACCCGGCCGGACTGAAAGGAAGTTGCCTTGCTGGAAAATAGGGCTTGGCTTAGTGGGAAGGGGGTGGCTTAAGATATGACATTTTTTTTGCACCAATATTTAGGCACAAAATAAAACATCCAATAGTTGGTATAGAGTTAAAGAAAAGTGTCTAGCTGTGTACCAAAGTTACCGTATTTTTCGGACTATAAAATGTACCGGACGCAACAAGGATTTAGAAGAGGAAAATAAGAAAAGAAAAAAAATCTTCAAAGCTCATATCAGACCCCTAATCCTCATCAGACACTAAATCCCACTCCCATTCTTCATCAGACCTCAGATCAGTCCCCATCAGCCTCAGATCAGACCACCCCCCCCCCCCCCCAGCCTCCTTTTAGCTTCAGATCAGACATTAAAAACAAAAAATACTTTTCTTGCTCTGTACTGTGTTGCGCCGCTGCAGATCCAGGACTCCCTGGTCTTCTTGCGGCCTGTAGTGTGAACTGACCTTGCACAGTGTCATGTCATAGTGTCCGCCTAAGTCATATCGCTGTACACAGCCAGGACAGGGTGCAGAGTGGGGCCTGGAAGAAGACCAGGAAGGGTGACTAGAGCCAGCGCAGCACATCCTTCACTGCTCCAAGCGCCTCCTGTATACTAATAACTGCTTCCATAATGGAAGTGGTCATTAATATTTGGACTATAAGAAACCCTGCCATTTTTCCCTCACTTTTCGGGGGAAAAAAGTGTCTTATAGTTCAAATAACACAATATCATTCAGACTGAGTCACTGTGATAAATGTAAACCGGTTACATTTTAGACATGAATAGTAAATCTGTCATATTGTGTTGTACACATAGGAAAAGGAGGAGCGGTACAAATATTAATCTGGGCGCATCTTGCTAGGTGTAGTACATGAGTATTTCTTGCATTTAAAGGTTTGTACATATATAACCTTGTTTCAAAAAGTAAAGGGAGTTTTTGTAATCCAGGGTATCTGCTGGTCACTACTATAACCCTGAGCCCCCTCATTAAAAGGAATTTATCAGAAAATAACCTTTTGTAAAATATTTTTTAAGAATTTGTTTGATGTTTTTTTTTTTTTTCTATGTCGTTATCTATATTTAAAAAATAAATAAATCCTAGAATCCTGCCGTTTTTCACACTGCTCACAAAGTCCAATAGGCACCTCTTCTTGGTCAGTACAGATCACTTTCCATCAGTCACTTCATTATCACCACAGACATGATTACAGTGACATATATGATCTCTCGCTATATATACATAGTTGCCAACTGTCTTGAATTTGCCGGGACAGTCCCTGATTTTCAGAGACAGTCCTGGTAAATTTGGAATTCCCTGGACGAGGCTTAGAGATAGATAGAAGTTAATCACACTTCTGTGAAATCAAACTGTCCACTTAGGAAGCAACACTGAGTGACAATCAATTTCACATGCTGTTGTGCAAATGGTATAGACAACAGGTGGAAATTATAGGCAATTAGCAAGACACCCCCAATAAAGGAGTGGTTCTGCAGGTGGTGACCACAGACCACTTCTCAGTTCCTATGCTTCCTGGCTGATGTTTTGGTCACTTTTGAATGCTGGCGGTGCTTTCACTCTAGTGGTAGCATGAGACGGAGTCTAGAACCCACACAAGTGGCTCAGGTAGTGCAGCTTATCCAGGATGGCACATCAATGCGAGCTGTGGCAAGAAGGTTTGCTGTGTCTGTCAGCGTAGTGTCCAGAGCATGGAGGCGCTACCAGGAGACAGGCCAGTACATCAGGAGACGTGGAGGAGGCCGTAGGAGGGCAACAACCCAGCATCAGGACCGCTACCTCCGCCTTTGTGCAAGGAGGAACAGGAGGAGCACAGCCAGAACCCTGCAAAATGACCTCCAGCAGGCCACAAATGTGCATGTGTCTGCTCAAACGGTCAGAAACAGACTCCATGAGGGTGATATGAGGGCCCGACGTCCACAGGTGGGGGTTGTGCTTACAGCCCAACACCGTGCAGGACGTTTGGCATTTGCCAGAGAACCACCAAGATTGGCAAATTCGCCACTGGCGCCCTGTGCTCTTCACAGATGAAAGCAGGTTCACACTGAGCACATGACAGACGTGACAGAGTCTGGAGAAGCCGTGGAGAACGTTTTGCTGCCTGCAACATCCTCCAGCATGACCGGTTTGGCATTGGGTCAGTAATGGTGTGGGGTGGCATTTCTTTGGAGGGCCGCACAGCCCTCCATGTGCTCGCCAGAGGTAGCCTGACTGCCATTAGGTACCGAGATGAGATCCTCAGACCCCTTGTGAGACCATATGCTGGTGCGGTTGGCCCTGGGTTCCTCCTAATGCAAGACAATGCTAGACCTCATGTGGCTGGAGTGTGTCAGCAGTTCCTGCAAGACGAAGGCATTGATGCTATGGACTGGCCCGCCCGTTCCCCAGACCTGAATCCAGTTGAGCACATCTGGGACATCATGTCTCGCTCTATCCACCAACGTCACGTTGCACCACAGACTGTCCAGGAGTTGGCAGATGCTTTAGTCTGGTCTGAGAGGAGATCCCTCCGGAGACTGTCCACCACCTCATCAGGAGCATGCACAGGCGTTGTAGGGAGGTCATACAGGCACGTGGAGGCCACACACACTACTGAGCCTCATTTTGACTTGTTTTAAGGACATTACATCAAAGTTGGATCAGCCTGTAGTGTGTTTTTCCACTTTAATTTTGAGTGTGACTCCAAATCCAGACCTCCATGGGTTGAAAAATTTAATTTCTAATTTTTAATATTTGTGTGATTTTTTTTTTTTGTCGGCACATTCAACTATGTAAAGAACAAAGTATTTCAGAAGAATATTTAATTAATTCAGATCTAGGATGTTATTTTTGTGTTCCCTTTTATTTTTTCGAGCAGTATGTATGTGTGTGTGTGTGTGTGTGTGTGTGTGTATATGTATGTGTGTGTATGTATGTGTGTGTGTGTGTGTGTGTATATGTATGTATGTATATATATATATATATATATATATATATGTATAGATGGGTGAGATTAAAGAATCCAGGAAAGCGGGATTGCTTCACCAACACTTTATTTGCTGGGACCACTTTCACATTTGGTTTGAAGGGCTGAATTATATATATATTTTTTTAATGGAATTGCCGTTAGGTTTGGTAGTAGGACTTGCCATTCCCTCCCCACTCCAGTGCACCATTTTCCTCTAGCCCAAGGTAACCCAGGTGCATCTGCTGGGGTCATTTACTGGGGAAATACAGGGCTGAAAGGCTCATTCAGGGTTCGAGCCTGGAAACTGCAAAGTGAATAAGTAGTTCAGAGGAAAAAAAACATTTTGTCAGGTACAGATCCATCCTGTCAGCAGACTGTCAAGTTATCATACGTGTACGATGGACCCTGTCAAAACTGGTAAAATCTTCCAATGGATATCTAATATCTATGGGCATTTTTTTAAAGTTTTAGTAATACATTAACATTTATCAGCACCTCCTTACAATGTGTAAATGGGCAGGTGCAGATCTGCTGTGACTGCAATGCATGAGCACAAAGATGTTGCAGCTGCTGGCAGGCGCTAATATATACATATGCGAACCTTGTTATGCTTTAACCCCTTAAACAGTAATTTATATGTACCACCAAACAGCACCTAAACTTCAATTTCTTTGGCATAAAGCAAGGCCTGATATAGCCAGCTCAATTAAAAAATAACAAAAATATGTCGGCTGAAACACGCAGATATAAAAACAAGCAGGTCTGTTTGTGCCTTATTGAAGGGCAAATTTTTTCTTTTTTGCCTCTATGCGTTTCAGCGGCCATATCTTTTTAAAAATTTTATTGACCCAGATGTATGAGGGCTTTCATTTTATCCGGGAAAGTTTGTAGTTTTTTTAGTGCTGTTTGGAGGTGCATATAAATTACTATTTAATTAAAGTGTAACTGCAGTTTTATTTTTATTTGTGTAATGCATAGTGGCAGTGATACTGACCATTTATGTAATATACTTTCATTACTGAAATGAAAAATAGCTCTAAAGTGGCCCATTTTGAGCCTTAGCAACGCTCCTCTGTCTTCTGTTTACATAACTGTGGAGACTTGCTAACACTGACTGTGTTATGTAAACAGAAGACAGAGGAGCGTTGCTAAGGCTCAAAATGGGCCACTTTAGAGCTATTTTTCATTTCAGTAATGAAAGTATATTACAAAAATGGTCAGTATCACTGCCACTATGCATTACACAAATAAAAATAAAACAGCAGTTACACTTGAAAGGGGTTGTGCAGGCAGTATATATTGATGACCTATCCTCAGGAAGAGGAGGTAGTGTTCCATGTTTGTAGCTTCCTAGCATGTGAGTGTAGCTTCCTCTTCATTACACTACACGTCGTCTCCCTTTCAGCAGTAGAATAGTGTAATTACAAAGACGACACGTAGTGTAATGAAGAGGAAGTAGTGCTTGCATGGAGTGCCACCTCCTCTTCAAACAGCTGATTGACAGGGGTGCCAGGTGTCAGACCTCCGCAGATCAGATATTGATGACCTATCCTGCACAACCCGTTTAATACAATTTTTTTGCTTTGCGAATATATAAAAAAAAAGAGATTTAGTAACATAGTATATAAGGCCGAAAAAAGACATCTGTCCATCCAGTTCGGCCTGTTATCCTGCACGTTGATCCAGAGGAAGGCAAAAAAAACACTGAGGTAGAAGCCAATTTTCCCCACTTTAGGGGAATAACAAATTCCTTCCCGACTCCAATCAGGCAATCAGAATAACTCCCTGGATCAACGACCCCTCTCTAGTAGCTATAGCCTGTAATATTATTACCCTCCAGAAATACATCCAGGCCGCTCTTGAATTCCTTTATTGTACTCACCATCACCACCTCCTCAGGCAGAGAGTTCCATAGTCTCACTGCTCTTACCGTAAAGAATCCTTTTCTATGTTTGTGTACAAACCTTCTTTCCTCCAGACGCAGAGGATGTCCCCTCGTCACAGTCCTGGGGATAAATATAATGATGGGATAGATCTCTGTACTGACCCCTGATATATTTATACATAGTTATTAGATCTCCCCTCAGTCGTCTTTTTTCTAAAGTGAATAACCCTAATGTTGATCATCTTTCAGGATACTGTAGTTGCCCCATTCCAGTTATTACTTTAGGTGCCCTCCTCTGGACCCTCTCCAGCTCTGCTATGTCTGCCTTGTGCACAGGAGCCCAGAACTGTACACAGTACTCCATCTGTGGTCGGACCAGTGATTTGTAAAGTGGTAGGGCTATGTTCTCATCACGGGCATCTATGTCCCTTCTGATGCAACACATTATCTTATTGGCCTTGGCAGCAGCCGCCTGACACTGGTTTTTACAGCTTACTTTTCCATGTAAGTGTTACCCAGTGTTTATCTCTGGCAAAACAGATCAGTTTTTGTGGTCTGCGCATGCTCAGACCGCAAAAAATGTAAAAAAAAAAAAAATGAATGCCAGATCCGTTTTTCCGGATGACACCGGAGAGACTGATCCGGCATTTCAATGCATTTTTCAGACTGGTCAGTATCCTGATCCGTCTGAGAAATGCTATCCGTTTGCATAGGTTTTGACGGATCCGGCAGGCAGTTCCGGCGACGCAACTGCCTGCTGGGATCCTCTTCCGCAAGTGTGAAAGTACCCTAAGGAAACCATCTCTTCAGTTTTCTACTGAGTGCTGACAGTACTTATGTTTAACAAGTGATGGCCAGTGATATTTAGGGCACATAGTGTATACATAGTCAGGGACCGGATAGTGACAAGAGGCAAGCTGGAAGCCTATGTATGTTACACACAGGGATCTTCAGCAATCCACAGAAATGAAGACTGAAGACAGACTCTCCTTAGTAACACAGTTACAGCTTTGCTAAGAAGACTCTTTTTACACGCTATGTTCTAGAACAAAGAAACATCTTTCCCTAATAAAGTATATTACAAAAATGTTTAACATCCAGGTGCCTACATGTTATTCAAAATAATCAGAAACACCAGTTAACCTTTAGGCCTCATGCGCATGACCGTATGTATTTTGCGGTCCGCAAAACACAGCCGCAAAAAATACGGATGATGTCAGTGTGCATTCTGTATTTTGCGGAACAGAACATCTGGCACCTAACAGAACAGGACTATCCTTGTCCATAATGCGGATGTTACGCTGAGCGCTCCGGGTCCCCTGCTGGCCGCGGAGCGCTCACAGCGTATGCCCCCAGGCAGCACTCCAGTGTCTCGGCGTGTGCCTCCTCGCTCTCTAGGGCGCGCGTGCGCCGGGACTCTTAGATTCAAAGGGCCAGTGCACCAGTGATTGATGCCTGGTCCAAAAGGGATATTAAGGGTTAAGGTTTGTGAGAGGCAGTGCTGACTTAATTAGGCTGCACCTGTGCACTGCCCATTTATACCTTCTCCTCCCACAGCTTCCTGCCGGTTCTTTGTGCCTTGTGCCTCAGAGAAAGCGTTCCACAGTGTTTTTGCCTTGCCTGTTGCCGAACCCGTTGCTACCGTCTACTCGCCTTAGAACCTTTGCCGCCTGCCCTGACCTCTGCTACGTCCGACTACGCTCTTGCCTTCTCCCTGTGTACCACGCCTTATCAGCTGCCAGAGAGGTCGAGTTGTTACTAGGGGACACGACCTGGTAGTTACCGCCGCAGCAAATCCATCCCGCCTTGCGGCGGGCTCTGGTGAAGACCAGTAACTGCTTAGAACCGGTCCTTTAGTACAACCCGCGCCATCGCCTCTCTGGTCCAGAGGATCCACTACCTGTCCTGCCGGTACGTGACAGTAAGATCCGGCCATGGATCCCGCTGATGTTCCCCTGCCAAGCCTAGCGGACCTCACCACTATTGTGGCCCAGCAGGGTCAACAGCTGGCCCAGCTGACCGCCATGTTGCAGCAGCTCCTGCCTTCTCAGCAACAGCCAGCTCCTCCTGCTGCGTCACCTCCGCCTGCAGTTGCCACCGGTTCCAGAATCCGTTTGTCCCTACCAGACAAATATGACGGAGATCCTAAGCAGTGCCGTGGGTTCTTGTCGCAGTGCTCTCTCCACCTCGAGCTTCTGTCCGACCAGTTTCCTTCTGAGCGAGCCAAGGTAGCCTTTATTCTCAGTTTGCTGTACGGAAAAGGCCCTGGCCTGGGCTACACCACTATGGGACCGCGCAGATCCTGCCACCGCTTCCGTCCAGAGCTTCTGCCTAGAGTTCCGGAATGTTTTTGAGGAGCCTGCCCGGGTTACCTCCGCAGAGACTGCCTTACTAAATTTGACCCAAGGAGGTTCTTCCGTGGGTGACTATGCCATTCAGTTCCGCACCCTGGCCTCTGAGCTGAACTGGAACAATGAAGCCCTTTGCGCCACCTTCAAGAAGGGACTTAATAGTGAAGTAAAGGACGTTCTGGCTGCACGTGAGCTTCCTTCCACTCTTAGTGACCTCATCTTGCTGGCCACTAGGATAGACAAACGTTTCGCCGAAAGACAAGAGGAACTCCTCCTTGAAAAGGAAAAAGCTCGTCCTAGACGCTTTCCTCGTCTGGCTCCCGTTTTTCTGCGTCCACCTCAACCCGCTACTGGGCTTTCCGCCGTGGAAGCCATGCAGGTGGATCGGTCACGCCTGACTCCGCAAGAACGAAGCCGCCGCAGAAACGAGAACCTGTGTCTGTACTGTGCCAGTACCGAGCACTTCCTTAGAGATTGTCCTCTCCGTCCACCGCGTTCGGGAAACGCTCGCACCTAGTAAACGTGGGAGAGGCGTTGCTAGGTGTGGATTCTTCCTCTCCACGTTTCATCATACCCGTGCAGTTGATCATCTCTTCCAAGTCCTCTTTCTCCGCAGCCGCCTTCTTGGATTCCGGTTCAGCTGGCAACTTCATTCACGCCTCCTTGGTTGACAAGTACCGTATTCCAGTAATCCTTCTACCCAAGCCGTTTTTCATCTCTACTGTTAACGGTGAGAGACTCTCTGCCACCGTACAGTTCCGTACCCAGCCTCTGCAGATGGACATCGGAATATTTCATACCGAGACTATAGAGTTCTTTGTCCTTCCCTTCTGTTCCTCCGAACTCCTCCTGGGTCTGCCGTGGCTTCAGCGTCCTTGTCCTGTCCTGAATTGGTCCACCGGTGAGATCCTGCGTTGGGGTTCCTCCTATTCGGACCGCTGTCTCAAGCCTGCTCTGGTCAAACAGAACCCGCAAGTTTCTCCGCCTTCTGGGCTGCCCAAGCCATACCATTCCTTCGCGGATGTCTTCTGCAAGAAACAAGCTGAGGTCCTTCCTCCTCACCGATCCTATGATTGCCCGATCGACCTGATACCCGGTTCTACTCCACCTCGGGGCAGAATTTATCCTCTCTCACCTCCTGAGACTCTTGCCATGTCCGACTATATACGTGAGAACCTACAGAGAGGATTCATAAGAAAAACTTCTTCTCCTGCTGGGGCCGGTTTTTTCTTCGTGACAAAAAAAGACGGCTCCCTCCGCCCCTGCATTGACTACAGAGGTCTTAATAAAATTACCATCAAGAACCGTTACCCTCTGCCTCTAATCTCTGAGCTATTTGATCGTCTCCGAGGGGCTAAGATCTTCACAAAATTGGACCTTCGAGGGGCCTATAATCTGATCCGTATCCGGGAAGGAGACGAATGGAAGACCGCCTTTAACACAAGGGATGGCCATTTTGAGTATTTGGTGATGCCCTTCGGCCTCTGCAACGCACCTGCTGTCTTCCAGGAATTCGTCAATGATATTTTCAGGGACTTACTTTACACCTGCGTGGTCGTATACCTGGATGATATCCTGATCTTTTCCTCCAATTTGGATCAACACAGGGTCCATGTGCAACAAGTTCTTACTCGTCTTAGGAGAAATCGCCTGTACGCTAAACTTGAAAAATGTCTTTTTGAACGGACCTCCCTGCCTTTCCTGGGATACATTATCTCAGCCCAAGGACTTCAAATGGACCCAGCCAAGCTCTCGGCGGTTCTGGATTGGCCACGCCCCTCTGGTCTCCAAGCCATACAAAGATTTCTGGGCTTTGCGAATTACTACAGGCAATTCATCCCTCACTATTCCACTCTGGTAGCTCCTATCGTGGCCCTCACAAGAAAAGGAGCTAACCCCAAATCCTGGCCTTCCCAAGCCGAGGAAGCCTTCCAGTCCCTGAAATGCGCCTTTGACTCTGCACCCGTTCTCTCTAGACCAGATTCCACCAAGCCTTTCTCTCTTGAAGTGGATGCCTCCTCGGTGGGAGCCGGAGCTGTCCTCACCCAGAAGTCTTCCCGGGGCAAGACTTCTACTTGTGGCTTCTATTCTAAAACATTCTCTTCCGCAGAGAGAAATTACTCCATTGGGGACAGGGAACTGCTGGCTATTAAATTGGCACTGGAGGAATGGAGACATTTACTCGAGGGCGCCACACATCCTGTGTACATCTTCACGGACCACAAGAACCTGGCTTATCTCCAGTCTGCTCAGAGATTAAATCTCCGTCAGGCTCATTGGTCTCTGTTCTTCGCTTTAATTTTGAGATCCATTTCCGTCCAGCTTGTAAGAACATTAGGGCAGATGCTCTGTCTCGCTCCTCTGATGTGGTGGGCGACGAGTTAACACCTCGTTATATTATCCCTCCAGAACGCCTTATAACAGTCGCTCCCGTGGACCTGCGGCTTCTTCCTCCTGGCAAATCCTACGTACCCCCACTTCAGCGGCTGCGAATTCTCAAGTGGGGCCACGCCTCCCCTTTTGCCGGTCATCCAGGGGTGCAAAAGTCTCTCCAACTAATCTCCCAAAGGTACTGGTGGTCTTCTCTAGAGAAAGATGTCTCGGACTTCGTCCAGGCCTGTATGATTTGCGCCCGGGATAAATCGCCTCGCCAGAAACCAGCGGGTCTCCTCTTGCCTCTACCCATTCCTGAAGTTCCCTGGTCTCACATCGCCATGGACTTCATTACAGATCTTCCCTCCTCCCATGGCAAGTCCGTTATTTGGGTCGTGGTGGATCGCTTTTCCAAGATGGCTCACTTTGTACCCCTGCCCGGTCTACCCTCTGCACCCATGTTGGCCAAAGAATTTTTCCAACACATCTTCCGTCTCCATGGCCTTCCCAAACATATTGTCTCGGATCGTGGGGTACAATTCGTCTCCAAATTCTGGAGGGCTCTATGTGCTCAGCTCGGGATCAAATTGGACTTTTCTTCTTCGTACCATCCTCAGTCTAACGGCCAAGTAGAACGGGTGAACCAAATTTTGGGTGACTATCTGCGTCACTTTGTATCCTCACGCCATGACGACTGGGCTGATCTACTTCCCTGGGCGGAGTTCTCCTACAACTACAAACAATCCTCTGCCTCTAACAAGTCTCCTTTCTTTGTCGTTTTTGGCCGTCATCCTCTTCCACCTCTGCCGCAGTCTCCCACTCCTTCTTCTGTACCTGCCGTGGACAGTCTTGTACAGGATTTTTCCTCCATCTGGCGAGAAACCCACGCTGCTCTCCTCAAGGCTTCCGCCCGTATGAAGGTTCAAGCTGACAAGAGACGCAGATCTCCTCCGGAATTTTGCCCGGGTGACAAGGTGTGGCTCTCCTCTAGGTACATCCGATTTAGGGTCCCAAGTTACAAGTTGGGCCCTCGTTTCTTGGGACCCTATAAAATCAAGAGTCGTATCAATCAAGTTTCTTATCAGCTCCATCTTCCTCCCTCCCTCCGAATCCATAACTCCTTCCATGTGTCCCTTCTTAAGCCTGCTGTCTTTAACCGTTTTTCTCCCAAGCTTGTTTCTCCCACCCCTGTCGCCGGTACCTCCGATATATTCTCTGTCAAGGAGATCTTGGCGACCAAGATCTCCCGGGGAAAAATATTTTTTTTGGTCGACTGGGAGGGCTGCGGTCCTGAGGAGAGGTCATGGGAGCCGGAGGAGAACATCCTGGACCGCAGTCTCATCCGCAAGTTCTTCGGTACCAAAAAGAGAGGGAGACCAAAGGGGGGTGTACTGTTACGCTGAGCGCTCCGGGTCCCCTGCTGGCCGCGGAGAGCTCACAGCGTATGCCCCCAGGCAGCACTCCAGTGTCTCGGCGTGTGCCTCCTCGCTCTCTAGGGCGCGCGTGCGCCGGGACTCTTAGATTCAAAGGGCCAGTGCACCAGTGATTGATGCCTGGTCCAAAAGGGATATTAAGGGTTAAGGTTTGTGAGAGGCAGTGCTGACTTAATTAGGCTGCACCTGTGCACTGCCCATTTATACCTTCTCCTCCCACAGCTTCCTGCCGGATCTTTGTGCCTTGTGCCTCAGAGAAAGCGTTCCACAGTGTTTGCCTTGCCTGTTGCCGAACCCGTTGCTACCGTCTACTCGCCTTAGAACCTTTGCCGCCTGCCCTGACCTCTGCTACGTCCGACTACGCTCTTGCCTTCTCCCTGTGTACCACGCCTTATCAGCTGCCAGAGAGGTCGAGTTGTTACTAGGGGACACGACCTGGTAGTTACCGCCGCAGCAAATCCATCCCGCCTTGCGGCGGGCTCTGGTGAAGACCAGTAACTGCTTAGAACCGGTCCTTTAGTACAACCCGCGCCATCGCCTCTCTGGTCCAGAGGATCCACTACCTGTCCTGCCGGTATGTGACAGCGGACAATAATAGGACATGTTCTATTTTTTGATGGAACAGACATATGGAAACGGAATGCACACAGAGTAACTTCCGTTTTTTTGCGGACCCCTTGAAATGAATGGTTCCGCATACTGTCCGCAAAAGAAACTGAACGGACACGGAAAGAAAATATGTTTGTGTGCATGAGCCCTTAAACTAACGATCAATGGCAGACATTGAGGGAGAAAAGGCTGTGGGATTTCAACATAGCCAAATGGTTCTTGGAGAGAGAAGCTGCTGGGGTTTCCGAAAGTGGCTTACACCCCTTCCTCTACTGACAATACATGCACCGTGTGTATGGTGATGCAGGCGGGATAATTGTCAGCCAAACAAGCGTTGACCGTCGGCTATCTAATGTGTATGGCCAGCCATATTCTACAAAACATGGTACTATAGGATAAGGGCCCTCCAATCTAATAAGTTATATCGGGAGATATTAAGGAGTTAAATGTGAGGTTCTTCATGCAGACACAACAATTAATTGTACGTGTGTGAACATGGCCATATATAAGACTAGAACAGTTTAATTTCTGCTGTGTGTACTGTCCTTATATTTCCAGTGACCTCAGATGCCACCTCATAACTCCTAGCATCCTCTGCTTGTTGGGTATCTCTACTTGTATGTATGTCTTCTGTGAGTTACAATGCTTGTTGTATTGACATCTATGTGTTGTGACCTGATTCTCTGCGCCTGGTCTGGTTCATTGCCTTTCTACTAGTTTGTGTAATGGACTATGGCAGACAGAAGAAACGTTTGTCTTATACAACCTCCTCTTCTTTTTGCTGTAGAATATTACCTAGCAATCTTTCATGATTAAATTGTTATATTTAGGCTACATTAATAAGATTTGAGCTATTGAACCTGTGAAAAAAATTAAAATTCTAAGTGGTTTTCCAGTTTGCATCTGGATCCTTTAAAATAATCATCTATGAAGGTAGCTGTAATGTTGTAATGTATTTATTTTTACCTTTATTGCTCCTATCTTCTGTTTTGGGCTGTGGTCACATGACCATGACCATGCAGTTATTTCCTGTGATGTCATGTCCATGGGTTTGGAGTGTCTATATGAATAGCTTGGGGGAGGAGCTATAATCTAGATGGGCGGTGCTGGAGCTGTGGCAGAGAAAGGAGAAGTGCATCATGGGTTTGGTTGGATACAACAAAAGGAAGTGCTACATACAGGATGTAACAAACCAGAGTGATTGGTTTACATGGTGGAAACAGGTCAAGAGACTCCAAATTAGAAAAAAAGCACAAGGAAGATGTACATGATGTAAGCAACTACATGAGCATATTTGTTCTAAACCATAGTAAACCAGGAAAACCCATTGCTCATGCATGAAGCGGTGGGCCTATATGGTGGAATACAGCATCCCATAATGTGTTATAGAACGATATGAGGCAGCTGTCTGGTGCGGTTTGTACGCAGGGCCGTCTTTAATATTGATTGGACCCTGGGCAAGAGGGAGAACACAAGTGCCGCTGCCGCATTCATGGGTCCATACTTTAACTAAGTAGCAGCGCAGAACGTCACAGGGAGAAGTTAAGTTTTTTATATTTTTTTTTCTCCTTGGCTGTGACGTTCTGCACTGCGAATGGACAGCGCTACAGCAGCCAGGGAGAAGGATCGCACAGAGAAAAGCTGATGTCGCCTCCCTGGTGTTCTGATGCTGTTACTTGGCATACAGCGTGGGAGAATGTAACGGGGGCCACAGCGGCGCGACGGAACGGCGCCCAGAAATAAGTGCAGGGACATCCCCCATGTATTCCCTACATGTCCTGCTACTTAGTTAATAAAGTATGGAACCACGAAAGGTCCTGCAGTGGCCAGCGGGGCTCAACAGGCAGCTGCCCCTTTTGCCCCGCGTTAAAGACGGCCCTGTTTGTATGTAGCTATTCTCCCCTAGAAACAAAGGGAGTCATTTATCAAGCTGGTGTAAATTAGAACCAGATTCTACCTTTCATTTTGGACAGCTCCTTTGGAAAATGAAATGAGGATTTTTATTGGTTGCTATGGGTAACTAAGCCAGTTCTACTTTACACCAGTTTGATAAATGACCCCCACATTTTTTTAGAGGAGAAGGGCTCTGTCTATGCGGCATCCGATGCAGTGTGAAATTGGAGGCATAAGGAGATATATAATTGGTGTGTGCATGAGGTCTAAGGTCAGGTTTTTGCTGTTCAGTACAGTTCAGTAAGTAAAGACAGAAGGTTTGAGCCCTTTGGATTTCCACGCGTCCAATCCATTTGTCCCTGGCAATAAGCAGTTGCCAGAAGAGATGTATTCCCCTCTTCCTATTGAAATAAATACACACGCTCGATTGACCTAAGCATGAATACTCCTGGGGGAGTAAGGAAACCATTATATTATGGGTATGGCCAGTCTAACTTGGAAACGATGTGCCCTAAGTACTTTATAATTTTTTTTAAATCTTGGGTCCATATACCAAAAGCTTTATGCTTCATAGTACTAATTTCAGCAGGAAAATCCTCATACTGCAGTAGACGCCTCTATTTCCTTCCTAATTGCATGATGTCTGGCTTCACTTCCCCATCCCACCTGTATAGACAGAAGGGCACATTTATTAAGACCGGCCTCTCCATAACTTCGGCGCATCCAGCACTGATTCTAAATGTAAGCCAGTTTCCTTGCTGTCTTAGGCTACTTTCACACTTGCGTTCAGAGCGGATCCGCCCAGACGGATCCGCTCATATAATGCAGACGATGGGATCCGTTCAGAACGGATCCGTCTGCATTAGGCCTCATGCACACGACCGTTGTGTGCATCCGTGTCCGTTGTGCCGTTTTCCGTGATTTTCTGTGGACCCATTGACTTTCAATGGGTCCGTTGAAAACTCGGAAAATGCACCGTTGTTCATCCGCGTCCGTGATCCGTGTTTCCTGTCCGTCAAAAAAATATGACCTGTCCTATTTTTTTGACGGACAACGGTTCACGGACCCATTCAAGTCAATGGGTCCGTGAAAAAACACGGATGCACACAAGATTGACATCCGCATCCGTGTCCGTTTTTTTCCTATTATTTTCAAGGCAAACGACTTAGATTTTTATTTTATTTTCACTTTTCTGGTCTGGTGATCCTCCAAAAATCAAGGAAGACACACTGAGGAAAAAACGGACACGGATCACGGAACAACAGAACCCCGTTTTGCGGACCGTGAAAAAATACTGTCGTGTGCATGAGGCCTTCTATTGTAGAAAAAATTCAGTGTGAATCCGTCCAGACTTTACATTGAAAGTCAATGGGGGACGGATCCGTTTGAAAATTGAGCCATAGTGTGTCAACTTCAAACAGATCCGTCCCCATTGACTTACATTGTAAGTCTGGACGGATCAGTTTGCCTCCGCACGGCCAGGCGGACATCCGAACGCTGCAAGCAGCGTTCAGGTGTCAGCCTGCTGAGCGGAGCGGAGGACAGACTGTGCCAGACTGATGCATTCTGAGCGGATCCGCATCCACTCAGAATGCATTAGGGATAGACGGATGCGTTCGGGGCCGCTTGTGAGAGCCTTCAAACGGAACTCGCAAGCGGAGCCCCGAACGCAAGTGTGAAAGTAGCCTTACATTTAGACCATTTTCTAAGCCTAAACAAGGTGTAGAAAAAGATGAATGAGACGGGCCTGTCCCACCCATGTTTCCTTTTTTAGACCTGGCTTGAGCGGGGCCGTAACACTCGGGTCCGGATCCGGCATTAATGCATTTCAAGCATGGTGTGTGCGAGAGAATCTGCGCCAGATATATGCCACAAAAGTGGTGTATATATTATTTACGAACATATATACGCCACTTTAGTGGCATATATCTGGCGCAGATTCTGTGCGTATATATGTTCGTAAATAATATATACACTGCAGAACAGCTGGTCGGCGGTGGTTCTGGAAGTTGAACCCCCCCCGATCTGATATTTATTACCTATCCTAACACCATTTCAGTTTACAAGCCGGTATCTGTTTGCCTTGCTGCAGCGGTAGCGTCATGTTGACAACACGTGACCGCTGCAGCCAATAACTAGCCTCAGTGGGGCGCTGAAGAAGCCAGAATGGCTGCATTGGTTACATGTTGTCTACAGGACATCACTGCTGCAGCTGGTTAAACAGATCCTGGCCAGGAGAACTCGTATGGTGGTGAGGTATCTGCCAGGTAAGTAATGATCACTTCTTTTTGCAGGCTGACCCCCGTTTCTGGTTTCCTCCTGAATCTGGGCAACTCCATTAAAAGGGAAATACCATGATTGATGTTAAAAATGAAAATCGGACATTATATAGTACATGGCAATACCTTTCTAACAAAGCTAGAATCAGCCCTCTACCGCACATGGATCCCATTGATGTTCCCATTGATTGCTCCAATTGTTCTGTTAGATTTCAGGCTGATGGATTAAGGGGTGTATCCTTTCTTAGAGGGTTAAAAGAAGATATGGCTGGTGGCAGTTGAAAATTTCAACTGAGCGTGTGCGACCACCTCAGTAAGGAGGACAAGAAATAAGTAAAATAACAAACAGCAGGTGGCGCTATAGAAAAGCATTTTATTCACTAACTCAGTGGCTATACCAAATTTTTTATTACAAAAGTGTTCAGATCCCACTGCTAGGGTAAAAAATATATTTTCCCATATCATCACCATGACGGCCACAAGGAGATTGACCCATGACCTCTGTGGGGGCAGGAAACAGAGAAGAGGTTAAATTGCCCCCTCCCACCACCGCACCTCAGTGTTCCTGTCCCCACTGTGGCCAGGGTCAGAGAAGAGTCTCCCTGCGGCGGCAGGGAGATGAAGATAGGATTTTGTTTATTATTTTTTCGTTGTCTCCAGGGGCCTCCTGGTTACCTGAGGCTCATCGGAGCTCCCCCAGTCCGCCGGCGGCCGCGTGCTCATGCTGGGCTGGGGGGTATCGGGAGGACTCGCTCCGGCTGGTCTGGAGCCTGCTCCCGGGCCGCAATTCTCCTCCTCCTCCTCCCCTGTGGGTTGGGCTGGTAGCGGCCGGCGTGTGCGCACGCCGACGTCGGTGACGTCACTTCCGGGTTCGGCCGCAACCCGGAAGTAAAGCGCAGGAGCAGAGCAGTTTGAATAAAAGGCGGGAGCTGCCATAAGGACGCTGATCTGAGGTCTGTGAGTACTGCAGCTGCATTTTACCCTACAGAATGTCAGGTCCTGAGGTACAAACTGTTATGGAGCTGGATGCTCCCCCTCTGCCTCCTGTAAGTATCCCTCGGGGGATCCGCTTGTCTTATGGCACGATATTCTTTCTTTGCCAAGGCCTTATTTTCTGATACTGCTATTTCCATTTCTGTTTCAGGCTAAAGAGGCGCAAAAAAAGCTTAAAAAACCTCCTCGCTGCATCTCTTGTGCAAGGAAACTGCCTGACGATTATGGAAAGAAGCTTTGTAAAGCATGTATTTCTGATGTAATCCAGGAGGAACAGTCGTCCCTTATGGAAAATATCAGATCGGTGGTTCAGGAAGAAATTCGGGCCGCTAGAGTTGCTCAGTCTGATCCCCAGGACGAGCCTTCTCGCAAGCGTCCGCGTTCCAGGATTTTTTCTTCCGGATCCGAGGACGCAGGCGATAAAGCTTCTACCTCCACGCAGTGGGAGGATGATCCATCTCTCTCTGAGGGGGAGGTATACGAAAATAATAAGAAGTTTTATTTTTCCTCGGAGGAGATGAATGACTTGTTAAAGGCAGTCAGAGCAACAATGGGGATTGAAGAGACCCCTAGGTCAGTTTCTATTCAGGATGAAATGTTTGGGGGACTCAAGGTGAAAAAATCCAGGGTCTTCCCCATAAACGAGCACATTAGACAGATGATTCTGGAGGAATGGTCAGAACCTGAGAAACGATTGGGGATTTCCAAAGAGTTTAAAAATCGATTATTATTCGACCCCTCTCAGTCTAAGCTGTTTGACGGGACCCCTAAAGTTGACGTGCAGGTGGCAAAGGTTAACAAAAAAACTGCCCTGCCGTTTGAGGATGCTGCCCAATTGAAGGACACCATGGAGCGAAAGGCAGATGCCCTTTTAAGGAAAGCTTGGGAGGCCTCCATGTTTAACATCAAGACCAACATTGCGGCAACATCGGTAGCCAGGTCTATGTACCTGTGGTTAGGGGAACTTGAGAACCACCTAAGCAGAAAGACCTCCAGGGAAGAGATCCTGCAGTCCATACCGCTACTCAAATCAGCTACAGGGTTCCTGGCAGATGCATCTGCTGAGTATCAGATTCTGTGCTAGGGAGGCAGGGTTGTCCAATGCGGCTCGTCGGACTTTGTGGATGAAGTCCTGGTCGGGCGATAGAATCTCTAAGCTAAAACTGATATCCATCCCCTTTTCAGGAGAATATGTATTCGGGCCGGTCCTAGACGAGATACTTGAGAAGGCGGCCGACAAGAAAAAGGGATTCCCAGAGGAAAGGTCCTTTAGGAAGAATCAGTCCTTTCGGTCCTACGGCGGACAGAATAAGTCTGTTAGAGGGAAGGGCAAGTCAGGCCGCTGGTCTTATCCCAAAGGGGGTAGAGGAAGGGGCTTCCTTCTCAAGCCCCAGTCCAAATCTGAGGACAAACAATGACGCCGTTGTAGGGGGGAGACTGAAGGATTTCCTGGGTCCATGGTCATTAACATCAAGAAATCCCTGGGCCCTGGACATCATTCAGCAAGGTTACAGGATCGAGTTCACCTCTCTCCCCCCTGCAAGATTCGTCATCACGAGGTTGCCTACCAGACTCTCCAACCTAAACATCTTTCAAGGAGTCCAGGACTTGGTGAAGAAGGGTGCTGTAATCCCGGTCCCCGCATCTCAGAGGGGTCAGGGGTACTATTCAACCCTATTCTTAGTAAGGAAAAAGGAAGGAGACTTCCGGACCATCATAAACTTAAAACAACTGAACAAGTTTATTCTTTACAGGAAGTTCAAGATGGAGTCTCTCAGATCCTTAGTGCCGTTGATAAAGCTAGGGGCATTTATGTGCTCGATCGACCTGAAAGATGCCTATCTGCACGTCCCCATTCACCCAGATTACCAGAGGTTTCTAAGGTTTGCTGTCCTAGACCCTTCCAATCGGATTCGTCATTTCCAGTTTATAGCACTGCCCTTCGGGATTTCAGCCGCTCCAAGGCTCTTCACCAAACTTGTGGTAGAGATGATAGCCCCTCTCAGACAGGAGGGATTAAATATAGTGCCATATCTGGACGATTTCCTAGTCATAGCGGACTCAAAAGATCTCCTGCTGTCGGACCTGGAAGTATTTCTATCCCGCCTATCTCAACTAGGTTGGATAGTGAACGAACCCAAGTCAATGTTGGTTCCATCCCAAAAGGTGAGATTTCTGGGAGTTACTCTAGACTCCGTAACTCAGTCAACCTTTCTTCCACAGAGCAAAATCCAGTCCCTGATAAACAAGGTGAGGCGCTTCCAACGGGGGGAAAAATGCTCAGTGAGGGAAGCAATGAGCCTAATCGGCCTCCTAACCTCCTGTATACCCTCGGTCGAGTGGGCACAGGCTCACTGCCGTGTGATTCAGACCTGGCTATTGTCCCACTGGAACAAGAAGAAGGGTTCTCTGGACTCCAAGCTCCCAATCCCAGGATTAGTAAGGAAGTCCCTCTCATGGTGGACGAAGGAGAGAAATCTGTCCCAGGGAGTCCCATGGATCAGATCACCGTCGATTACCGTCTTCACGGACGCCAGCCAATCCGGTTGGGGAGCAAAAATCGACAGAGCCTATTTCCAAGGAACGTGGAGGCGTCTGATATCTGCTCAGTCTTCAAATTTCAGGGAGCTGTATGCAGTAAGAGAAGCCCTTCTCGCCGCCAAGCAAGTGATACGAAATCAGCACGTGAAGGTCCTATCGGACAACGTGACTGTGGTCTCCTACCTAAAACACCAGGGGGGTACTCGATCAAGGAGACTCCAGAGTATCTCAGAGGAGATCTTCTCCTTTGCAGAAAAGGAACTAAAGTCCATCTCAGCAATGCACCTGAAGGGATCCCTGAATCTAGAAGCGGACTTTTTGAGCAGACAGGTAATAGATCATACAGAGTGGGCACTGAACCCAGAGGTCTTCAATATGCTAACCCGAAGATGGGGGCTTCCTACAATAGACCTGTTTGCATCAAGGAGAAATACGAAGGTGCAAATATTCTGCTCCCTAAATGCTGGGGACCATCCCTGGAGAGTAGACGCCTTCTCCCTAAAATGGTGCTGGGATCTAGGGTATGCATTCCCTCCATTGCCGCTCATCCCGAGGGTCATTCAGAAGATTCAGGAGGGGAGAACCACGGTAATACTGATCGCTCCGTTCTGGCCCAAGAGGAGTTGGTTCGCCCCTCTATTAAAGCTAGCAATAGACGAACCAGTGAGACTCCCACTCAGGGGGGACATCCTATACCAGGGTCCTTTGCTACATCCTCATCCGGAGTTCCTGAAGCTCACGGCTTGGATCCTGAGGTCTCCCTCTTAAGGTCTCAGGGCCTGTCAGACCAGGTTATAGCCACCCTGAGATGTTCTAGGAAAAAGGTCACTTCAGCGATATACCTGAAGATCTGGAAGAGATTCTGCTCATGGTCGGGCGAGGAAAATCCAAATTCCGTGGGGCCCAGTATCCAGAAAATTCTGGAATTTCTACAAAAGGGCCTGGACATGGGCCTTTCTCCATCCACTTTAAAGGTTCAAGTTTCGGCATTGAGCGCCTTCTTTGATTCCGACCTGGCAGACCATAGATGGATCAAACGATTCATTAGAGCTGCACGTAGACTGAGACCCACACTTAGGTCCCGCAGCCCAACCTGGGACTTAAATTTAGTTCTCAACAATCTTATGTGTTCCCCATTTGAGCCGTTGGAGGATTGTTCAATCAAATTGCTTTCATTTAAGACTGCCTTTCTTATAGCAATTACCTCTGCCAAGAGACTGGGAGAGATTCAGGCTCTCTCCATTAGGGAACCATACCTTACCATCACTGAGGATAAGATTGTGCTTAAACTAGACCCAGGTTTCCTGCCAAAGGTGGCCTCAGACTGCAACAGAGGCCAGGAGATCCTACTTCCATCCTTCTTCAACAATCCCAAGGACCAGGAAGAAGAGCAATTTCATTTCCTTGACGTTAGGCGTACAGTTATTAGATACTTGGAAGCCACTAGGGACTTCAGGAAGTCTGACAGTCTGCTTGTCCAATTTGCTGGAAGGAATAAGGGATCCAGGGCCTCAAAATCCTCCATTGCAAGATGGATTAAGGACACTATTACCTTATGTTATAAGAACCAGAATCTGGATCCTCCTTCCAATATTAGAGCCCACTCTACCAGAGCTGTATCTACTACCTTCGCTGAAAGAGCAGGGGCCTCCCTGGATGATATATGCAGGGCCGCCTCCTGGTCTAGTATTCACACATTTGTGAAACATTACCGTTTGGACTTGTCTGGAACCTCTGGCCTCTCTTTTGGTCAGAAGGTTCTCCAGGCGGTTGCCCCCACCCATAAAACATAATTTTATAACTCTCCTTGTGGCCGTCATGGTGATGATATGGGAAAACCGGAATTAGACTTACCGGTAATTCAGTTTCCATGAAATCACCATGACGGCCCATACATTCCCTCCCTTCTTTTGTTGAAATTTTGTTTTTCACCGGTATTTTTCTGGTATGGTGTAATACTGGGAAATACTAGGACACTTCTGGCACTTGATATCTTTGGAACACCTGAGGTGCGGTGGTGGGAGGGGGCAATTTAACCTCTTCTCTGTTTCCTGCCCCCACAGAGGTCATGGGTCAATCTCCTTGTGGCCGTCATGGTGATTTCATGGAAACTGAATTACCGGTAAGTCTAATTCCGGTTTTTGTGGCCTAACCTATTTAAAATAGGTTAGACTCCTAGACTTTCCCTGGTGGTGGCTGCAGGCAGTCAGAATTTACCTATTTGGAACTTTATATTACAAAAATTGAGCTGTGGCCTCACACTTTTTTCATCCAAAAGCAACCTGGTGTTAGTTAAAGGTGGACATTCACTTTAAGAAACCTATAGTAACATATAGTAATGTGATTATGTGACTGAATGCTTTATTTTATTTTATTTTTTACCCCCTTCCCCCCCAGGCTCAGTTAGAAGCACAGAAAGCAACGCAAGATTTCCAACGTGCCACAGAGGTTCTCCGAGCAGCCAAGGAGACGATATCCCTCGCAGAACAGCGGTTGTTAGAAGATGACAAGAGGCAGTTTGATTCTGCTTGGCAGGAGATGCTGAACCATGCCACACAGCGGGTAAGCCATAGAATATTCTAGAACATATACCGTAGTGGACGGCGTCCTAACATAATTGGAGTGGTTTCAGTTACTTTGATGGTTCTGTCCCTTCTTCTGTGATGTCATCATGCGGGCTGGAGGACATAGAAGTAAAATGTCTCCTACGTTACTGATGGATTATATTGTCTGTGGCTCATTTATTCCTTCTCAGATGACAACCCAGGTCTTGCTGAGATAATGCAGTGAGTCCAATGCTGTGGTCAGATGTTCTTTTTACCTACAAAAGGCAAAATCTCGGTTCTAATTTACACGCTCGTGTGCAGATACTTGAAAAAAGACATTGCTCCAACTGCTACATTAAGATGATGTAAGAAATCAAATGCTAAAATGAGCTCCAAAGCACAATTTACAGAATTTTTTTTGAAAATGTGTGCATGCCGATAGATGGAGGATGAATACGGCTGCATTGCAAACTAGCTAGACGTAGCTGACACTGATAAGTGATAACAGTACGATATTATCTGCATTTGCTGTCAAGGTGAATGGCGTCTATTGTTCCCTGTAATCGGCCACATCAGGCTCAGGAGAGGTTACTCAATGGGATAGCAAACAGAATGTCAAGAACCATGTCTGTCCTCATGATCACTACTTTATCTCATACATCTCAGATTTTATCTCTTGCTTACATAATGGCAACACATTGCACAGTGCTGCGCAGAGATTGTGAACGGGGAATAATGTGAGAGATAATCAAATTTTTCCATACACACAGTAGAGCGAAGTTCTAAGAAAAATGTCCCTAGGATTCCAGTGGAGCAAAGGTGCCCATACCCCTTTAATCGCAGTACTTACCCCATTCTGCCATATCCACTGCACTCACATGATGGCCGGGACTGGCTGTGGGCTCTTCTGCTGGGGTTCCGACCTGACTGGATGTGCTCTGAGTAAAACTCCAGTCCTGGATTTGTAACCCGTCCTGCACAAAGATCAGTGAAGGTCACTGTGCTGACAAAGGGACGGGGGCACCCATTGTCATCTGTCTCACTGCGATCCATGCTAGGGTAGGGTTGATTTGATACCAAAATTTTCACCCTGTCTGATCCGTCCTGACACTATTTTGCTGTGCCGTCAATGGGGACGGGGGCAGAGCTCCGGCGCAGCACGGCAGTTCACAGCGAGAGGCCGCCGGACAAAAAAATCGGACATGCAGTACTTTTAGTCCGGCAGCCTTTCGCTGTGCACTGCCTTGCTGCGCCAGAGCTCCGCCCCTTTCCCCATTATAGTCAATGGGGACGGAGCGGCGGCACGGCGAAATAGCGGCAGGATGGATCCTACAGGGTGAACAGCCTGGATCCGTCCTGCCGCTAGTGTGAAAGTAAAAGTAGTTTGGACTTTTTAGACATGGCGATATTTAATATGTTTGTTTATTGTTTATATATTTTATATGTAAAATTGGTAAAGGGGGCGATTTTATACTTTTTTTTAACTTTTTTTAATTTTATTTAATAACTATTGCCCTTAGGGGCTAGAACCTGGGATCTTTTCATCCCTTGTCCTATCCACCCTGATAGAGCTCTATCAGGGTGAATAGCACTTCACACTCTCCCTGCTGTTCTGTGCATACTACACACAGCAGCAGGGAGCTTACCATTGCAGCCAGGGCTTCAGTAGCATCCTGGCTGCCATAGTAACCGATCGGAGCCCCAGGATTACACTTCTGGGACTCTGATCAGAACTGCCACTGTACCACCAATAAGGAGGGGAGGGAATCCTGCGGCCACTGCCACCAATGATTTTAATCTTAGGGGGGGCGCAAGGCGCCACCAATTTTAATACTGGGGGGGTTGGGGGGGCGCACTGCGCCACCAATGGCTTTATCATTGGTGGCGCAGTGCGTCCCCCCCCCCCCCCTCACCCCCCCAGTATTAATTAACCTTTAATACAGATACAGGAGGCGACTGCTATGCTGGCTGCTTGACTCTGGGTGGGACACTAAGGAGGAGGAGGCTGATGCCGTTCGCCGAGCTCACTAGCTCAGTCGGCGCAGCAGTGTATGCCCTCCCCTGCTTTAATTAATAGTGGCATATTCATTGGTGGCAGTGGTGCGGGCAGTTTCAGAGCCAGCTCACTTCATTGGTGCTTAGCGCGGCCGCATCATAAGAGGGAGAGACTCCCTTCCTCTTCACTGTCTGTGCGAGCGCCGAGCGCCATAAGAGAAGAGTCTAGTATCGAAAAAAATGAACATCCTGAGGGTACTTTCACAATTGCGGCAGAGGATTCTGGCAGGCAGTTCAATCGCCGGATCCGTCTGACAAATGCATTGAAATACTGGATCCGTGTCTCTGGTGTCATCTGGAAAAACTGATCCGGTATAAAAATGTCTTGCATTTTTAAAGGTCTGCGCATGCGCAGACTGGAAAGCCGGATCCGTTTTGCCGGAACACTTAATGCCGGATCCGGCACTAATACACTTCAATGTACATTCCGGCAAGTGATCAGTATTTTAGGCTGGAGAGAAAACTGCAGCATGCTGGGGTATTTTCTCTGGCCAAAAAACTTAAGAGGGACTGAACTGAAGAAATCCTGATGCATCCTCGGAATGCTCTCTATTCAGAATGCATTAGTATAAGGCTACATTCACACGTCCGTATTTTTCTATAATCCGAATTTCGGTCCGTTTTTTGCGGATCTGTTGTTCCTGAAAATGTTTCCGTATGTCATCCGTTTTTTGCGGATCCGCAAAAAACGGAAACATGTATACATTTCAATAATCAAATAAAGTTGTTTGGATTTCTTTGAAAAAAAAAAATAAAAAAAAAATTTGCTATGTGTTTCCAGGAACGGATTCCGCAAAAAACGGAAGACATACGGAATGACATCCGAATGTCTTCCGTTTTTTGCGGAACCATTGACTTTGCATTGTACCAGGATCCGATTTTTCAGGAACATAATAGGACATGTTTTATATTTAAACGGACATGCGGAACGGAACAACGGAAACGGACAGCACACATTGTGCTGTCCGATTTTTTCCAGGACCCATTGAAAATGAATGGGTCCTGATCTGGTCCTGATCTGTTCCGCAAAAAACGGAACAGATCAGGAACGAAAAAACGGACGTGTGAATGGACCCTTAAACTGATCATTTTTTTCCGGTATTGAGCTCCTGTGACGGAACTCGATACCGGAAAACAAAAACGCTAGTGTGAAAGTACCCTAACTATGCAGTTTTGGTAACTAGCTATATTGCTTGTCATACGTATACCTCCCAGTATAGGAGACTGCATCTGTCACAGCATTGTGGCTATGTCACAGTTGTGTATGGAGCAGTGGAAAAAAGTGAAGTAGGGCGCTTTTGCAACTTCTTGGTCTGCGGGTGAGTTGAGTGGTTACAGGAGGATCCAGTGTCTTTCTTGCTTTGTTCTTACTGTATAATATGATATTAAATAACTAAGAATGTGTGTGTTTTTAATAGAAAATGTTTTTCATAGTTAAGTTGACTTTCTAGGTTATGGAAGAAGAGCAGAAGAAGACTCGTAGTGAACTGGTTCACAAGGAAACAGCTGCTAAATATAACGCAGCCATGGGAAGAATGAAGCAATTAGAGAAGAAATTAAGGAGAAGCATCAACAAATCCAAGTACGTATCTAGAACACTCAACTGCAACTCTCAGCTGTATCAGGCTAACACAGCTGTCAGACACCTGAGCCTCGCCTTCATAGGAGCTTATGGGTTATCCCATGAGTTATGTAAAGAATAGAAATCGGACATCATATAGTACATGACAATCTCTTTATAAGAAAGCTAGAACCAGCCCTGTACCTCACATGGCTTCAAAGATCCCCCATTCATTGCTCTAATTGCTCCGCTAGATTTTCTTCAGGCTGGCCGCAAAGGGGACAAGCCCATTCTGCTAAAGCTCTCTTGCTATCACAGCATTCTTCAGCAGCTCTCTCCCTGTAACTATCACAGCTTTCACAGTAGGTGGTGGCAGTTAAAAAATAGAACTGAGCATGTGTGACCACCTCAGCGAGCAGACTGAGTAAAAAGAAAAAGAGCAAACAGCAGATGGCGCTATACAGATACATTCTATTGAATAGTTTACTGGATACAATTTTTTTTTTTTTTATTGCATTGAATTACAGAAATATTCAGATCCTGGTGCTGGTTTGAAAATTGTAGGATATTTGTAGTAGGACAACCCCTTTAAAGTGGTTGATGTAACAAGACTGGGGTGTACTCCTCTAGTCTTAATCAGATACTGAATCAATTTGACTGTCTTGTTGCAGGCTTTGATAAATACCCCCGCTTCTATTTCAATTCCTCACTATTTTCAAGATATTAGTTTGCTGTCAGTGAATAAGAACATTCAGAGGTTGTACCTGTACATTAGTCCTGGTCTCAGCTGAGAAGTGGACCGTGTCCTGTCTAGACATTGCTCTCTGTGCTAATTACAGTACTTCAGCAACAAAAATCGTCCTGATGTATCTGTATGGAGTATTTAGACTATTATCGTCATCATGTTGATTATGTTATGCTGGGAATGATCACTAGAGTTTAATGGCTGTATGACTCCAGTGCTTTTAAACTTGCACAACCGCGAAACTATTTACTTTATTAAAGTGCCCATAAAATGGTTGTAACAAGATGATTCCTTGAAGAATTTGGTTTTTGATGTGAAGATCTCTGATATCAGGACTTATTACTCACATGAGTATGCAAGGGAATTTCACGTAGAGCAGTGTTTCGTGGCCAATTTCTTGTAAAGAATTGGAGCACGTCTTAGGTCGGGATGGCACAGGGGTTATCTGTATTATGATGTAATGTATGATGAGATGAAGCCTATCACATGCTGGTTGCACGCAAGTCCATTCTTAAGAATTGATTCGTCTGATCAAGCA
The DNA here is from genome assembly GCF_014858855.1 of Bufo gargarizans. Taxonomy (NCBI): domain Eukaryota; kingdom Metazoa; phylum Chordata; class Amphibia; order Anura; family Bufonidae; genus Bufo; species Bufo gargarizans. Next base: position 380,657,006 of record NC_058084.1, read on the forward strand.
CAGTTCTGCACCTTCAACGGGGTGTCCCTGAAGCTTAGGACACTTCGATAGCCACATGATTGACAAGGTTGGCCATGACAATATTGCGCCGGTGCCACCGCTCTGAGTAGCGGAGCAGTGACTGAGCATGATTTCCGGGTAGTAGCGCATGAACAGTTGCTGCTCTGCTTGTGGAAGCGGAGCAGGGGCGCAGGCGTAAGATTGTCAGGGCTGGCTGAGATTTCTGTCCCTGTTCAGTCAAACCACAGAGGGGACACCCTGAACTCTGCTTGATACGACAAATCGATTCTTACAGATTGGTTCTCCAGTGTCACCACATGCCTCTTACAGAACACCGTTTTGACGAATGAAACTCCGCCTTGTGGTGAACAGTTTGCAGCTTCATGGAAGTCGGGTGAAGAAACCAGCAGATGAATTGATGCCTTGTACATTCTCTTTAGATGGACACTTGCATTATATGTTGTCTTCTAATCTATAATTAGATGACTGCTGATGTGGTAATGATGCCCCAGAGATAGCTTGGCTCGCTCTGCTCAATATGTGTCAGAGACCGCTATTAATAGAATATCTTTTCTGCCAAGGAAGATTCGAGAGATTTGTTCTAATTTGGGTTTGGGAAAAAGTGACATCTGGGGGTCAGTAATGGAGAAAATAATTTTCCTATTCAGTTGAATGAATGATGGTTTTGTGGTTTCAGGACGCAGTCCCAGATTAGTGAGGATTAAGCTGGGCATCAGAGCCTATGTCGGCTGCACCTGCTAATTGTGGCGCTACGGCCGATCGGCAATTGTTTATGGGGCCTTCTGAGAAGGATTGAGCAAGTTAGGTTTAAACTGCCAAATCGTTCTCGGGGAGATAAGTTACTCCCAGATGTTTGTGGTGGTGGGTTTCTCTCCTCTCTGCATTCGCTACATATGTATGCATGACCAAGTGTGGAAGAGGGAGCTGTAGGCCGACATTTGTCTCATACGAATGGGACATGTCTGTTTTAGTAACTACTTTTATTTCCCATGTAATATAACTTCCAGAATTTTATGAATGAATTGCCTGCAATAATGGTCCATCTGGGTGTTACTAGTTGGAGGAGGGGTGTCTCTGCACAGTGTGCCGCAATCCAGTCAGTGCTGCCAGTGTCACAATGTACAGCAACACACTGCCAACTGATGGACTTCTATTGCAAACTGCCGACAATTCATACATACATTTCTAGAAAGCAGGAATAATAGAGAAATGGCAAAAGAAAGAATTGTACGTGGCATGTGGCGGGGCAGCAATACCGTAATACAGCACAAAGTGCCATCCCTGCAGAACTAAATAACACAGTGCAGCATATAATAATGCAGCCCTTGCCATAGTATTCAACTCTTTTTCCATCCTGAGGATGGCAATACCGTTGAATGCAGGAGGAAACCAGTGCCTGGTGCTCGTAGCATTAATTTATGTTGAGAGCATCAGATTGTTCTGTACCCAGCTGGCAGCCGCGAGGAGGGCTCCAGCGTTACCCTGTAGGGTCTATGGCAAATTTGCCCCAAACATATGCTTAGTTTTTATGTCACATGGACATATTGCAACTTAGCTATCCTCTAGCCTGGTCTGTTTTCTACGTTGTGTGACAAAAATACCTCATCTGAAAATGACCGAAGTACATCAGTGTTCTCCCTGCAATCATGTTTTCAACCAAACAAGTTTCCATTCATCATATAGCTAAAGAATGGTGAGATTTAATTGTGTCTGAAGATAAGAAGCCATATGACGTTTCTCCAGTAGCAGGGGATACCTGGAAGGAGCAATTGCTTTTTCTACAGCCCAGCAAGAATTATGATGTTCTATAGGAAAAGTATACATTTTCCCCTGCCTGCTATCAGTATTTGTGCTGTTTGGAAATATTTCCTTACAATATGATGATGGTTCTCGGTGCAGGACTGTGATATCTTTGTGGAGCTCTGGTTCCCTCTTCATGTTTTACAATTTTAGTTTTGCTAATGGTTTGATTCTCTGCTGTGCGCTTTTTCTGCATTATGCCATCTCAGTATATGTCATTTTAATAACCTAGATTTATTTATTTTTTTTAATTTTTTTTATAGACCCTATTTTGAAATGAAGGCAAAGTATTACCTGCAGCTTGAGGTTTGTACATAATCTTGTCTATCTAGATCCTTAGTAGACCAATAACATGCTGCATCTTTAAAGGAACATCACACTTGAAGTCTATCATTTATATATGTGTGCAATCTATTTCAGGCTGTGGGGAGGCCCTTTAGGAAAGATATGAATAATAATGTTAAGGCTAAACTGTTATAAACTCTATTTACATAAAACCCCTTTTAAAGAGGTTTTAAGGGAGTAAAATATTAATGACTTATCCCCATGATAAGTCACCATTTTCTGATTGGTCTGGGTCCAACTCCCGGCACCCCTGACGATCATCTGTTTGATTAGCTTCGTTTAGCGCTATGGCCTCTTCGAGGCCAATGACTCCATGTTCATTGGCCACATGGCCTAGCACTAGGTTTAGCTCAACCGCATTCAAATAAATGGTCCTGGGTTTCAATACCAATCACAGCCACTATACAGTGTATGGCACTGTACTTGGTATGCTGTGAACAGGGGGCAGCCTGTCTCTCCCTCTTCAAACAGTTTTGAGTGTTGGATCCCTGCCGAAACTGAGGATAGCTCAATGTTTTTACTCCTGGAAACCCCTTTAAGTAAGTTCAGGAGGGAACAGGCCACTGGTGCATCCTTTGGTTGCCCCAGCCACAACGGTACCCATGAGGTTTAGTAGTTTTGTGGTTTATCAATGTTTTGGCCGTTTTTTTGTTTATAATCTTGCTCCTTGATGATATGCCATTTTCAACAGGCTTCATACCGATACAGCCGCATTTTCCATGACTCCGGAGGTGTTTTTCTTGTAGCTTCCTCTGTTTTGGCTGCTGTCTGTACCCCGGATAGCAGTGAATTATCAATTGGGTGGTCTCTGGCTCTCAATGTCAAAGAAATGTCACCTCAGCCAATGCCCACCTGACAGTTCATTGCTATCTGGGGCTGAAACTAAAGATTTACACGGCCTGATATTCAGGCAGATTATTGGGAGCGAACGTTCCTGTGAACGCTCATTCCAGACAATCTGCCCTTCAGAAGTTACAGCCAATTGGCTTCTCCTCGCTCCGTCTACATCCACATTATCCGTATTTAGAGCATCCAAACTGGGTAGTCTATAAGAAAAACAAACCCCTGCTGGAGCCAGAGAAGAAATGTCTGAACGGTATGCATCCAGTTGGAGTTCTGTGAAGACATGACAACTCCTAAGCTCAGTGTCTTGGGGCTCTGTAACAAAACAAAAAGACAAACATTTTTCAGTTTTGGACCTATTTACTGTATATCAATTGACTATTCTCAAGTCTCCCTGAAAATTATTTTCAAAAGTAGGCAAATATGCTGCATGGGTAGACAATATTTATGAATGCTTATAGGTATGAGGTATGTGGTTACCTTTTTATTAAAAAGGTTCTTTGGGAATGATTTAAAATGGCCACAAGCAACCTGTCCTAGAATGTGAGAAGGAATGCCTCCACTTGCAGAGCTGCCTGCAGGATTGAGGGGACAGGGCCTCACTACACACTACGCTCCAGCATTTTCATATACTACACATTGCTGAGTGTTCCTGTCAGGCTGTTCAACCATGATGACGTATCATAGACAAGATTGCATCATTGCCATCTACTGTATTTTTCGCCCTATAAGACACACCAGCCTATAAGACGCTTTTAGAGGAGGACAATAAGAAAAGAACATTTTTCATTAGACCTAAGGTCAGACCAGCAATCGGACCCCCAATATTAATCAGATCTCAGCTCGGACCCCAAAGTGAACGACCCCCAATTAGACCTCAGATAAGAGCCCCAATATAAATGAGACCCCCATTCAGACCTCAGATCAGACCCCCGTGCCTCTTATCATCCCCCGCCCCCCCCCCCAAGCCTCTTATCATCCCCCGCCCTCCCCAAGCCTCTTATTAGCCCCCTAGCCTCTCATCAGCCCCCCCAGCAGACCCGACCCTGCCAGCAAGCGCACGCTGCGTCTGGTCCCCATCAGCAAGCACATGCACATTCCTTCAGGTAACTGGGATGTCTGGTACATTGCAGGCAGCTGTTCCTATGCAGCGCATCCTGCAATGTACCGAGCATAAGCAATGCGCCGCACATTTTATATTAATTTGCACTGTATTCACCCCATAAGACGCACTAGTGTTTCCCCCCCATTTTAGGGGGGGGGGGCGTCTTATGGGGTGAAAAATACAGTGTGTGTAGAGCAGTGTAGCGATTCCCCCCCCAGCTCTGCAAGTGGAGGCAACCAGTCCTGCTCACAGTGTAGGACAGGTGCCTTACAGCCAATTTTAAATTATTCCTGGAGAATGCTCTTTAATGACTTGTCTATCTCCAGCAACTGAAGAAAACTGTAGATGACCTTCAGGCCAAGCTTTCCCTGGCAAAGGGTGAATACAAGACTGCTCTGAAGAATCTTGAGATGATTTCTGATGAGATACATGAGCGGAGGCGATCTTCAGCTATGGGCCCCAGGGGACGTGGGGTCGGAGCCGAAGGCAGCAATTCAGTGGAAGATCTCTCAGCTTGCAAACTGGAATCAGACACAGTTTCCAGTAGGTTTATTGCATTGTTGAAATTTTTGGCCACACCAACTTTTCCCTTCCCTCCTATGTTTTATATTTCACTTGTCTTGAGTTATTTCGGTATTTTACAAAGCTAGGGTGGCAGCTTGGCTGGTAAACCACCTGCCTAACCAGTATTACCAGCAGAAAACCTGTGCCAATATTTAATTTGTACCGGTTACATTATTTGGATATTCATTTTCTCTTCAGTAGCCAGGGCGGTATAAGACTCCTCCTTGCTACTAATGGCTGTATAGCAGCTAGAAAGGAACAGCACTGGGTGCTTCTACCCATTGTTTTGGCGATCAGCACCCAGATCACCACTAATGAAAACTTTTGAAATGTCAGTTGATTGTAAACATAGGTACATTTTAACCGCCTCCGGACCGCCTAACGCAGGTTAGGAGGCGGCTGTCTCAGGCAGAGTCACGCGTTGGTGCGTCATCTCGCGAGACGCGAGATTTCCTGTGAACGCGCGCACACAGGCGCGCACGTTCACAGGAACGGAAGGTAAGCGAGCTGATCTACAGCTTGCCAGCGGCGATCGTTCGCTGGCAGGCTGTAGATGCGATTTTTTTAACCCCTAACAGGTATATTAGACGCTGTTTTGAGAACAGCGTCTAATATACCTGCTACCTGGTCCTCTGGTGGTCCCTTTTTGCTTGGATCGACCACCAGAGGACACGGGTAGCTCTGTAAAGTAGCCCCAAACACCACTACACTACACCCCCTCGTCACTTATTAACCCCTGATCACCCCATATAGACTCCCTGATCACCCCCCTGTCATTGATCATCCCCCTGTAAGGCTCCACTCAGACGTCCGTATGTGTTTTGCGGATCCGCAAAACACGGACACCGCGGATCTGCAAAACACACATGCGGACGTCTGAATGGATCAATATAGACCCCATATAGACTCCCTGATCACCCCCTGTCATTGATCACCCCCCTGTAAGGCTCCATTTAGACATTTTTTTTGGCACAAGTTAGCGGAAATTGATTTTTATTTTTTATATTTTTTATATTTTTTATTACAAAGTCTCATATACCACGAACTTGTGTCAAAAAATAAAATCTCACATGAACTCGCCATACCCCTCACGGAATCCAAATGCGTAAATTTTTTTAGACATTTATATTCCAGACTTCTTCTCACGCTTTAGGGCCCCTAAAATGCCAGGGCAGTATAAATACCCCACATGTGACCCCATTTTGGAAAGAATACACCCCAAGGTATTCGCTGAGGGGCATATTGAGTCCATGAAAGATTGAACTTTTTGTCCCAAGTTAGCGGAAAGGGAGACTTTGTGAGAAAAAAAATAAAATAAATCAATTTCCGCTAACTTGTGCCCAAAAAAAAAATTTCTTCTATGAACTCACCATGCCCCTCATTGAATACCTGGGGTGTCTTCTTTCCAAAATGGGATCACATGTAGGGTATTTATACTGCCCTGGCATTTTAGGGGCCCTAAAGCGTGAGAAGAAGTCTGGAATCCAAATGTCTAAAAATGCCCTCCTAAAAGGAATTTGGGCCCCTTTGCGCATCTAGGCTGCAAAAAAGTGTCACACGTGTGGTATCGCCGTACTCGGGAGAAGTTGGGCAATGTGTTTTGGGGTGTCATTTTACATATACCCATGCTGGGTGAGAGAAATATCTCTGCAAAAGACAACTTTCCCCCTTTTTTTTTTTTTTTTATACAAAGTTGGCATTTGACTGAGATATTTATCTCACCCAGCATGGGTATATTTAAAATGACACCCCAAAACACATTGCCCAACTTCTCCTGAGTACTGCGATACCACATGTGACACTTTTTTGCAGCCTAGGTGGGCAAAGGGGCCCACATTCCAAAGAGCACCTTTAGGATTTCACAGGGCATTTTTTACACATTTTGATTTCAAACTACTTCTCACACATTAGGGCCCCTAAAATGCCAGGGCAGTATAACTACCCCACAAGTGACCCCATTTTGGAAAGAAGACACCCCAAGGTATTTTGTGATGGGCATAGTGAGTTCATGGAAGTTTTTATTTTTTGTCACAAGTTAGTGGAATATGAGACTTTGTAAATAGAAAAAAATCATCATTTTCCGCTAACTTGTGACAAAAAATAAAAAGTTCTATGAACTCACTATGCCCATCAGCGAATACCTTAGGGTGTCTACTTTACGAAATGGGGTCATTTGTGGGGTTTTTCTACTGTCTGGGCATTGTAGAACCTCAGGAAACATGACAGGTGCTCAGAAAGTCAGAGCTGCTTCAAAAAGCAGAAATTCACATTTTTGTACCAACGCTATAACTTTTACCCAAACATTTTTTTTTTTTTTAATCAAAGACATGTAGAACAATAAATTTAGAGAAAAATGTATATATAGATGTCGTTTTTTTTAAAAAAATTTACAACTGAAAGTGAAAGATGTAATTTTTTTGCAAAAATGTCAGTAAATTTTGATAACAAAAAAAGTTAAAATTTCAGCAGCAATGAAATACCACTAAATGAAAGCTCTTTTTTAGTGAGAAGAAAAGGAGGTAAAATTCATTTGGGTGGTAAGTTGCATGACCGAGCAATAAACCGTGAAAGTAGTGTAGTGCAGAATTGTAAAAAGTGGTCTGGTCATTAAGGGTGTTTAAGCTAGGGGGGCTGAGGTGGTTAAGTAACCTCCTATGACTATGGCTACCGTAAGATTATAATTCATTGGGCTGCATGGGGTATTTCAGATCTGGCACTGCTTCAGCCACGATGCAGATGTGAACAGAGCCTAACTTTGCCTTTACAATTGCCATAACTAAGTATTTGGATAAAATAGAAGTTTTGTAAATAAAATGGATTGCAAGGCCGGCCATTTTCTTAAGTCACTTCACAAGACGTAGCTGCAAACAGAACTTTGATAAGTAAAGGTTTATGCCTTCAAGCTGAGCCACCAGACTACGCCCTGTAAGTGAATCAAGGGTCGTATGTCTGCAGTCACAACATGGCATCCTGTATTTACAGTGAAAGGGGATGACCTGACAAAAGCAAGTCAAGTGATCTGTTTGTTCTGCCGCACAGGAAAGAGCCGGCCTTGTTGCCTGCATGACTTTATCTGTTCACTGAAGAGGAGTACACTTATTCTGGAGGTCGCTCTTCTCATTTTGTCTATTTTTTGACATAAGAAGGTTTCCAGACAGCAGGTCATTTTCAGCAGAAAGTGTTTATCAGAACAAAGGTAGTTCTGCTTCCAGTGTAGTTGTAATTACATTTGGCTCAGATGAGAGACACTTTTTTCTTTTCATTCAATGGGATGATTGTGTATATAGATCATAAACAGGTTGTCTTGTCTTCGTTGGCATATCACCAGGATATGCTACCAATCTCCAAGATGGGGGGGGGGGGGGGGTCTAACTGGTGTGACTTCCATCCATCATTAGAACAAAGTGCCAGCTATAGCAGAAAAGTGCCACACCACTGTTCTGATGACTTTGCCCAACTTTCTCTGGGTAGCAGCATGGATGGCAGTGGACCATAAAGCCAGTCATATGCCTTTTTAAAGTGTATTTCCAGTCCAGAGTTTTTGAATTGGATGCACAAAGTTGCTGGATTTGTTTAAAATCCAATACCCTACCTTTCTTTACATCCCATTGAAACATACATACAGGGTTAGGACAAACTTGTTTGCCAAGGCTGGGGTTTCAGAATGTGCTTCCCACCTTCAGTCCCTAAAATTCCGCACAAGATCTATTAGTCATTCATTTAATTGCCTTCTTTTGTCCCAACCCCTCATTTCTACCAGTCCATAGTATTCTTCTTTGTAATACATACTCCACATTTTCTCCCCCCCAATGCCCAGTTTTGCCTGGAGACAATAAAAAAAATGTTTTTGCTTGAAGGGTGCGTTACCACCCAGGTTTCTGTTCTTCTCCCATGTATAATGGAGAATATTCCCAGTGTCCAGTGTACTGCTTTTAGACTTATTCATACATGTATTTCTTTCAGTGACCTCTGAGGTGTTTGAAGATGATAATCTCAGCAGTTTGGTTTCAGAAGAAGACTCTGAGACTCAGTCTCTATCAAGCTTTAGCTCTGGCCCAACAAGTCCTTCAGAAGTTCTGAGTCCTTTTCCTCCTGCAAACCGGCCGGGCAGCTTAGATTTATCAAGCCCCATGTCTCTTTCTGAGTTTGGGCTGATATCGCCTATTCTTGGTCCCCGAAGTGAATGCAGCGGGGCGTCCTCTCCCGAGTGTGATTTGGAAAGAGGTAAGCAAATAAGATGTGGGCACGTCGTGTTCAAATGACTGCATTATCAGGATTTCTGCATCACAACGGAACATGAACAAAGGCGTATTTCAGTATATTTTACAGTGTTTAGTCAGTAGTTATTAGTAATCGCTATTATCCGACTGCTTTATTTAGCTGTTTCTTTTGAAAAGTATATAAAAAGACATAATATCATCCCTGGGAAAATCATTCATATTGTGAACAGCACAAAGGGCCATCACGTCACAGTAAAATCTTCATTTGGCTAGCTAAGGCTGTGTTCACATCCCCCTCAGGAGCTTCTTTCACAGATTCTGACTTAGTTTATGGGAAGAATAGAGCTGCATACAGCACTCATTTTCCTGTCAAAATGATAGACACCACCACAGAACTCGGCAGGGCCGATTATAAGTCAGTGGGGACCATACGTTACCTTTGGTCTGCAACAGATCAGGCACTTTGCTTTGGTTTGTGTTTATGATGGCTACCTTGATGTGAACAGAACCTCGCCCATACAGGAAAAATGAAAAACCATACAAGAGCTACAAAATGTAAAAGGGGATGTCCCATAATGACAGCTTATAATCTGCCCACAGAATAAATAATGACTGCCAATGATGCCGAAATTGGAGCCACTCCATTCTAATGGTAGACACAGGACCTCCCGTTCTTATGATCATTGCACTTGTGATCGCCACCGATCAGATACTTATCATCTATTCCGTGGATAGATAATAAGTTGCCATTCTGTGCCTAACAATTTTTGGGGATTTTTTTCCCCCTAAAATTAGGGAAATTGGCTTCTGCCTCATGAAATTTTTTGGCTTTCCTTTGGATCGACATAGTAGAAGAATAGGTTGAAGTAGATGGTTTTCTTATGTTAGTATGTTATGTTATAGGGCTGGGGAACAGCTGGAACTTTCCTACCTAGCTAAAAACCAAGCTGTGTTCAGTTAGTGTCACTAAAGTGAATGCCCAACTTTTGACACCATGACATTTTTAGGTCCAACAATCTGTGTTAGTTAATGTTTCAGCTAATGCTGCAGTCTGGTCTATGTTTTTCCAATGCATAGCCTCATGCCCCCTGCTTTTCCTTCACAAAGTTCTGAAGCTAAATAATTCTGGTTTGCAGCCACCACTTGGGGGAGCTTTGTGCATACTGCTTTATGGTTGAATCTGAGCTCCCCCTAGTGTTGGCTGCACACTGACAATTTTTTATTTTATTTTAATTTTACTTTTCTATGCAGCAGATTTAGCGTTCTCCATCTTCAATCGCCATACAGATATATATTAAGAATTTGGGACCTGTTTAACTTGTGAATAGATATTCATTTTAAAATTACGATTTCAATATCACACATTTACAGGTGTACAATGTGACAATCTTATTTTTCGATAACTAACAAGTTTTTATTTGTTCTGTCAATAATTTTTTTTTTATTTATTTTTTTTATAAAGGCAGTCGGGCAGAAGGGTCAGAAAGCAAAGCCCAAGACAGAATAAATAACAACAGCAGCAGTAACATTATTAAACCTAGAGCTTTGTCTGTGCTCGATAACAAGATGAAGCGACTGTCTTTGGAGTGTGCAGACCATGAAAGCAGCACAGACACAAAGAAATGTACGCGCTCTCAGTCCATTGCTCCACCAGCGCTGGTCAATCCAGTGTGAACAATGTGACATACGGATTACAGAGCAGACTGCCTGTGCCAACAACTCTCTCTCCGCACATGCTGTGCCTACTGCTGGGATGTAACCTGGTTTGAAGGATGGATGCGTAGCATGAGCCGGTGTGATGAAGCAAGTACAGATGGCTTTGGCAGCAGGCATCTACTCTGTTTGCTGCCCTAATTCACCATATATCTAGGAATTAGGGCCGAAAAGCAAGATATCGATTAATTACAGCAATAATTGAGACAATGCATCTGAGAGTCTTTGCCAAATGGGAGAAATCCCAAAATGAGCGTTAGTAGCAAGGTTTTTCTGTTTCTCGAGTCTTTGCTATATATGACTGTGTTCTTGAGTGGTGAAGCCGAGATTCTGCTGTCCAGTGTATAATATGCACCTACGTCTCCCATTGAATGTCGTGTAATGTGAAGTAAGCATTTATTATAGAAATCATTTTCTTAAACTTGAATCTGTCTAGATCTACATAGATCCCATTATTCATCTTTGGTCCTGAGCACTTTCTTCGAGTACTTGATTTATATCAGTATTTATCACCAGCTGTTAGTTCGCCAAGAAGACTAGCCATAGTCATCTGTGAAGCCATTGAAGTAGATATAGTTAGAGCAGCATTTCATGTACCAGTGTTAAACAAAAGTACCTTGGAGTGAACTGCGCCAATAAAAGCTCTCAATAAATTCTGTGCGTCTTTAGGCTGCCTTAAAGACGGAAAATTAAATCTACACTTGCTATGACCAGGTGTAGCTTTTATCCATTTTCTGGCTTTAGAATTTATTTGGTGGAGCATTTTTGACCACGCCTCTCCAACTCAACGCCCCCACATTTTGGCAAAGTGTCAATAACTGAAAAAAAATGCAAATGTTACAGCATCCCCATTGTATCAATCATCGATATGTCGAACGACGCCTGGCAGTTCTATATAACTAGACTCCCCTATCCCATAGAAGATACTCCCTCAATAAAATGTTCTGCATCAGGATTGTTCCACCATGGTCCTCTTACCTACCCGCACACTCCAGTCATTTTAGCTACATACTTTACTGAAGCACGCAAGTCCATTAGTTTTAAAAAGTAATTCTCTTTTGAAAACTGCACTTTTTTTGAAGTACAACTTTATACTCCATTTGCTACATGTTAAAAATATGAGAAATGATGGACGTATAAGAGTCATCTGTTGTCTGTCATATTAAATGTGGTTTACTTTATTGTGGGCAAAGGATGCAGATTATCCACAGCTACCTGGATAAATGACGATGACGGACTGCTCACTGTATTTAATTGACTTCTACCATGTGCCATAGAGATACTACTAATCCTGATAACTTTCCAACAATTATACAATATATGAATACAAAAAGCAATGGTTACATGATAAGGCCATGTACACGTTGAGAAGAAACACTATGGTGTCATTCATGGTAACCCTTTCCAACCTTGGCTCAGCTAGAGTCTAATTGGTTTCTCCAAACACTATTGTCCTCATTGGCTTTAGTTTGTCTACGGTAGATGGCCTCATTAGCCAGTGTAAATATTGGGTAAGCAATATGGGATGATTGAAGTTCTGAGAAGTCTTCTCAGTTCCATGTTCACGCTGTATCTTGGCCCAGATATATAATGCAAGTAAACAACCTGTGGCCACCCTGTATAGTGCATGGTCTTGCTGAGGAGGCCATGATACTGCTCTCTGGAGACAGTGGAGTCCATGCTGCTAGCTTGTAGTAGCTGCATAATAAGCTAGCTTGTTTTCTATGTTATTGTATCATTCCCACTTTACTATTACTGGAATGTGACCTTTCCCCTGCTATCTGTTTTGTGTCACATCTTGTATGTTTCTTATAGAGTTAAGTGTATTAAAGGGTGTTTCATGCAATTAAAATTTACATATTTCCAGTTATTCTTACAAACACACATGTTGAAAGGTGGTCTTCAGAAACTGACAGGAAACATATATTTACACATATACACAGTGGGACCCCCACCCATTATGAGGATTGGTGTCTCTTGTCCCCCATCTGAATTAGGGCTCATGCACACGAACGTATTTTATTTTCGTGACCGTTCCGTTTTTTTTTGCGGACCGTATCCGGAACTGCAAAAAAAACCAACAACTACAGTTTGCCTCCCGTTTCCGTATGTCCGTATTTCCATTTTGCAAAAAAAGAGAACATGTCCTATTATTGTCCGCATTACGGACAAGGATAGTACTGTTCTGTTAGGGGCCAACTGTTCCGTTCCGCAAAATATGGAATGCACACGGACATCATCCGTATTTTTTGCAGATACATTTTTGCGGACTGCAAAATATATACGGTCCTGTGCATGAGCCCTTAGGCTGTAATCCTGCATGAGCGCAGCTGCTCCATTCAAAGTCTTTGGGACTGGTGGAGACAGTTGAGCACTGTTCTTAGCTTTTAGTCAGTCCCATAAAGATTGACTGAAGCATTCCATGCAAACGGGGGAAATGGGACCCCTTTTGTCATCACCGGTGGGGATCCCAGTGTTAGGACCCAGAGTAATCATATGTTTATTACCTATCCTGAGGATGTGATAATGTCTTTCGTGGGGAATCCCCTTTAAGGGGGTTGTTAGAGATAATTGAAAATTTCAGACTACCCCTACAATGTCTTAAAGAAAAATCATATGCTCACCCCTTACTCCAGCAACATTTCCTGTGGTGCTCCTCCGGTACCCCCGCTGCTTGGTTACAAACAGCAGTAGGAATACCATAGGAGCGCTGCTGTTTACAAACAGAAGCATAGGGCCTGTGACCATTACAGCCAATCACTGTCCTCAGTGGTCTACAGCTACAGTCATTGGCTGCAGCGGTGATGTGCCAAATCCTGGCATGGCACTTTTGCTGTTTTGTAAAGAACCATCCCCACAAGGGAGTACCAGAGGAGTGCAGCAGAAAACAGCGCTAGAGTACGGGTGAGTGTATGATTTTTTATTTATTTTAAACTGTTGTAGGGGTTGTCCAGGATATTTTATGATCTTGGACATCCCCTTTAATGCACAACAGATATATCCCAATTAATGTAAAATCTTTCCATGCTACCAATCAATCGGGACAATTGTTTGAAGCCTCTTTTGGGTCAAGAATATCTGTGTTTATCTATACAACTCGATGGCGGGAAAATAGGTTGCACTAGATGGACTCATCTCTTTTTTTTTTTTTATACTTTACCATATTACTTGTCACTTAAACAGTTTGCTTTTCTGGATCTTCTTGGACCCCTCTGTTACATACATATGGCCTAAGTATTTGGATACAGGTTGTTTAAATTAGTGTTTCTCAACTCTTGTGTATTTCATTAAGGCTCCATTCACACGTCCGCATCCGTTCTGCAATTTTGCGGACCCGTTCATTTTCTATGGTGACGGAATGGATGCGGACAGCACACAGTGTGCTGTCCGCATTTGCAGAGCGCGGCCCCGATCTTCGGGTCCGCAGTTCTGCAAAAGATAGAACATGTCATATTGGACAAGAATAGGCATTTCTATAGTGGTGCTGGGCGGGTGTGTTGCGGATGCGCAACACACCACGGAGGTGTGAATAGAGCCTAGGGGTCCATTCACACGTCCGCAAAAGGGTCCGCACCGTTCCGCAATTTTGCGAAACCGGTGCGGACCCATTCCTTCTCTATGTGCTCTCCTCTTCCGCATTTGCGGAGCGCGGCCCCGAACTTCTGGTCCGCAGCTCTGCAAAAGATAAAACATGTCCTATTCTTGTCCGCAGGGTGTGTTGCGGATCCACGGACGTGTGAATGGACCCTAATCTTACAGAGGTCCTTTGTTCCAGTGCAACAGAACTGTCCATTCTATAGTTAGTTATTTAAGAGGACTTATCACTATTCCTGACATGTCAGTTTCAATAAATACTTGTTTTTATCACCCAACAATTCTAGAACATCTTTTCGTATAACTCTGCATTGCCATTCCTCTGATGTTTCTCCAAAAAAACAAATGGATACATTGCCAGCTGGGTGCTAACATGTCCCTTGCAAAAGGGGTGTGTCCCTACATAGTATGAAATTGGCTGCACTGACCCACCCCCAGTTGGTAATGTATTCATAAATTTGTAGAAAGAATAACAGAGGAACAGGACATAGAGGCGCAGGGACAGATCCACAGAAAAGTAAACTGGTTTAGTTGCCCATAGCAACCGATCAGATTAATCCTTTCATTTTCAGAGATTTATTTTTTTTGCGCCAGTCTTGATCAATCTTCACCAGAGATGCTGCAGAAAATACAATTATTTACTAAAACGGACACATCAGGAGTCAAGAGAGGTCCACTTTAATTAAAGACTAAATATACATTCACAGCCCAGTTTTTTTTTATTGCTCCAATGTGTCGAAAAAGAGCCCCCTTGCAAATAGTCTTCATTGAAACTTTCTAATCTACATCTATGCATCACCCTAGTAGCACAGCAAACACGCCCCGTGATCCTGCATTCATATTCCCTTCCATCTGTTCTCTACATCTTGCTACACTACAGAGTGTGTTAGTAGTGTTGAGCGAAGAGAGCTTCAGATGCTTCATCGAAGTCGCTTCGTAAGAAACTTTGGAATAATACTGTACGGAGATTCGTCTCTGTACAGTATTAGAATGTATGGGCTCTGATGAGCCGAAGTAACTTGAAACCAAACCAAGCAGAGTTTGGTCTTAAAGTGGTTTTCCACTTTAAAAATGAACTACCGAAGTTATTTAACAAAGTAGCACAGGAACTCGTGAATAACTTACGCAGCCCATACATTCTAATACTGTACGGAGACGAATCTCCGTACAGTATTATTCAGAAGTTTTGAACGAAGAGACTTCGGATGAAGCATCTGAAGCTTGCTTCGCTCAACGCTATTAGTAACTATGTTACTATAGAGACAAACATTTTTGCACTGGAGCTGTTCTGAGAAAATGGTAATATATTTTTCATGAAAACAACTATTTTTCGGGACTGTAAGACACTCTTTTTATAGTACAAATCCTAATGACTGCTTCCTTGGAAGTGTTCATCACCATGTGGGAGGTGTGGGTAGCGGTGAGGGAAATGCAGCACTGGCTCTACTTTTTCCAGGCCCCACTCTGGACTCTGTCCTGACTGCGTACAGTGTTGGGACGTAGTGCACACTAAGACCTGGCGCTGTTACGTCAAGTCACAGTGCAGCATGAGTCTATTTAGGCTCTAAATGTGTGTTCCCGATGGCTGTTGCTTGTTTAATGGTGGGTTCTCAGTGGCATTTTGTGCACTTTTAGTATTGCTTTTTGCAACTTTAAGTTTTTGGTAGTAAAAATGGCAGCTCCAAATGTTAGCCAAGAGGTCTATGTTAATATACAATGCAGAGCACACAACCATTTTTAGCTACTGGCGTTTACTTTTAAAGTGATCAAAAATCTGTAGCTCATATGTTAGTTTTTTTTTTTTTTGCCACCATAACAGAAATACATTCCAATGGTAAGAATACAAAAATCTATTTCTCTTTCCCAGCAGGAATTTCCTTCATCCATCTATTAGGCCTCTTTCACATAAATGGTACGGATTGTGTCAGGATGCGTTCAGTGAAACTCGCACCATTTCGGAAGCAAGTTCAGGCCGTTTTGTCTGCAGTTGTGTTCAGTGTTTCAGTTTTTTCGTGTGGGTGCAATCAGTTTTGATGCGTTTCACACGTGTAAAAAAAAAACTAAGATTTACAAATCTAGCAACATCAGTGAAAAATGCATTCTATACGGATGCAATGCGTTTTTCACTAAAGCCCTATTCACGTCTCTATGGGGCCCAGGGCTGGGTGAAAAACACAGAATATAGAACAAGCTGCAATTCTGATGTGTGAAAAAAAAAACGCTCATATGCACAGACCCATTGCCATGAATGGGCCAGGATTCAGTGCGGGTGCTATGCGTTCATGTCATGCACTGCACCTATGTGGAAAACTCGCTCGTGTGAAAGAGGCCTTAGGATATCTTTTGGTTTTGGGAGAAAACATACAGAGGGAAAGTTTAGGTTGACCAAAGATGAACCCCCACATTTTAAATACAAGCAAAACTTAAACATGGGCAGAGATGTTAGGGCTTTAAATAAAGATGTCCATAAAGGGTTACGTGAGCGGATATTCTGACTCCGATTGTTGTAATAGCGATTTATCCCTAGTGAGACCTCTATGCCTGGCCTGTATACGCAGATATAATCACTGCGGACAATCGTTATCAGATAGCTTGAATTCACCAACACTGAGTTTATCCGTGTAAGTTGCTTTATTCTGTAAGCCAGATAACAGTACAGCAGAACAGATGGATTCTGGTATTGTGCGGTCAAAAGATGATGCTTTTGTAAGCGTACATGTGTACCTGTGCATATGCTGGAGGAGAATGACGATACAGGAAGTGAGATGCAAAAGAAGGGGTGGAGCAAGGAAAAGATCACAGATATCACGAGCAAGAAAAACAAGTGCAATACCAAAAATGGCCACTAGATGGTAGCATATAACTAAATATAGAATATCTGAATGGTTCAATTAATTAAACTATAGCTTTAACTGCATAGCAGCACACTCTCCGTCTGGCATTGAAAATGTCACTAATTAAACCACAACGGTAGTTATATAATTGCAAATAAACAACTTGATGTCCGAGGACCTGAAAAACAAAGAGAACAGGCATATAATGCAACAACTAAAATGTAAGGCTTCAAGTGTAACAATTAAAGTTCAAACACTTCTTGCTAAGTTTCAGGCAGGATTCAGCAGCATAGGCAATAAGTGCACTCTCCAAAGGGTAAAAGCAGAATAAGTTCTGTGATAGGCTTGATGAAAGTCTTTACAGTGCCTTGTCTTGCAATGGTGCGTACAAGCCTTGTTCAAAGCATTGACAGCCGAGTCTTTGTGCAGTTCTGGTGACGAGGGTTGTAAGTTCAGGACGAAGCTCTGGATCCTTGTCAGGTTCTAGAAGACCGAAGACATCAGCCATGGTCTCTTCTGTGTGATCCAGCAGGAATTCTGGACCTGTTAACCAGGAAGAATTTGCAAATTCACTTGCAGACACTGGCCTAGTAGCATGATCTGCAGGATTAATTTCAGATGGGACATAATGCCATTGTTCAGGTTTAGATGATTTCCTGATTCTTTCTACACGGTTGCTGACGTAGACATATACAACCAGACTAAACGTTTCTATGTAGCTCAGAGCAACCTTACTGTCTGTGTAGAATTTGGTATCATCTATCTGAATGTCTAGCTCGCGTAATATGAAATCTGCGATTTCTACAGCCAGCACAGTCCCACAAAGTTCAAGCCTAGGAATTGTGTGCTCAGGCCTAGGTGCTAACTTAGCTTTCCCAAACAGAAACCCTATGTGGGTTTAATTAGAAGAGTCTCTCACCTTGAGGTAGGTAACAGCCGCTATGGCCTCAGTAGAGGCATCTGAGAAGATGTGAAGCTCTTTTCTCTGGCTCGTAGCAAGGGAAGCTGAGGTGTAGCAGCGTGGTATATGGATTCCATCTAAGGCGTGTAGAGATTGCTTCCAGGACTCCCACTTTGAAAGCTTGTCAGAAGGCAGTGGAGCATCTCAATCTTTAATAGACGCTGAGAGCTGTCTAAGTAAGGCTTTACCTTGTATGGTGATAGAAGCCACAAATCTCATTGGATCGTACAGGCTGTATACCACTGACAGAACACCATGCTTGGTAAATGGCTTGTCTGTAGAGCTGACTTGAAAGCTGAAAGTGTCCTTTAATAAGTCCCACCATAGGCCATAGGTGGCATGTCCATTCCTAGATTTACGTCCTTAAACCATGTGGCATGATCGCCAGGTTAAAAGGCTTTCATAACAACACTATTTGAGGCAATTTTGTGTAGTCTGAGGTTAGCCTCAGAAAGCATACCTTGTGTCCTTTGGAGCAGGTATATGGCTTCTTCGTCTGTAGGTAAAGACTTAAGTCCATCATCAACATAAAAGTCTCTCAACGAAGTGTCGAGCATCCGCGCCATGCTCCTTTTCTCCATCAATGGCAGTCCTTCATAAACCGTATGTTGCAACAGCGGGTGAGGGACTATTTCCGAAAACATGTACTTTCATGCGGTATTCAATAATCTCATTGTCCATGTTGTTGTCACGGTGCCACAGAAACCTTAGGAAGTTCCTATGGTCTTCGCGTACAATGAAGCAATGAAACATCTGTTCAATATCCGCAGTTATGGCAACTGGTTATCTTCTAAATCTCATAAATATGCCTACAAGGTTGTTGGTTAGATTCGGGCCAGTGAGAAGAACATTTAGGGATACACCTTGATGTTTGGCACTGGAGTCAAATACTATCCTGATTTGTTTTGGCTTACGTGGATGATACACTCCGAAGAAAGGCAGATACCAGCACTCATCGTCTTTGAAGTGGTGGCGCTGGTTCGGTGTGATCATTGTCAAAGATCCTTTTCATAAATACGATGAAATGGTCCTTCATTTCAGGCCTGTTCCTTAGTGTTCATTGAAGTGAGTTGAATCTGCAAAAAAGCCTGTTCATAATTGGTTGGGAGTTTAGCCCTTGTAGCACGAAGAGGTAATGGTGCAACCCAGCTGCTAGAATCATCCAGAAAGAATTCCTTATCCATTATTTTGATGAATTCTGTCTTCAACTGACAAGGCTATTTTGTTGTCCTCACTTGTAGTACAAAACACTGTGGTATGTAGGTTGTCATCACAAAGGACAGGAGTAACATCAGGTAGTTAAAGCTTCTCCTTTACTTTAAAAAGTGCCCTCAACATTATGAAGTGGGATGCACGTCCGTTTCCCAACACGTAAGTCTTGAAGGAGTGGATCTCAGATGGCGTACACATCCTGTCCAAGCACCACTATTACCCAGCCTAGGTCAAGTCTTTGTGCATAAGGGGCTTCATCAGGCCCATTGCACTGATCGCGTACTTTATGTACTCTGAGAATGTCCCTTTCTGACAGGACTAAGATTTCAGCACTCTTGTCCATTGCAGGAATCCCATCAACAAGGTGCCTTAAATGAGGATGTTGATATGCAGCTTCTGGAGTGGGAATCTTATCCCTTTCGTCTGGTATCTGGTTGCACTCGACTAACGTTGGTAGTGGTATGCCCTCTTCCTTGTTGATATGAGAGACTATGAACCCTTCTGCCTAAGGTCTCTACACGACCAGAACAGGTTGTGACCCTCTATGCCAAAGATCTCAAAGAATTTAGGCTTAACCAGGGATCTGTTGCTCTGTTCATCTATTATGGCATACATCCTAGCAGCTTTCTCAGGATGACTCTTTGGGTATATCTTAACTAGGCATATCTTGGCACAGCATTTTTTGGTCCTTTCCTTCTCCACAGACTTCTGTACACGAAGAAGAGACATTATCTTTGGTTGGAGCATGACCTTGTTGCTCCCCGCCATGATTTGAGATGGGAGTGGAGATAGGAAGTTGCTGTGGGTTGTCTGGAAATGGAGTAGGATGCATGGCTGTAACATGTCTGTCGCTACCGCATTCTGTGCACTTGATGACAACTTTACAGTCTTTAGCAAAATGGCTATAAGCACAGCACTTGTAGCATATGCCAAGTTTCCGGAGAATCTCCCTGCGCTCTTGTAAAGTCTTTGCCCTAAGCCCAAGCCATTTCTTAAGAGGATGAGGCTTATTGTGAATAGGACACTGACGATTAGGGTCTTTATCTCTGTCATCCACAACGCCCTGATCAGTAGGCGAGGTTGCGAAGGGCGAGAGGTCTGTCCTTTTAACAGATATTGCTCTATTTAAGTCTCTACGTTTAGCTGCTGTGTTATCATACCTTGATGGTGAGGATGAAGCAGGCAGGTTGGGTTCGCTGAAGCTGGGATCGTTTCTCATCCAGGCTTGATCACTAATGAACCTGCAGAAGTATGAGAATGGAGGAAAGAATACATTATAGTCTCTTTTGTATCTTGAGCCCTGTTGTGCCCATTTCTCTTGTAGGCTGTATGGCAGTTTAGACACCACTGGGTTGACACCATGAGCGGTGTCCAGGAAGCTTAGTCCAGGCAGACTTAGGTCAGTCTTTGCAAACTCTAGCTCCATGAGGAAGTCACTTAGATCTTGGAGCTTGCAATAGTCTTTGTTCGCTATTTTTGGGAAGTTTTCCAGTCTCTTGAATAAAGCACTTTCTATGGCTTCAGAGCTACCATAGGCTTGCTCAAGTCATGCAGCAACAAGACCTGCATCTGGGTGGTCAACATGTACTGTTCTGAGTCTTTTAACACGACCTGCAGATTCTGGTCCCAGCCACTTTATAAGCCAATCAAGTTCTTCCTTAGCAGTAAGGTTGATATCGGCAATAGTAGCCTTGAAGGTTGATTTCCAGGCCCTGTAGCTCTCTGGACAGTCCTCAAACCTTGAGAGGCTGGTGTTAATTTGCTCAACGTGTACCATGTATCTGGCAAAGTCATTCATGTCTGATCTCTCACTCCTTGGTGTCAAAGTAACTTGTGGAACCCCTTGGGTGTCAAAGTTCTCTGGTGATGTAGGGTGAGGTTTACCAGGGTAAAAAGATGTTGCATGAGCGTTTAACTGTGGTGTAGTCTCTAAGGCTTGTGCTGGCTTTGGTTTGAGCTGCGGCTTATCACTGGAAGTCACCTTGTTGTTGACATGAGTTGATCCGGTTTGCTGCATAGATGTACTTGCGTTGTAGACTTGAAGAGGCTCAGACATATATATTGGTAGTCAGAACAGTGTTGTTAGTAGGAGGTACAGGAGATTACTCTGTATCTTTGCAGATGTTATGCTTTAGAACGTATTCACTGGTGCGTTCAGCTGGATCTTACAGTTCTGCTGGGATAAGGCAGTCTGAATTAGTACTTTGTCCCATTGCTTGTTCAAGGACTTTCAGCCTTGCTAGGGAAGCTGCTTTGTCCCCTTCATTTGCAGAATCTTTATTTGTGAATCTGCCTCTGCTTGGAGAGCTTTGACTTGAGCTTCCATCTTGGCTTGATGAGCTACCATCTCTGCTTGTTGAGCTGCCCTTTGAGCTTCCATCTCTGCTTGCTTTCTGGTAAAGGAGCTTTGCGCCTTTTTTAATTCGCCATCAGCACGGGCCTCTATTAACTTGTTGCCTAATGTTGATCTTCTGGAACGAGAGTATCTGGAAGAAACTGCAGTGCGCTTGGTTGTGGTGGATCTGTGAGATCTGGTCTCCTGCAGTTGAGTAATGCAGCGTTCTGCCTTAAACTTAGCATTTGGCACTGAGAGATTACTTTGTTGGTCCTGGTCAGTTCTGCTGAAGAATCCTCTATATTAGAGTCCTGCAAGAAGGCTGAGTATTTTGCAGACAGCTGCTGGTACAGTACATACACAGTAAATAGGTGATTTATAGAGTCTCTTATTTCAGCTGGTTGATCATTAGAGTGTGACAAAACTGACATGCGGTGTGAGGTTCTGTCCCAGAGGTCTGACAGATTACTGGAGAACTCATATCTAGTGGCTTGATAGTTTTCTCTGAGTTTCTGTGTTGGTATTGTACGTTTGAGTCTTACTCTCTGTTCGGTAATATCTGCAGAATCTGCTCTCTGTACGTCTGCCGGTTCAGAGGCATGATGTAGCTGCGTTGGTTCAGCCATAAAAGAGTGTTTAGAGCCTTGTCCAGGCATTTTTTTTTTTAAATGGTACTGTCTCTTTAAGAAGACGAACAGGGGCTTAGACAGGTGAGGTAACACAGTGCAATGTAGAGAAACTGTTTTGAACATTCACTTGAAATGCAGTAAGCTTGTGCGACCATGTGCTTTCACAAGATGGCGGATGGCACTGAGCTTGATTGCAGATTAGGCACACACATATACACAGCAGGCTGTAGTAATTCTATGCATCTTTTGACTATTCTGACTCTGATTGTTATAATAGCGACTTATCCCTAGTGAGACCTCTATGCCTGGCCTGTATAAGCAGATATAATCACTACGGATAATCCTTATCAGATAGCTTGAACTCGCCAACACAGAGTTTATCCGTGTAAGTTGCTTTATTCTGTAAGCCAGATAACAGTACAGCAGAACAGATGGATTCCGGTATTGTGCGGTCAAAAGAAGATGCTTTTGTAAGCGTACATGAGAATACATGTGTACCTGTGCATATGCTGGAGGAGAATGAAGATACAGGAATTGAGGTACATAAAAGAAGGGGTGGAGCAAGAAAAAGATACCACGATCAAGAAAAACAAGTGCAATGCCAAAAACGGCCACTAGCAAGGAGCATATAACCAAATATAGAATATCTGAATGGTTCAATTAATTAAACTATATACATTTTAACTGCATAGCAGCACAGCGGACATGCAGTGTTTTCTTTGTGCTCAAGACATGGGCTCTGCTCAATGTTAAATGGGTTTGTCGAGAGTGTGTAATAATATTGGCCTGTCCTTAGGATAGGACCTAATTATCTGTTCAGTGAAGGTGGGCTACTGTACCTAAGGATCTGTGGTGCTCCAGCAAGTTCCGATTCCCATTTACTGCTTACCAGGGCACATTGCTGAGCATACTGCTGCTCCCAGCAGCTCAGTGCCACAACCCCTTCAGACTTCTAATCGGCAGGAGAAATGGTAACTGGACCCATGCAAGTCAGATATTGGTGACTTAATAAGCACAGGCCATCAATAAATCACAGGGTCACCATCAACCCCTTCACTGCCCTAGACCACCAAGCAATGTTACATTTATCCTCCAGGGATGTTAGCACTCTAAAATATTGCCAACTTCCTTTCCTGCCCTATACCAACAGGTTAGTCTCCATTATCTCATTTACCACCCAGAAAACCAGAGATGTTCAATCATTCTACCACCCTATACAAAGAAGTATTTACAACTTTGTCCCTTTCAGGCCTCATGCACATGACCGTTTTGTTTTTTGCGGTCTGCAAGTTGCGGATCCGCAAAACACGGAAGCAGCCAGTGTGCCTTCCGAAATTTGCAGAATGGAACAGGCGGCCCATTGTAGAAATGTCTATTCTTGTCAGCAAAACAGACAAGAATAGGACATGTTATATTTTTTTGCGGGACCACAGAACGGAGCAACGGATGCGGACAGCACACGGAGTGCTGTCCGCATCTTTTGCGGCCCCATTGAAGTGAATAGCTCCACAACCGAGCCGCAAAAACTGCGGCTCGGATGCGGACCAGAACAACAGTTGTGTGCATGAGGCCATAGGCTGGATTTACACGTTCAGATATTTTGATGCCAGAGCCAAGAACGGACGATGACCAGAAAAAAACATATAAAGGAAAGACTGCATCTTCTCCTTTTTTTCTTTCACTCCTTGATTGGGTTTCCAAAACCCAGCCCTCAAGTAGACCAAAGGGTCCCAAAGGTAGGAACCAATCTATCAGGCATTTATGGCATATCCTGTGACTATGTCATAAATGTTTAAGATGGGATCCGCTAAAAAAGTCCAGGGCATATGACAAAATGGTGGTGAAAAAATATTTATTTTTTAGGACTATTTATTGAAATTCTCCAATAAAATATTCAAGTAGACCTATATACTGCATCTTAACAGCAGTATCCTTTCCCTTCCATAAAAGAGCCCTTGTCCTTGTGTAGGAGCTGAAAGCAGTGTATAATAATCTAGAGCTGTATCACAAGTCATGTAAGTGCCATGCTTTCCAGATTTCTCCCTTAAGGTGGAATTGTATTGCAGAGAAAAGTCCTGAGAGGTATTGCTCCTTGTTCTTTATCATTGTAGCTGTGACACTTTGGGAATGGGAATTACACTATTGAAGTCCAAAAAGAATGGGCCTTCCTGCGCGGGCAAGAATGTAGTAGGCATAATATTGTAAATTCCTGCTGGGAGATTGTCTATTTCCAGATAGCAGAAACCACATCTGAGGAAAGAAAACAGTAAAATTGAGGATAAACATATATCTACGCTACACAATCACTTATAAGACAGAACAATCAAGGATGGAAGATATTAGATAGTATATCTTTGGGTTATGGCATCAATATGTGTTCGCTGGGGGTCTGACTGCTAGGGGCCATAGCAACATCTTTATTCAAACATGGAGGGTGTAGCAGTTCTTTATTTGGCTTGCAATGGTTCTGCTCTGCTTTTGCAGCATGCAGAGTACGGGTCCGACATACTTTCTATGGATGCATACTCTGCATGCTTCAAAAGCAGAGCACAGCCGATGTAAGTTGAAGGTGTAGAGCTCTCTGAGAAGTGCTGCTGCAAATTCAGTGCTTTGAATAAAGGTTTAGGTACCCTTTAAAGGGATATTCCCATCTGAGACAATGAGAGCATATCGCTAGGGACCCGCACCTACACCAAGAACGGAGCAGGGAAGGTGGTGGCCAGCCACCGCTCTCATTCATTTGTATGGGGCCGGCGGAATTAGCCGAGCCAGCTCAGCTATTTTTGGTGGCCCCATTGAAATGAATGGAGGGCAACTGCGCAAGCGCTGTGTGCTCCCATTCACGGCACTGGGGAGAGTGCTTGGTGGTGGCCTCCACAACTTTCGGGGATCTGTTCTTGGTGTAGGAACGGGACCTGCACCTATCAGACAATGGGGAATGGGAAAACCCCTTTAATCTTTTACTGCTTGCAAAGATCCACCTTCGTCCATGTGCTCCAACCAGCATAATAGATCAGTTACTGCTCAGCCACCTTTACTTGAAAGGGGCTGAGAGCAATATGAGATATGGCGCATGGATGAAGTTGGCTCTGTGTGTGATAACAACTGACCTGCAACGATCGCACACTGTTGGCATACTATTACTCTTCAAGTCCAGTTCTAGGCTCAGTGGAGGTACAGTATTACAGTCTGGCCAGCCCTTTGAGAGGAACTTATTGCCACAGGCTTACTGTCCCATACAAGCATCCCATCCCAAAGGACATACCTGTAATCGCCGCTGCTTTTCTTCTGGAAGCCTGAAGGTCCTGCATCACCATTTGTGGACACTGTTATTACCTCAAAGCCCACGCTGTATTGCCTGCAAAATAAAATAAAAGGCTTATGGCTACACATTCTAGTAACTGGTTTATCCTTCTGTCTAGCACGATTTGTTATCTTAGCCTACTATTCTTTCAATAAATTATTTTCATCCTTATATTCTATGGATTATTTTACTATAGGTAACTTTTCAATTTGCTGCTGATTCCGCATATTAAAGCCTCATGCAGACGTCCGTGGAACACGGTCCGTGAGATACCGGACTAGCATTGCAGGAGCGCATGGCATCATTGGTTGCTATGACGCCGTGCGCTCCTGCAATGCTAGTCTGGTATCTCACGGACCGTTTTCCACTGACATTTGCCTGAGGCTTAAGAGTTGGTGCTACCCATGTGAACACTGGAGACCTCTGGTACATGTGATGCTACAGAGAAATGGGCACGTGATATGCAAAATGGGGCAGATTTACTAAGAGAGTCCAAAAATTTGCCATTATATATCACACTGGCTGATGCCGGATGATAAACCTGGCGCCTCTTTAGTCTAAATTTACACAAACTATTGCTTGGCTTACTTTATGCCAAAATTCTCTCCACTGTTCACATGTGGAACAGGTCTCTTGATCCACTTAGTAAGTTGCATATCTATTTATCTTATGCTTTTCGAGGCTGCCACCTTTACTCCTAAAGCATTCTGGGAATTTATAAAAATAATGAAGTTACTGAATGATACTGAGCAGCAGTTACAATCATTAAATATAATTAGTGCGATGTCTAACATCTCAACAGTATCCAAGGAGATTCCTGGCATTCGCCTCAGTCTCTATATCTTGTGGTCAGTGTCTGTGTTATAGACCATAGACTGTTGGTTCTGGGCAGGGGCGGATTGGCTATAGACCTTACAGGGAAATTTCTCGGTGGGCTGATGACCAGGGGGCCACCTGAGCTCTCCTTACGGTCGGCCAGTGGACGTTTTTGGGGATGTATTTTGTGCTGTGGTATTTGGCTCTGTTGGGGTGCTATAATGTGCCACAATTTGGTATTGCTGGCCCTGCCTTCTTTCAATTTGGACCAGACTACGAAATGGGGACACTTTAAATTCCCAGTCAACCCCTGGTTCTGGGCCTCCAGTTGTCTCTCAACCCAATTCATTGTTAGCACTGTTCAACATTCTGTTACTTATCCAAGTATAAAAACAGAACAAACAACATAGACAAACAGACCTTGGTCCTCTGAGCTCAACCAGTAATGGTCCAGCTTTCTCCATGTTAAACTGATAGATGGGATTATTTTTGTGGGTATCTCTGAAGTTACCGCAGCCTCCTGCACTCTGGCCTTTCCATTGGCCATTAATCTAGAAGAAAATGTACTTGTTAGAACCCCACAAATTGTCAGTAGAGGTGCAATGTAACCCACCGGATGCATCATTCTTACCCGTCTGTTAATTGTATATGGTGTTGGGATTTTGGAATATGTAAACTTGCAAGCTGCATACACCTACAATACAAAACCGGTAACATGTCAGCTCCCAGGGTGCATCCTACTAAGAGAAATCAGAAATGGACTGAACATTTACGTTGACCTCTTAACTACGATATATGAATTGCAGAATGTAGTAGATGAAAAAATTGGGCGCTTGGGAGAACAGATGCAAACTGACGAAAAAATTTAATTCCAGCCTCCGAATAAAACAATGGAATCCTTTATTGAAGAATAGTCATAAAATCCAGGTATGCCAAAAACACAATGCACAAAAAAATGCACCTTCTGTGATGCATTTTGGATGTATATAAAACCCTTAGTCGTAGCTATATACATCCGAAGCAGGAGGTGCGTTTTTTTTTTTCACTATGTGTTTGGCACACCTAGATTTTATGACTATTCTTCAATAAAGAATTCTAAGCTGGAATTAATTTTTCGTCAGTTTGTATATGGTGGAGTGGCACACTTTTCCGCAGCCTGGACCTGCATTAGAGCCGGCCGTGATTATTTCTTTGCCTTGGAAGAACAGAGTTACAGAATGAACTTCCCCAGCGTTACATAACTGTCTGCATTTCTGGATTAATGTACAGTCAGTGGGTATATGTCAATAAGAAAAATAGGTAAAGAACTGGTGGAAAAGAGCAGCTCCTACTCTAGCGGCCACGTGTGAACCACATATTACATGGTTGCCAATTCAATTGAACTGGTGCATGCAGCTTTCCAGGTGATATTGGTTGTTAACAAATACATATTTCATTTATAATGACCATCCAGGTATCTTTCTAATAAAATGGAATCTGTCAGTTTTAGGCTGCAGTATATAAGATGTGCATAAACTGCTGACAGAGACCCTAAATAAAACCTTGGTCACTTACTTTAAAATCAGCATTGAGGAGTATGAGGAACAGCCGAGTGCCGGAGTCCACTCAATAGACTGTAGAAGCTCAAGAATCAGATATTAATAAGCGCCCAGAAATTAGTGCACTATCGCCACCGACTTCTATAGGAAGAGAGCTTTCAATCCCCCGGGAGGTGGAAGCTGTGAGCTTATGAATATAATAGACTCCAGCGTTTGTGCTGGAGCTGCTCAGTAATGATTTAGCAAAATGACTGGGTCATTTCAAGTCAGTGAGTTAGCATTTTCAGGGCCTCTGTCAGCAGTTTATACTTCTCTCATAAAACTGCTGACAGATTCCCTTAACGATCATTTGCCTCAGTTTACGTGCAGCAACTACCTGATAATCATTTTCTCACTGCTGGTTTACAATCATTCATACAATGACTTCCCTGTAAGCCTGTGATAGACCTGCATTTATACAGAGCAGGCAGAGCTGCTGGCGGAGGAGAGCAGCAGCAGCAGCCTATACCAATACGTAGACAGGAGATGTGTCTCAGACTACTGAAGACTGCTTGTGGGCACAGCATCTACAGTCACAGATGTCAGCTCTGTTCTAATGGAGCTAAGCTAAAAAGTAGCCAAGCAGCAAGTGAAAGAAGCTAAGAAAAAAATGCTAAAAATCAGGAATCAGTTGAAGTGGATATTTGCTTTAATTATGCAGGAGAGGACAACCTTTGATAAAGGATTTCCAAGAGCTGTCCGTTTGGGTCAGCCAATTCACAGTCTGTTCCCTCTCATTAGCACCACAGATTGGGGCACTTGCTGCTGTCTCCAATCTGTGGTCCTGGCACTTACCCTGAGTGTGTAGTGGATAGTGTTCTGCTTTTCATATTGAGACACCACTAAAGTAAACGTGTGGGTACCAGGGGTGGTCAGAGGGATCTTTGTAAGGTAATGAGGACTGTTTATCCGTATTCCATCGATATAAGGTGCAGGGTCAGCTATAAGACATAAGAAATACACATACTGCATGAGGTGACAATGCTCAACAACTGATGCCTAAATTATAATATGGGGAATATAAGATACAAAAAGTGAAGCAATGGCATGTTCCAAATCTACAATACCCCTTTACCAATATTTTCTTAGGTCTGATATTCCTTCATAGTTTCATGTACTTTAGGATTACTTGAATTCAAAGAACCAGAAGTATCTTATATTTATAGGTATGTGTACTTATAAACAACATGGAATCATTTAGTTATAGGGGTTGTCTGGGCTATCAGAGGGTTGGGGTCTGACACTGCAGACTTCCACCAATTAGTTGTTCTCAGGTACCGCCGGTGCCAGACGCAGACAACTGATGTATACCAGCAAGGCGGAGGACACTGTTTTGGCCTGTGTCTGAATATTGGACCCCTATAGAGACATTTAGGGTGTACTTTAGAGTTATTGACGTACCTGCTAATCATCAACAATAAAACGCAATGTGAACCCAGTTTACATGCTTATGTTGCACACGGCCAAAAAAAATCCATACACAATCAGAAAGAACTTCCGCACACCCACAAACTTATGTCGTAATGCACAACACAACATTCAAAATGGATGAAAACCTCCTGTTACATCCCACAGCTGTTATTGGTGTATTCAGATATTAAACTGGAAATGAAGAAAAGAGGTTAGGTCGTTAATAAGGTAGGTTTCTGCTTCCATAACCTTAGTAATGGGGGCCTGCATCAACAGCCACAGCTACATAGTTTTGGAATACCTACAATTACCACCTTTGCACACATATATCAGCAATGGGGTGGGCCACGGAAAAGAAAGATTACTAATAGGCCGAGCAAGTAAGCAACGTGTGAACAAGAGTTCCTATTCACTGACGCAGCACAGGCAAAACTGCAAAATGCTGTATGTATATGGCCAAGGGATCAGATGTTGCCTGCAAGATTAAGAAAATAATAAAACCCAACAAAACAATACACAACTGCAGTATTGTGGTAATACTTCCAAACCAACATATAATTCTTAAATTGCATACCTGTGTAATAACTGAAGGAACAGGTCTTTTTTGGGCTTCTCTAATGTCTCTGCCATATTATTCCCTGGTTCCTAAGCATGGCTAGATGCATTTCACTCAGAAGTAGGGGGCATACCCCTTCTCTGGAAGTCTGCCTGCACTGTACTGCTGTGATATCTTTTCCCTTACTTCCCATTATGTTTGTTTTCAGCTCTGGAGCTCATAGAACAGATAAGGAGGCAGATATCACACTTACAGACACACAGGAGGCTATTATAGTCAAAAGCTGTGTAGAAGCAGTTCTTTTATCAGGCTCAGATAGCTCTGACATTTCATGTGAGCCGTCTTCTGTGTCTCTGTTACGAGGGACAGATCTTGCCTGACAACAGGCAGTGGACTGTAAATTAGGTGGGAGCGAGACCCCTAGTGGCCATGACTTTACAGCTTTTTTACAGGTGGATGCAGGCATTTTTATTTTTTATCAAGTGATTTAGAAATTTGCTAGTTACACCATTCTCTATTAAATGAAATTGTGTGACAGTACAGTGCCTCTTTCAAGGGAGATTATTGATGGTTAATACTAGTTTTATAGGCGGAATTCCTATTACAATGAATGGAAGGTGGTTTGCAGGCGGATACTGGGCGGACTACGCACCAACATCTGCAAGAAACTTCCACCGCGTTATCATGCCTTTAGTTGGAGCATGTCTCTGAGATATGCAGTAGCAAGTGTACAACTCACCTGGGTAGTAAACCTTTTTGCCATCATTCTTGTAAACAACCAGTGTAATAAATTCTCGATTTTGGGCAAAATCATCCTACAATAAATAAGCAGAATAACTTCAGGTGTTGTGCTTTTATACTTTTAACTACAAATGTATTTCTTCATTTACGTCCAAAGTTAAAATTATTAATAAAGTGCTATTTGCGTGTTCCTTTAACAGGTTTTCGTTATAGGCAATATGTCATGGGCAAGTTCGTGGGTTTGAGGCGTTTCACCAATCAGTAATTTTTCCCTTTATAAAAATGCATTTTTTCAGGGGCGTAGCTAAAGGCTCATGGGCCCTGGTGCAAGAGTTCAGCTTGGGCCCCCTACTTTGTGGCAAGGGACAGGAAAATACATAGCCTTCGTGCCACCTGAGGCAAAAATTTAAACAGCATCCCCCCCTCAATCCAAATTCTTGACCTAACCCCTTCCCTTCAGCCAGAGGTGTAACTTGACCAGCATGTACTTTCTATAATACCAGTGTCCTCTTATATGGCACGAGGGTCTTTGGGCCCCCTCAGGCTCCTGGGGCCGGTAGCGACTGCTACCTCTGCACCCCCTATAGCTACGCCCCTGCATTTCTTCCATATAAGACAATGGAGGCTAAAAGACAGATCTGCAGTTTAAGCTTTCATTGTCCCAATACTGTTCCACAACAGGAAATTTGCCGTTCAGCTACTGAATTGTTCAAAACTGCAAAGTTAGTAAGGAGCCCTAACCCCTCTTCATTATCTGGCATGTCACAAGGTACAAGGTGGAAAGTAATTAGTGACTTGGTAACTTACAGATTTCTCAAGCTTATGTAAGAAGAAAGCACTTAGCATGGCTAAATATTTACTCGTTCCTGGTTACAAAGGTGTGGCCATATTATCGCTCGGGAATATTTATGTCACTGACATTTTCCTGCCTTGGATTGTAGATTTATACATCAGAGAAGTGCTGCGAAATATTATGACCCTGTGCCGTTGTTCTTTGGTGAAACACACCCGTTCAGGGTTTAATCACGTTTTCTGATGCAGTTTTTGAAGCCAAAGCCAAGTGTGGATCATAAAGGGATCATGAACAGAGAGAGAAAGCACCAGCCCGGGTATACATATAGATTTTGTGCTGCTTTTAAAAACACATAAAAAAAAGATATATTTTTTTTTTTTTTACGTGATTGTGTGTTTTTACAGGTGCAGTGCTTTTAATCAATGTGGTTCACCTGTAAAAACTACAAAAGCAATGACTACATTGATGCAACAGGTTCCGCCTGTGTAAAAAAAAAAAAAAGCTTTTTTTTTTACGATGCATATTTAAAAATGACTTAGAAGCAACATGTAAACCCGGCCTCACGGGCAAATTCTACTTCACCTCTTTTGTGAATCCACACCACGTCTCAACCAGCTTACCATGCCCTAGCCTCTCACTTCCTCTGGACTGTATACAATATGCGAAATCCAGCACTGCACCAAGTCATAAAAACTGATTCTTTATTGATAGTACAAAACGTTAATATCGCTTATGTGTTTCAGGCTATACTAGCCCTTTCAAAAAAGAATGTGAGGACGAGCACTCTTACAATTGGCATACATTTATTGAGAACCTGATATAATTGATTAGCTAAGATGAATAAAACAATAATACTATAAAATAATGTACATCTGTACGATTTGACCACAATGGGATGCTCAATGGTATCGAACAATCTGACAATCTCTATCCGTCCTGTGGAAAATAATAATGATAGAAAAACCTGATTGGCCTGATATCCAAAAAGAGTTCAAGCAAGAAATGACACTCTTAGAAGTGTAGCTCCACAAGTTTTGCTGTTGTACCGATGTGGTAGGTAATGGCAGATGGTAGTCCCGTCACATATGATGTTATTGTTGACAGAAAACGTATCAGCTTTATAATTGTCGGCTTTACAGCCGCTTACCTCCCCTTCGTATACCCCTATAGTCCCGCGGTTCGCTTCAGACTGAGTTTACGGGGCTCGTCGGGTACGGCTTGTTCTTGTTGTTATTTTTGGTGGCCGGGTTTGCCGGCTGCCGATCGCTTTACCTCCAAAATCTGTAGTATGGAGCAAGCGTGAGGAGCCTCCGGCTGGTAAGAGGCTGGCGTCTCACGTGGTTCTGTTTGGTATCCGGGTTTGATACTTTCGTCACTTCCTGTGACGTGTTTCCTCTAGTACATCCGATATTTCCAATTGAGATTCTCGGATATCAGAAGGTATGATAGCAAAGTTCGATTTGCATGGCCATGCAGTAGATGAAATATCGACAGGTATACAGCGCAATCCCAGACGCGTTTCGGGAGTTATCACACTCCCTTCCTCAGTGGTTGCGCCATACCTGTCTCGGACCAACTTTTATACCTCCCCTCGTCACCTTCAAAACCTGGACCGGAGTTCTGGATAACATCGTTACGTTCCTGTGTACTTTAATATTAGGGCTTCTAGTTTTCATAGTCCGGTATTTATTCGCTGAGTCTTTCGATTTTAGATGTCGTTGAAGGTATACTGTCCTTTCAATTCTTTAAGCATAATATACACTATCTCATTATAATACGTATGAGACTAATGTCACATCACTGAAAGCATCCCATTTGAGGCCATAAATGATAATGGAAACTTGTGTTACCCACTTCGTTTCCTACATTAGATACAATGTATAAAATATATAAAAAATGTATGATATTTATAAAATGTATCCATAAAATATATCAATAATATCGATATAACAATAATACACATATAATTAGTGGATATTTAATATGATATGATTTTATATAACGATGGCGGGCACATATTCGCCACAATTTCACCGATATTGGCAATTCTTATAAAGGATCTCCAGTTACAAGATGGTTTAACCCATTGTCAACCAACAAATGAGGATACCCTTACAAAAAGGATACCCTTACAAAAAGCCAAAGAGTTCCAACTCTGAGTTTAGGCCTGATGGTAACAAACTGCCAAACTCATATATTTTCCGAGACTCCCTCCTAGACATTTGTTTAATATAATTGCCTCCTCTCCAGTGTGGGTCTACCTTTTCCAGTGCCGTAAAGACGAGACTGGCCGGATCGCTGTTAGATTATCCGGATGAAAGATTATCCGGATGAAATAGTTAAAAAAGCGTTGGAAAAGGTCAGGAAACTGGATAGACAAACCTTTTTTGTTGATCAAATGGACACTAAGAGCAAAATATCCCAAACATCCCAAACATCTCAGATAGGTGGTGAGATCAACAACAGAATTATTCTCCCTTTCAATGATGACCACAGAAAAATACAACAAGTGGTAAAGACACATTGGCACCACATACTGAATGACAGGGTGATAGGCCATCTTTTACCCACATCCCCAAAGGTTATATTCACCAGGGCACCCAATTTGGGCATTACAATAGCCCCTTCCGTGAAATCATTAGATAAAAAAAGAACATTGATGGGAACCTGGATGGATTTAAAAGACTTTTTTAAATGCGGAAAGTGCATCGCATGTAAAATTAATAATAAACCCCGCAAGACCATCTCAGTCCCCTCGACACAGAATACATTTGTTTGGGACATCAAAGATTGCCTCACATGCAACTCTACCGGTGTGGTCTACCTGGTCCAGTGCCCATGTAACAGACAATATATAGGTAGAACAAAACGGTTATTAAAGACGAGACTGGCTGAGCATATATCCAACATCAAGAAGGGCTATGACAAACACTCTTTGTCTAAACATTACAAGCAGGCCCATAACAGCGATCCGGCCAGTCTCGTCTTTACGGCACTGGAAAAGGTAGACCCACACTGGAGAGGAGGCAATTATATTAAACAAATGTCTAGGAGGGAGTCTCGGAAAATATATGAGTTTGGCAGTTTGTTACCATCAGGCCTAAACTCAGAGTTGGAACTCTTTGGCTTTTTGTAAGGGTATCCTCATTTGTTGGTTGACAATGGGTTAAACCATCTTGTAACTGGAGATCCTTTATAAGAATTGCCAATATCGGTGAAATTGTGGCGAATATGTGCCCGCCATCGTTATATAAAATCATATCAAATATCCACTAATTATATGTGTATTATTGTTATATCGATATTATTGATATATTTTATGGATACATTTTATAAATATCATAAATTTTTTATATATTTTATACATTGTATCTAATGTAGGAAACGAAGTGGGTAACACAAGTTTCCATTATCATTTATGGCCTCAAATGGGATGCTTTCAGTGATGTGACATTAGTCTCATACGTATTATAATGAGATAGTGTATATTATGCTTAAAGAATTGAAAGGACAGTATACCTTCAACGACATCTAAAATCGAAAGACTCAGCGAATAAATACCGGACTATGAAAACTAGAAGCCCTAATATTAAAGTACACAGGAACGTAACGATGTTATCCAGAACTCCGGTCCAGGTTTTGAAGGTGACGAGGGGAGGTATAAAAGTTGGTCCGAGACAAGTATAGCGCAACCACTGAGGAAGGGAGTGTGATAACTCCCGAAACGCGTCTGGGATTGCGCTGTATACCTGTCGATATTTCATCTACTGCATGGCCATGCAAATCGAACTTTGCTATCATACCTTCTGATATCCGAGAATCTCAATTGGAAATATCGGATGTACTAGAGGAAACACGTCACAGGAAGTGACGAAAGTATCAAACCCGGATACCAAACAGAACCACGTGAGACGCCAGCCTCTTACCAGCCGGAGGCTCCTCACGCTCGCTCCATACTACAGATTTTGGAGGTAAAGCGATCGGCAGCCGGCAAACCCGGCCACCAAAAATAACAACAAGAACAAGCCGTACCCGACGAGCCCCGTAAACTCAGTCTGAAGCGAACCGCGGGACTATAGGGGTATACGAAGGGGAGGTAAGCGGCTGTAAAGCCGACAATTATAAAGCTGATACGTTTTCTGTCAACAATAACATCATATGTGACGGGACTACCATCTGCCATTACCTACCACATCGGTACAACAGCAAAACTTGTGGAGCTACACTTCTAAGAGTGTCATTTCTTGCTTGAACTCTTTTTGGATATCAGGCCAATCAGGTTTTTCTATCATTATTATTTTCCACAGGACGGATAGAGATTGTCAGATTGTTCGATACCATTGAGCATCCCATTGTGGTCAAATCGTACAGATGTACATTATTTTATAGTATTATTGTTTTATTCATCTTAGCTAATCAATTATATCAGGTTCTCAATAAATGTATGCCAATTGTAAGAGTGCTCGTCCTCACATTCTTTTTTGAAAACTCTATCCACTTTCGAGAGGTAGGGTGTCCTCTCTTTGGATTTGCAGCACCACATCATATAGCTACATAGAGAGCAGCCACCACCAACTTGATTCTTTATACTAGCCCTTTGTTGTCTGCTTTTTACTATTGATGACCAATCCTCAGGATAGGTCGTCAATATTAGATTGGCGGGGGTCCAATCCCGACACCCCCGCCGATTAGCTGTTTGATCAGCTCTGCTCTGTTCGCCTGCTCGCCACAGCAACTGCAGTGGTGAGCAGGTGTAATTACAAGTACTTCTATGGGACGGCTCTGTAGTATTCACGTGAACAGACAGAGCCGCCCCAAAGAAGTGAATAGGGACGCCATACTTACGTAATTACACTGCTCACCACTGCAATTGCTGCGTCCAACAGGTAAACAGAGCAGAGAAGGCAGCGCTAGTCAAACAGCTGATTGCTGCGGGTGCCCGGAGTCAGTCCCCAGCCGATCTGATAGTGATGAGGATAGGTCATCAATAGTAAAAAGCGGACAACCACTGTAGTGCTTTGAAAAAGGGCTAGTGTAGCCTGAAACACGGAAGCGATTTTTACTGCTTTGTACTAACAAAAAAAACAAACAAAAAAAAAAGTTTTTTATGACTTGGTGCAATGCTGGATTTCTTGGAGTGCACACCTGATTTTAGCGTCAAAACTACATCAGAATAGCTGAGCAAAATTTGAACATGTGCTGTACATGCAGCCTTTATAGAGGATCAGGCAGCATATCTATCTGCACATTAAAGGAGTATTCTGGTTGGTTAAAGTTATCCCCTAGAGCAGGAGTGGGATTTGAGAAAATGTAGTACTCCCTGCACACAGATGGGCCCTAAAAAGCAGGCGAGTAGCCAACACGACACAATTAGGCCTCGTCCACATTTCTGTGTGAGTGAAAAAGAGCTTACATGTTTCATCCGTGGTTGCTCCGTGTGTACATTTTTACTATACGTGTGTGATCCGTAATTCACTGTTGCTCAGCTATAAATTCATTTCCAAAGAATCTCCTATTAGTCTTCAGTGAAAAATGGATGCACCACAGATGCCATCCATGTTGTGCCCTTGATTTTCACGGATCCATAGACTTCTATGGGTGTGCTTGGTCTGTATCAGAGAAAAGTAGTGCATGTCTCTGACCTTTTTACTGACCCCCGGTCAATAAAAAATATTGAAATGTGAACAGACATTTAAATCAATGGGTACGTGCGCTGTCTGTGAAAAACGGAAATGTGGACGAAGCCTAAGCATTACTCACTGGTACTGAGTTACATATAATGTTTAAGACCATCTGCGACTGTGCATTACATGGACAGCCATTAACTTGCTTGGGAAGCATGTAATGCTACATTTTCCCTGCAGACGGCAACAGCAAATCCCCCGGTAGTTGAAGAGGCCGAACCCATGGCGACTATTGCCCGGTTGGGTTCCATACAAGCATGGGTCGCCTTCATGAACATCCACATTAATGTCACAAATGCATGACATTATATGTAAAACTCAGCATGGGATCAGCAACACAAACCTTATCAGTGATGTGCCTGCTTAGCAAAATCCACACTGCAGCTCCGCCCTTTGGACACTGGACATCAAGTCTGTACTGGGGATTGTTGGCAAGACTGTAGGCGTCTTTCACAGGACCCTGTTTTGCATCCCATGTACTGGAAAAAAATGTTTTTACAATTATGAAAGGGTTTCTTCTTTTATGGGACTAAATAAAGATAGAAAATAGGATGCACCTCTAACTATATATGAGCTTTACAAATCAGTAGTTTTGTCCATAAATATTAAAAAGTATTTCTACAGCTTTTATGGTAGATGATAGTGATGACATATCCTCCGGATAAGTAATCAGATCGGTGAGCATCTGACAGCTAGCAGCCCCACCGGTCAGCTGTTTTCTGCAGCCTCAGAGGCCGAAACTCTCCGGAAGCACGGCTCCAAGAGGCCGAAACTCTCCGGAAGCACGGCTCCAAGAGGCCGAAACTCTCCAGAAGCACAGCTCCAAGAGGCCGAAACTCTCCGGAAGCACGGCTCCAAGAGGCCGAAACTATCCAGAAGCACAGCTCCAAGAGGCCGAAACTATCCAGAAGCACAGCTCCAAGAGGCCGAAACTATCCAGAAGCACAGCTCCAAGAGGCCGAAACTATCCAGAAGCACAGCTCCAAGAGGCCGAAACTATCCGAAAGCACAGCTCCAAGAGGCCGAAACTATCCGAAAGCACAGCTCCAAGAGGCCGAAACTATCCGAAAGCACAGCTCCAAGAGGCTGAAACTATCCGGAAGCACAGCTCCAAGAGGCCGAAACTCTCCGGAAGCACGGCTCCAAGAGGCCGAAACTATCCAGAAGCACAGCTCCAAGAGGCCGAAACTATCCAGAAGCACAGCTCCAAGAGGCCGAAACTATCCAGAAGCACAGCTCCAAGAGGCCGAAACTATCCAGAAGCACAGCTCCAAGAGGCCGAAACTATCCAGAAGCACAGCTCCAAGAGGCCGAAACTATCCAGATGCACAGCTCCAAGAGGCCGAAACTATCCGAAAGCACAGCTCCAAGAGGCCGAAACTATCCAGAAGCACAGCTCCAAGAGGCCGAAACTATCCGAAAGCACAGCTCCAAGAGGCCGAAACTATCCAAAAGCAAAGCTCCAGGAGGCCGAAACTAAACAAAAGCACAGCTCCAAGAGGCCGAAACTAAACAAAAGCACAGCTCCAAGAGGCCGAAACTATCCAGAAGCACAGCTCCAAGAGGCCGAAACTATCCGAAAGCACAGCTCCAAGAGGCCGAAACTATCCAAAAGCAAAGCTCCAGGAGGCCGAAACTAAACAAAAGCACAGCTCCAAGAGGCCGAAACTAAACAAAAGCACAGCTCCAAGAGGCCGAAACTATCCAGAAGCACAGCTCCAAGAGGCCGAAACTATCCAAAAGCACAGCTCCAGGAGGCCGAAACTAAACAAAAGCACAGCTCCAAGAGGCCGAAACTAAACAAAAGCACAGCTCCAAGAGGCCGAAACTATCCAGAAGCACAGCTCCAAGAGGCCGAAACTATCCAGATGCACAGCTCCAAGAGGCCGAAACTATCCGAAAGCACAGCTCCAAGAGGCCGAAACTATCCAGAAGCACAGCTCCAAGAGGCCGAAACTATCCGAAAGCACAGCTCCAAGAGGCCGAAACTATCCAAAAGCAAAGCTCCAGGAGGCCGAAACTAAACAAAAGCACAGCTCCAAGAGGCCGAAACTAAACAAAAGCACAGCTCCAAGAGGCCGAAACTATCCAGAAGCACAGCTCCAAGAGGCCGAAACTATCCGAAAGCACAGCTCCAAGAGGCCGAAACTATCCAAAAGCAAAGCTCCAGGAGGCCGAAACTAAACAAAAGCACAGCTCCAAGAGGCCGAAACTAAACAAAAGCACAGCTCCAAGAGGCCGAAACTATCCAGAAGCACAGCTCCAAGAGGCCGAAACTATCCAAAAGCACAGCTCCAGGAGGCCGAAACTAAACAAAAGCACAGCTCCAAGAGGCCGAAACTAAACAAAAGCACAGCTCCAAGAGGCCGAAACTATCCAGAAGCACAGCTCCAAGAGGCCGAAACTATCCAAAAGCACAGCTCCAGGAGGCCGAAACTAAACAAAAGCACAGCTCCAAGAGGCCGAAACTAAACAAAAGCACAGCTCCAAGAGGCCGAAACTATCCAGAAGCACAGCTCCAAGAGGCCGAAACTATCCAAAAGCACAGCTCCAGGAGGCCGAAACTAAACAAAAGCACAGCTCCAAGAGGCCGAAACTAAACAAAAGCACAGCTCCAAGAGGCCGAAACTATCCAGAAGCACAGCTCCAAGAGGCCGAAACTATCCAAAAGCACAGCTCCAGGAGGCCGAAACTAAACAAAAGCACAGCTCCAAGAGGCCGAAACTAAACAAAAGCACAGCTCCAAGAGGCCGAAACTATCCAGAAGCACAGCTCCAAGAGGCCGAAACTATCCAGAAGCACAGCTCCAAGAGGCCGAAACTATCCAGAAGCACAGCTCCAAGAGGCCGAAGCTATCCGAAAGCACAGCTCCAAGAGGCCGAAACTATCCAGAAGCACAGCTCCAAGAGGCCGAAACTATCCAGAAGCACAGCTCCAAGAGGCCGAAACTATCCAGAAGCACAGCTCCAAGAGGCCGAAACTATCCAGAAGCACAGCTCCAAGAGGCCGAAACTATCCAGAAGCACAGCTCCAAGAGGCCGAAACTATCCAGAAGAACAGCTCCAAGAGGCCGAAACTATCCGAAAGCACAGCTCCAAGAGGCCGAAACTATCCAGAAGCACAGCTCCAAGAGGCCGAAACTATCCGAAAGCACAGCTCCAAGAGGCCGAAACTATCCAAAAGCAAAGCTCCAGGAGGCCGAAACTAAACAAAAGCACAGCTCCAAGAGGCCGAAACTAAACAAAAGCACAGCTCCAAGAGGCCGAAACTATCCAGAAGCACAGCTCCAAGAGGCCGAAACTATCCAGAAGCACAGCTCCAAGAGGACAGAACAATCCGGAATCACAGCTCCAAGAGGCCGAAACGATCCGAAAGTACAGCTCCAAGAGGCCGAAACTATCCGGAAGCACAGCTCCAAGAGGCCGAAACTATCCGAAAGCACAGCTCCAAGAGGCCGGAACTATCCGGAAGCACAGCTCCAAGAGGCCGGAACTATCCGGAAGCACAGCTCCAAGAGGCCGGAACAATCCGGAAGCACAGCTCCAAGAGGCCGGAACTATCCGGAAGCACAGCTCCAAGAGGCCGGAACTATCCGGAAGCACAGCTCCAAGAGGACGAAACTATCCGGAAAGCACAGCTCCAAGAGGCCGGAACTATCCGGAAGCACAGCTCCAAGAGGCCGAAACTATCCGGAAGCACAGCTCCAAGAGGCCGAAACTATCCGGAAGCACAGCTCCAAGAGGCCGAAACTATCCGGAAGCACAGCTCCAAGAGGCCAAAACTATCCGAAAGCACAGCTCCAAGAGGCCGAAACTATCCGAAAGCACAGCTCCAAGAGGCCGAAACTATCCGAAAGCACAGCTCCAAGAGGCTGAAACTATCCGGAAGCACAGCTCCAAGAGGCCGAAACTATCCGAAAGCACAGCTCCATTCAAAGTGTAGTGGCCATGCCGTTGTACTGCAGCTCAGCTCCCATAAAGTGTTGTTTTAATAGTTAAAAAAAAAAAAAAGTTCTTTGCGTTTACATATTGACACTCAATCTTTTAATATTTCTGACTATGAAGCTGTGTAAGGGCGTTTTTATTTCAGGGCGATCTGTCATTTTTATTGGTACTATTATAGGGTACGCAAGAGGTTTTGATCACTTTTGGTTCAATTTCTTTGGGGAGGGGAAGTGACAAAAGAATGGCAATTCGGCCATTTTGATTTCTTTTTCTGTTCCAATGGTCACCATATGGGACTAATATTTTAATATGGGATAAATATTTTAATACTTTAGTATTGCCGCATCGGCAAATAGACAAAGACATATTGTCAGCAAATGATTTACCAATAAGCTAATTATAGGGACAACAGCACTTTATCCCCACTGCAAAAATGGCACTGTAACAAAGCTATAAGGGCTTTTTTTTATATATCAATTACCTCCCTCATTTATAAATGTATAATCAATAAAGCTCATTGCCTGATGATATGACTTACTTGTGAATGCATGTGGATTCTTTAAAAAGACTTGGATTCCAGCTCAAATAAATGACGTCATAATACTGACACAGGTCGTCCCATGTGATCCAGAAAATACCTAAAAAATAATTACATTTATTAGAGCAATATCAGTTGCTAGTGACTTCACTGCTTCTTTTCCATACCAGTCTCCTCCTGCCAATGTAGTCAGTAGCGCTCCTCCACTGGAACTGGTTCATTTCACTCACTTACGGTAAATGACTGTAGGAGGACCTCTGCTGGGCACACTGTGTAATAGTCTTTATGCGCAAAACAAAAGAAGGCCAAAGTAATGGTAGTAGTAAAACGTACTGAATCGAAACGCGTCGCTTTTTATGTATTACACTATTTATTGAGAAATTTTACAACTACCATTACTCATTGGCAGTGCTTTGGCCTTCCTTCTTTTTGTTTGGCACCTGAATCTACAAGTGGAGTTTGCTATACCGCCTGCTGGGCAGCAGAACTGCAGACACCATCATCCATGCTACGTGCTTATTACAGAGTTGTGCCTTCTTGCACAACCCAACAGATTTGAGCAGATTCCCACACTCCATCTTCCCCTTTTGCTGTGAGGTGACTGCACTGTGGTTTGCTGGTCTTTTCTAGATTTTGTAACACATCTACCCCTCCGACTAGTCAGGTTTCATTTTTAGACTTACAAATCCCTCCTTTCTTTGGATCTTATAACTTATTCCTAAAGGAGGCCCACTAAAGATCTAAAAACCTTTACAAGTTCTAAAAGGGGACATATAAATATTCAGTCATTTCCCACTTTCTCAGTAGTCACGGCAGCCCCCATCACTTTAGCAATAGTCGCGGCAGACACCCTACATTCTCAGCAGTCGGAAGCCCCCTCTACACTACTCCCAGTAGTCTCAGCGGGGCTCCCCCCTAGCTATCCCCCTACAGTTAGACAAGAAGAAGGAAAAATAACCATTATCAATTTTTTGGGCAGTCCGTGGGTCAAAGTTTAAGTATTTCTGTAGCTCTGGGGTCCAGCTTCTCTCATCTTTCTCACAAAAACGACCTTTCCACCGTAAATGGCTCCATGGATTCTTTAGCTGGAGAAAACGTAATGTCTGAAAAGTAATAACGAAATATTTTAGAATTGTTAGGCGTTGCTCTGCTAACATCACAGTTTGATAAGGTGACAGAAATCTAATGCTTACTATGGACTGATTTCAGTTTGGCCAAGTTCTCCAGTATGAAATGTTTATCCTTTATACAGAAAATGATGTGGTAGATGGCTCTTATTAGG
Organism: Bufo gargarizans; assembly: GCF_014858855.1. NCBI lineage: Eukaryota > Metazoa > Chordata > Amphibia > Anura > Bufonidae > Bufo > Bufo gargarizans. The sequence goes on from NC_058084.1 coordinate 380,699,827, forward strand.
TATCCAACATATTTAGCAGATCTGATGTTACAGAATCAATTGCAGTGTGTACATGAGGAATAACAGGTCATTATAGGACTTGTAGTCTGCATTTTTCAGCAGTTTTCTCCCCCTGAAAGCCACTCTAAGAGTAAATCCTGATAGGACTTCTAAGAGAGACAATGAAAGTCCAGATTAACACCCCCCCCCCCCCCCCTCCAAAGGATGATTGACAGCTCTCCCTGTATCAGTATTCACAGAAGGATGTCATTCATCCTGTGTGGGCGGGTAATCAGGACTCTCTCACTGTGTCTCTCTGGAGTCCAGGCAGGTCTCTCTCACTGTCTCTCTTTGGGGTCCTAGCAGGTCTCTCTCACTGTGTTCTTTTGAGTCCTGGCAGGTCTCTCTTACTGTATCTCTTTGGGGTTCTGGCAGGTCTCTTTCACCGTGTCTCTTTGGAGTCCTGGCAGGACTCTCTCACTGTATCTCTTTGGGGTCCTGGCAGGACTCTCTCACTGTGTCTCTTTGGAGTCGTGGCAGGTCTCTCTCACTGTGTCTCTTTGGAGTCCTGGCAGGTCTCTCTCACTGTCTCTCTTTGGGGTCCTAGCAGGTCTCTCTCACTGTGTTCTTTTGAGTCCTGGCAGGACTCTAAAGAGACACAGTGAGAGAGACCTGCCAGGACCCCAAAAAGACACAGTGAGAGAGACCTGCCAGGACCCCAAAAAGACACAGTGAGAGAGACCTGCCAGGACCGCTGCAGTACATGGGTGTATTCCTATGGTTGAGGAGGGTTATAGTCTTATTTCATGCATACTTAAGCTCCTGAGCTCCCCTTCATATCCTGGCTATCACTTACCCAGGAACGTCAGGTGTAGACAATCCAGAAGTCCCAAGGAATAGCAGTGCCGACTGAGGGGGATCGGAGGGTCAGTAACACTCCCTCCCTTTTTCTTCCTCTTAACTTACGGCAGCAGCGAGCGGCCAGGCGGGAGACTGACTTAGGCTACTTTCACACTAGCGTTCGGGCGGATCCGTTCTGAACGGATCCGCTCATAATAATGCAGATGGAAGCAACGTTCAGAACGGATCCGTCTGCATTATTTTTAGCATAGAACAGCTAAGTGTGAAAATAGCCTCGTACGGATCCGTCCAGACTTTCAATGTAAAGTCAATGGGGGACGGATCCGCTTGAAGATTGAGCCACATTGTGGCATCTTCAAACGGATCCGTCCCCATTGACTTACATTGAAAGTCTGGACGGATCCGCACGGATCCGCACGCCTCCGCACGGCCAGGCGGACACCCGAACGCTGCAAGCAGCGTTCAGCTGTCCGCCTGTCCGTGCGGAGGCGAGCGGAGCGGAGGCTGAACCTCCGCCAGACTGATGCAGTCTGAGCGGATCCGCCTCCATTCAGACTGCATCAGGGCTGGACGGCTGCGTTCGGGTCCGCTCGTGAGCTCCGTTTGAAGGACCAGCGAACGCTAGTGTGAAAGCAGCCTAAGCTGATTGGTTGGAGCAGCAGTTCGCTGGCACTCACCAACATCAGCTCAACATGCAGGGTGGCAGTAGAGAGCGGGATCCCGCTGCAGAGGACAAGACATGCAGGCTGGCGGCATTCAGCTTTAATGGCTGCCGCCTGCCCCACACTACTCCTAGAGGGCGCCACCTCACTTCTTAATGCTGGTGGTGCAATTTTTATTGGACAAGTTTGTTTTATAAGACGCATTGACTTTCCCCCACCACTTTAGGGGGGGAAAAAAGTACCGTATTTTTCGCCCTATAAGACGCACCGGCCCATAAGACGCACCTAGGTTTTTGAGGAGGAAAATAAGAAAAAAAATATTTTGAACCAAAAGGTGTGCTTTTGGTGGTTTTTGAACTAATTGTGGTCTGTGGGTGACGCACTGTTATGGAGGATCTGTGGATGACACACTGTTATGGGGGGGATCTGTGGATGACGCACTGTTATGGGGGGGATCTGTGGATGACGCACTGTTATGGGGGGGGATCTGTGGGTGACGCACTGTTATGGGGGGGGATCTGTGGGTGACGCACTGTTATGGGGGGGGATCTGTGGGTGACGCACTGTTATGGGGGGGGATCTGTGGGTGACGCACTGTTATGGGGGGGATCTGTGGGTGACGCACTGTTATGGGGGGGGATCTGTGGGTGACGCACTGTTATGGGGGGGGATCTGTGGGTGACGCACTGTTATGGGGGATCTGTGGGTGACGCACTGTTATGGGGGATCTGTGGGTGACGCACTGTTATGGGGGATCTGTGGGTGACGCACTGTTATGGGGGATCTGTGGGTGACGCACTGTTATGGGGGATCTGTGGGTGACGCACTGTTATGGGGGATCTGTGGGTGACGCACTGTTATGGGGGATCTGTGGGTGACGCACTGTTATGGGGGATCTGTGGGTGACGCACTGTTATGGGGGATCTGTGGGTGACGCACTGTTATGGGGGATGTGTGGGTGACGCACTGTTATGGGGGATGTGTGGGTGACGCACTGTTATGGGGGATGTGTGGGTGACGCACTGTTATGGGGGATGTGTGGGTGACGCACTGTTATGGGGGATGTGTGGGTGACGCACTGTTATGGGGGATCTGTGGGTGACGCACTGTTATGGGGGATCTGTGGGTGACACTTATGGGGGATCCTCTCTGGATGGCACTGTTATGAGGATGAGGATCTGTGTATGACAGTTATGGGGGGGATCTGTGGATGACACATATATAGCATCTTATGCTATGTGTCATCCACAGATCCCCTCCATAAGTGTGGGGGTCGCATCTGCTTTTATAATGGGGGTGCGGGTCGCATCTGCTTTAATAATGACAGCGGGGCCCGTGCAGTGACTGTATTCTACTACACGGGCCCCGCTTACTGTATAATCATATCCCTAATAGTTAATTGTTGTATGCATGTAAAAGCATAATGAGCGTTAATGAGCGCTGTGTATTACTTACAATTAGAAGCGCTCGTCGTTCGGAGCAGAGAGGAGGGAGGAGGCAGGCCGGGAGGATGGGCGCTGGTAACGTGAGTCATACGTCATGCGCCCATGCCGCCTGCTTCATTCATAAAGTGGGCGGCGCAGGCGCGTGACGTATGACTCACACTGCCAGCGCCCGTCCTCCCGGCCTGCCTCCTCCCTCCTCCGAACGGCGAGCGCTTCTAATTGTAAGTAATACACAGCGCTCATTAACGCTCATTATGCTTTTACATGCATACAACAATTAACTATTAGGGATATGATTATACAGTAAGCGGGGCCCGTGTAGTAGAATACAGTCACTGCACGGGCCCCGCTGTCATTATAAATGCAGATGCCGCCCCCAGCCCCTCCTCCCTCACAGCTGATACCCCCAGCCGCACGGCATCGCGGCGGGTGTATCATTGAAAACAAGGCAAAATCAGCTACATTCGCCGTATAAGACGCACTGCTATTTTCCCCCCACTTTTGGGGGGAGTGCGTCTTAGGCTACTTTCACACTAGCGTTCGTCGGTCCGCTCGTGAGCTCCGTTTGAAGGAGCTCACGAGCGGACCCGAACGCCTCCGTCCAGCCCTGATGCAGTCTGAATGGAGCGGATCCGCTCAGACTGCATCAGTCTGGCGGCGTTCAGCCTCCGCTCCGCTCGCCTCCGCACGGCCAGGCGGACAGCTGAACGCTGCTTGCAGCGTTCAGCTGTCCGTCTGGCCGTGCGGAGGCGAGCGGATCCGTTCAGACTTACAATGTAAGTCAATGGGAATGGATCCGCTTGAAAATGACACCATATGGCTCAATCTTCAAGCGGATCCGTCCCCCATTGACTTTACATTAAAAGTCTGAACGGATCCGCTCAGGCATCTTGCGCACTTAGAAATTTTTCTAAGTTATTAATGCAGACGGATCCGTACTGAACGGAGCCTCCGTCTGCATTAATATGATCGGATCCGTTCAGAACGGATCCGATCAAGCGCTAGTGTGAAAGTAGCCTTATACGGCGAAAAATACGGTACATCTTATAAAGCGAAAAATACGGTATATCACAGAGCTCTCTCCCTCTTTCACACCTTACAAGTTCACTTTAAATACACAGATTTCTGCAGCACAAGACTGCCAGTAGGGGGCAGTCATTAACTTCACGGAAACTGTATGCACAGACCAAATACAAAACGGTCACATCAGACCTTGTATTCTCTAATGTCCAAGACGGCATATGCATGTGTCGGTACCAAGCCCCACTTTTCACCCTCCTCTTCAGACATCACCCCTGTGGCTGTGGTAACAAGGACATCGCCTTTGTGAAATCTGAAAGGAATACATATATTTCAGATATATAAAGGAATATATTAAGGGAAAAGTGAAACATATTAGGATTTTTTTTTCACTTTGGGACAGGGAAACCAACAACAAAAACAGTTTAAATGGTCATTTCAGTTAAGTGAAACTTTGTGGTAGCAACTTTTGACAGTTCACTTTCCCCCCAGTACTGAAGTATAGAGCATGTGCCGAAAAATATTTTTAGTACACAAGGCTTAAAGCTGAAAACGGAATCGCACTTAGTACATGACCCCAGGAGAATACTGTAATGCCACCAACGACCAGCACTGGTTTGCTGCTATAAATGTCACTATTGGCAATTCTGACCAAATGTTGCAGTTGGAAATACACTGCAGTGTATGGAGCCTTCTACTTCTGGCACCAGCAGCTGCCGGGTGTCGGACCCCCACCAATCTGATACTAATGGCCTATCCGAGGAACATATCATCTATATCTAAAGATATTGTTCCTCTCTGCTCTGTACCACCAATTCTGAGACATCACAAATGATACAAAAAGAGTTTTTAGATGATGAATTGCGGCAGAAGTAATCACGACGCTACCAAGAGTATGTGGCTGTGATGCTACTGGAAAGGCAATGAGACATATGTATATATGACAGATGCTTTACTGTCTTGCAGTCCACATTCTGCATAAAAAAATCTGCGGTGCATGTCAATTTATGCTGTGGAACTTCACCACGGATTTCACCCTTTGCAATGGACAGCCATTTCCGTAGCAAACGCATGTGATTTTGCAGTCCTTGCCGTGGCCCATATGAACGTACCCTAAAGACACCGCAGTTATTTAGAGGTGCATGCCTCTTAATGTTTGTGGTGCATCTTTGCAGGTCTGTGTGACAAAGCAGAGATTTAGACCAGCAAGTGAGCTGGTGGAGATCTCCTCTATAATCTAGGCCACTTTCTTGGCTTAGATTATAATACACACCACAAGAGAATTTAGACTAGAACCTTCAGAATCACAGGTGCATATCCGTGAAGCAAACATGAGTATAAAAAATAAGATGGCTGCAAACAATAGAGCTAAGAAATGGGGGTCATTCTAAATAAGAGTGGTACAATACCGACTATAAATGAGATAATGGAAGCTCTTAGCGCACATATTTGATCAAACGTGTGTCGGGCCCATCTACCAGGCGTCAAGGTTTGATTAAATATGTGCGCTAAGAGCTTCCATTAACTCATTTATAGTCTGCATTGTACCACTCTTATTTAGACTGACCCCCATTTCTTAGCTCTATTGTTTGTATGTATAATGGTGTGCAGCCATTTTATTTTTTATAGATTATAATACATGTGACAGACCGCCTACTCTGGCCCCTCACCACTTTCAAAACACCCAAAAAGTTGCACAATTTTTGGCAACAGCAGCATACAACTGACTTTTTGCCTCCACTTTTTGGGCGCAGAGGAGATGATAAATGTCCTCCTAAATGTATCCAGTGCTGTCAGGAAACTTGTGAACCATGGAGATTTTATTTCAATTAATATATGGAAATGAGCCTCTAGGAGCGAAGGGGGAGTTGCCATTCCACCTGGAGGCTCTTCTCTCTCTGCAACTGCCGCACCCTCTGCACATTGACAGGGCCAGGTATTATGATGTTCACACTGCCTGGCCCTGTCAATCAAAGAGCAGAGGTCACAGGAATTGCAGAGAGAGCAGAGCCTCTAGGTGTAACGGCAACGCCCCGTTGCTCCTAGAGGCTCATTTGCATATATTCAAACATAATATTTCTTGGTAATGCGGGCACACATGAACATGGGACCAACACAGATGCCTTCAGCTGCAAAGTGCTCATGTAACAGGTCAGCCAGAGTCATAGGTATAAACCTGCTGACAGATGTCCTTTAAGTTTTATATAGTCTTAATTTTACTACTCTATCGCCAAAATTAGAAAGTGTCTTAGCTGTTGTATTGAATTTATCTAGAAGGCAGCATGATTAGGGGGTAAGCAGACGATCTTCGGACATTATACCTTTGGTACAACATTCTAAAAGCGCTTTCTTTGTCAAAGGATTGATTGTCAGAGTGCATAGCAATTCTCTCAGGTATCCATCCAGTCAGCGCATGCAGGTCAATGTTCTGAAAGGCAGACACACCACAGATGTTAAATTCCCTTTGTACTTATTAGATCAAATAACAAATACCTAATTAAAAAGCGTTCTGTAAAAAATAACAATTATGATGAAACTGTAATATGTAACAGCTGCATACTGGGAGCCCGCAGTACGCTCTCTGGCACTACACATTAAGGCCATCTGCTTTATATACGGTATTCTTAATCGTGCTTCAGTTGCAAGATAAAGATTAATAAAAGTTTGGGCACGTGCACTGTGGCTCTATATACATAAGTCTACAAGCCTATTAGGATCTCTTTAACCACTGCTTCAATGTTTAGTATAAAGGTGACATTTATAGGGAACCTGTCACATTAAAGGGAACCTTATGTTTTGTATTAAAACTTTGTGCAAATCCATTGCAAATAAAACCAATCAAAGAAACCTTCTGCTGTGATTTATGATTTTGATTAAAGGGAACCTGTCACCTCCAAACCATCTGAAGCCGCCGGCAGTACCTGACAGTAGCCAGCAGCGTGTTTCCGACGATAATTTTCTTCCGATGTGGCTAAAGCTCTGAAAACGTTCCTTTACCCCCTGCTGGCACGCTTCTCTAGACATGCTTGCAGTCTAGGGGGCAGCGGCCTCCTTGCTTCACATCAAGATAACCACGTCCCCTCATCTGCCTCTTCGCTGTGAAACAGGTTTTCCAGGATTTTTATACTGATGACCTATCCTGTGGATAGGTCATCAGTATCTGATCGGTGGGTATCCAACACCCGGGACCACCGCTAATCAGATGTTTTAAGAAGGCAGCAGTGTTCCCAAGCTTATCAAGCACAGTGTTGTACATTGTATAGCAGATGTGCTTTGTATTGCACTCAGCTCCATTCACTTGAATGGGGCTGAGCTGCTCCTAGGCCACGTGACTGATGAGCATGTCGTCACTGGCCTAGGAAAAGCAGAGAGGAGGCTGCAGCGCTCCTCAAACAGCTGATCGGCAGGGTCCCAGGTGTCGTACCCCCACCAGATACAGATGACCTATTCTGAGTATGACAATTTTGGAAAACCCCTTTGATTTTCGTGGTTTGGAGAGTTGTATCAGTGCAGCCTGTGTAAAGTCTGTTCTGTCTCTGCCGGACTGCACAGACCCCACACAGTGCTTCAGATCACCACTAGAGCCCAGCACTGAATGAAGCCAGGCTCCCCCTGTAATGGTCAGAATCAGACATGACTCTGATCCCGGCCACTTAAACACCTAGATGCCACAGTCAATAGCATCCACAGCATCAATGCAGTTAGATAGGGGAGGGGGACTCCCCCTGTTGCCACTGCTCACAAGCAAAAAAAATAATGGGGTGCTGATGCATTACCATGGCAGTCAGGGGCCTAGCAAAGCTCTCCTATCCTGCTCTGACTGTATGGCTAATAGGCTGCACAGTGTTATAGACTGCCTGTCACTGTTACAGAGAAAAGCCATAATGTATTGGTATACATGGTATAGCAATACATTACAAAATTGATGTTCCCTAGTGGGACAAAAAAATAATAAATAAACATTAATAAAGTTTATACAAAAAATAAACATTTTCAATAACAGTGGTTTATTTTGTGGTAATGGTAAAAAAAACCATACAGTACACATCTATGGTAACGCTGTGTTCGTCACAACCCATATAATAAAGATAACTTCAGGACATCTTGTCCTGAAAAAAACAGGCCACATATAGCTATGTTGGTGGAAGAATGAATTAAGTTATGGTTCTTAGAATGAGACAATAAAAACAAATACAACTACGGTATATACGGTATATTTGGTATTGCTGTGATCAGATACCGCAATAACGCCTGTACAAGTGTCTTAGATGCTTGTTAAGGCCATTTTACTCTCTAAAAAAAGTGTAACGTGTACCAATTCGCCTTAGACTACTTTCATACTTGCGTTTTGTGCGGATCTGTCATGGATCTGCACAAACGCATGCATTCAGAAAATACAACCGCATGCATCTGTTCAGAACGGATCCGTTTGTATCATCTTTAACATAGCTAAAACGGATCAGTCTTGAACACCATTGAAAGTCAATGGAGGACGGATCCATTTTCTATTGTGTCAGCAAAAACAGATCCGTCCCTATTGACTTACATTGTGTGTCAGGACGGATCCGTTTGGCAGGCAGCATTTTAGTGTCCTCCTCCAAAGCGGAATGGAGACGGAACGGAGGCAAACTGATGCATTCTGAGCGGATCCTTTTCCATTTAGAATGCATTACGGCAAAACTGATCCGTTTTGGAGCGCTTGTGAGAGCCCTGGCCGGATCTCACCAACGGAAACCAAAACACCAGTGTGAAAGTAGCCTTAGACTTTTACCCGTCATACAGGGTGCGCTGTGAACGGTGCAGGCAGCGCAGCGATGCTGGTGCCTGAAATAACCAATATCAAAGCTCTGTACAGCTAGGAGCTTTATTATTGGTCGGTTGGGGGGGGGGGGGGCTGCTGGAAATGGAAGGTAACGTGATTTATGCTGCATGAAGAACACTGTAAATTTAAAGTGCAAAGAACAATGGTTGAACTGCTCATTTTTCCATTACCGCTCCCAAAATGAGTTATATGTACTCCAAAATGGGGTCACTAAAAAATGTATTCGTCCCACAAAAACAGACCCTCATATGGCATTAACAAAAAAAATAGAAAAGTTATGGGCAAAAAAACAACAATCCAATAGTAAATAAATTTGTAAGGGCCGCTTCACACGAGCGGATGCCGTGCGTGGCATCCGCTCCGTGAAAGAGTGCCAAGACCCGCTGCAGACTGCAGAGGCACGGAGCGGTAACATGACTGTTAATGCTCCGTGCCTCTCTGTGATCTCTTTACTACGAAATCACAGTTGTCACTGTGATTTCGTAGTAAAGAGATCACAGAGAGGCACGGAGCATTAACAGTCATGTTACCGCTCCGTGCCTCTGCAGTCTGCAGCGGGTCTTGGCACTCTTTCACGGAGCGGATGCAACGCACGGCATCCGCTCGTGTGAAGCGGCCCTAATAATAATGGAGATTAAAATTGATAACCATTCGCCCTAATTCAGTACAAATTGTATTTCCTTCATTTAGCTCCCTGGTCTTTCTACGCTTAGGAGTCCAGTGGACGGTCCTACTCAGTGACTGAGCTTTCCCTTCATGGACGATAGCCGTCAATCACTAGGACCACCCACTGAACTCCTAAGCATAAAAAGAACAGGGTATTAAATTAATAAAATGCAGGTTATATTAAATTTTTCACCAACATTACATATATGAATCTTCCCGGCTCCTCCTGCTCTATAACACTTGAATGGGACGGAGCAGTTGTAATTACAAAGGAGACGGCCTGCAGGTAAACTTTGAATTGGACGCAGCGCTGGCACTAGGGCCACAACCTCTTCAACAGCTGATCAGTGTGGAGGGGGCGGGAATTGGACCCCCGCCAATCTGATATTGATGACCTATCCTGAGAATAGGTCATCAATATTATACCACCACACAATCCATTTAAGACGTTAATGGAAAATACAACTAAAATACGCTTGAAAGAAGCAATGTGTTTTTAAAAGCATCTGCAAATTGTGACCATGTGCAGTCATTTGAAATCAATGGGAAGCTGTTGGTCACGGTTTTGCCTAAAAAGCCAGCTAGAAAATATACAGGGAGAAGTTAAGAAAGCACTCTCATCTTACTGAATTAGATCCTGGAAAGTCATAACCTCCCATCACTTTCATGTAGGCTTTTTCAATAAGAGACACCCATAGTTCATTCTTGTTGTTAGAATAGGAGCACAAGAGCTCTCCATTATGATCCACTGGCAGAAAGTCATCTATGATCACCTGCAAGAATAAAACAATGCCAGAAATACTAAATCACTCACAACTAGGTAGACTACTAAAACATTTTACAAAGAGTCAAAGGGGTTGTCTCACCCCAGTCACTGGGACCTGCGCCTAGCTTTAGGAGGAATCCGACAAAGTGAAGGAGGGCGAACTGCGCATGCATGTCCACCCTCTATTCATTCCTATGGGAGCCCGCTAGCTTGGCTATTTCCATCAGCCCCATAAAGAGAATGGAGTGCTGGCCACGCTTGCGCAGTGCACTTCCCATTCATTTCAATCGGACTGGCGAAAATAGCCGAGCATGCCGCTCTGCTATTTTCAGCGCTCCCATAGGAATGAATGGAGGGCGGCTGTGCATGCGCGGGGTGTCCTCCTTCACTTTGCAGGCTCCGTTCTAAGGAGAGGTGCAAGTCCCAGAGGTGGGACCTGCACGTATCAGACACTGGGGGCATATCCTAGCAATATGCTCCCAATGTCTGAGGAGAGACAACCCCTTTAAAGGGAATCTGTCATCACATACCTTGATATAAATCAAGCTGCCATGGGAGGTGTGCGCTGAGCATCTGTATGTAACCCATGTAGTTCCATGGTGCCAATACAGAGATGTCAGCTATAGTTGGGCATTGCCCTTGCACCGGAAATACCAGTCAGGGTATGCGCAGGTAAAGCCCCCTCCACTGTGAGTGACAGGGCCAGGCAGTGTAAAGCTAATCTTGCCTGGTCCTGAAATCTGGTGGCAATGCATGCGCCTCTGTACAATATTGAAGCTCGCTGGGTGGATGGATGCATACACAGAACAGATTCCATCCGCTTCATTAAGGTACAGCGCGTAGATTTTAGGGCCAGGCGAAATTAACTAAATGGAGCTCCAAGTGCAACGGCAAAGCATTGGTTGCACCAAGGGGGTAATTAGAATAATATAAAATAGCTGATATCTCTGGATTGTCCCCACAGATCTACGTGGAACAAACTGCATATATATCAAGGTTCCCTTTAAGTCTATGGGACACAATGTTATTAGTAATGTATACATGTGGCATCTTTTGTATTAATACAGAATGATAGAATGATTTAGTTCAGCCCTATACGGGTCCATTCATACGTCCGTAGAATGGGTCCGCATCTGGACCCATTCATTCTCTATGGGGCAGGAATGGATGCGGACAGCAAACAGTGTGCTGTCCGCATCCGCATTTCCGGAGCGCGCCTCTGATCTTCCGATCCGCGGCTCCGGAAAAAAATTGAACATGTCCTATTCTTGTCCACAATTGCATTTCTATGGGGGTGCTGGCCGGGTGTATTGCGGATCCGCAATACACTACGGACATGTGAATGGACCCTAAACCTACAATTTACTTCAGTTCATCTAGAAGTGTAGCCAAATTATTTACTACATACATAAACAGCGAGAAGAGAGGGAAACTCTTTGAAAACCACTTTCTAGGTCCCAATAAGGAGTTACCTTTCTAGGTACGCCATTAATGTGCAGCTTCACCATGTATTTCCCACAAGGGTTGTATTCTGGTTCTCCCTTTTTGTTTTGTGGGTAGATTATGCTGTGAAAGAGCAGAAAAGAGAATGACTGCACAACTGGTGCCATGATGCAACCAAAAGCAACAGCAGAAGGATCTACCTAGTCAATAAGCCAATGACCAGCGCCAATATAAATCCAAAATCCAGCTAAAGGTCCTACACGGGCAGATAGTAGGGTCCATTAGGGAAGATGACCGCTGTGTGTAAATGTAGCTTTGTGTTCACAATTGTGCTCATTTTTAGTAAAACACCATGATGGAAACCTGAATGACTAGAGGTCATTTTTCTTTGTGATGGAAAAACCCAACACAGATGTGAACAGAGCCTAAGCTGTCTAACGCCAATTATTATTTTTACAGCACATAAAAAATGCCTGATGACGATCCCCTTATCCCCACTATTTTATCACATATTTACAGAATCAGTTTAAGTTATAAATTAAAATATTGGATACATCCAAAAAGGATTTCTCTACTAACTGGTATGACGTACAGAGACCCCCAACCAAGTGTAAGAATGCACTGTATTTGTCTCATACCTTGTAATCAGTTTCTTGTTGTAGCGTCTTTCATAGGCAGCACTGATGGCGAGGGAGGCCACAAAAGAGCAATCGGACACTATTGTCTGACAAAATACACACAGTGGTTACATTATGTGCTTTCCACATTTCACATAAGGTAAGGTTAGTCTTATGTCACCCTACCAGAGTCCACCGTATATGGCCTAGACGGATACTGCCACTCTCCGCAAGACCCTATTGACTATAATGGGATCTGGCAGGGATTCTGGCGGTTTCCAGTAGGAGTGCCGGGTTTCGTCCAGACAAAAACCGGTGTGTGCACCAGTTTTTGTGTAGCACAAACCGGGCACTTATGCGGAAAACCGGCCAGATCCCCTCTGGATCCCATTATAGTAAAAGGGCTCCAGCAGTATCCAGCTTGGCCCTATAAGGTGAACTCTGTCAGATAGCTTTACTGCAGGTGTGGAAGTAGCCTAACCTTCCCCTAAAAGTTATCTATCATGTCTGACCTATTAACTGCATTAATACATGTACACTACTGACATCAGATCGGACAGGTTATGGTAATGCTCTCCGCTATCGTCGCCCACTGTGGGCCATGAAATGCATTGAACGGACTCCTGAGCACGCTCAAGTCTTCTCTATGCATTCAGTGGCCGGGTTTGAGCGCACACAGCGGGGGACCTTTATAGACAAACAAAAACTAGAGCTGGATGCTAAAGGAACACCCGTGTCTGAAGCCAAATCCTCAGTGATAGTCAAAGGGTGGCAAATTATATAAAAATATAACCAGGAATAGCTAGTGTTGCAAATGGGCTGCTTTAAGGTATTTGTTATTTTTCCATTTATCAAGATTATCAAAATGATATGTCCTTTCAATTTCTTGAAAGAGTTATAAAAGGGCAGGCAGTAAATGAGGACCACGTCTGTTCGCAGGTTATGCGTGGTACTGCACCTCTGTCCTAATCGCCTCAATACCGTGAGCTGCAATACCATACACTATTAGGGGACACATGTGGTGTTGGAGAGCAACCATGTTTGATCTAAAGCCTGACAACGCCTTTAAAAGGTACAGCCACGCAGTTTTTGGACGAGGTTCTGAGGAAGATCTGTCTGCGGGATTTTCAGCTAAAGCCAGAAGTATAAATCCTTCCTTTATATTTGCTATTTTTGGCAAAAAATCCTGAAGGTAGATCTGACTTAAAAACTTATCCCAAAAAACTGCACATACCCAAAGAGGACCTGTCCTGACAGTCCTTCTTTAGAAAATACTTGTACTCCCCATGAAATAATTTCTTTTAACTTTGTACTGCGCTGTTATTCTGTCATCCCTCTGACAACTGGGTGCTACCAGTTGGGAAGGGGGGGTGCCTGCAATTAGGGCTAACGGCATCAGACTGTAGGGACACAACCTTTGGTAACGCCCACTAAGGGTACTTTCACACTTGCGTTTTTGTTTTCCAGTATTGGAGTTCCGTCCTAGAGGCTCAACACCAGAAAAAACTGATCAGTTTTACCCTAATGCATTCTGAATGGAGGTCAATCCGTCCAGGATGCATCAGTTTAGTTTTACGTTTTTTGGACAGAGAAAATACCCCAGCATGCTGCAGTTCTCTCTCTGGCCAAAAATACTTACCGGAATGTCAGTATTAATTTACATTGAAATGTATTAGTGCATCCGGCATTAAGTGTTCCTGCAAAATGGATCTGGCTTTTCAGTCTGTGCATGCGCAGACCTTTAAAGGGAGTCTTTCACCTAATCTGAGCGTTTTAGACCGCTCAGATCAGGTTATAGACTCTTTAACCCTCATTACGATCATACCTTTCTCTTATGTGTCCCTCGCCCAGATAATGAAAATAACACTTTTTAAACTTATGCAAATTACCTTCTGAAGGTGCCCAGGGGCGGCGTTACTGGGCGATGTGCCCAGAAAAACACACCTCCAGCCGGCGGACGTCACGAGCGGCACCAGAGGACGGCGGGCTGGGAACTGGCCCGCACCTGCGCACTGCTCTGCCCATTATGGGCAGAGGAACATCCATTCATATTGCGCATGCGCCGGCCGGCTGTCTTTAGTTGGCCGGCGCATGCGCAATATGAAAAGCTGTTCATCTGCCCATAATGGGCAGAGCAGTGCGCAGGTGCGGGCCAGTTCCCAGCCCGCCGTCCTCTGGTGCCGCTCGTGACGTCCGCCGGCTGGAGGTGTGTTTTTCTGGGCACATCGCCCAGTAACGCCGCCCCTGGGCACCTTCAGAAGGTAATTTGCATAAGTTTAAAAAGTGTTGTTTTCATTATCTGGGCGAGGGACACATAAGAGAAAGGTATGATCGTAATGAGGGTTAAAGAGTCTATAACCTGATCTGAGCGGTCTAAAACGCTCAGATTAGGTGAAAGACTTCCTTTAAAACTACAGCTCTTGTTAATGCCACCACACACTATCTTACAGTCTGTGACACAGTGCTGTCCTACCTGCTTAATGCTGAAACTGGAGACAGTGTAGATCATGGTGGGGTTGTTGGTGATTTCATCCGGCCTCACCCACCTGGAAAACATGGCTTTCTGCTTGGGGGACAATGCCAACTTGCCAAACTTGTCTCTGAAGTGTAAAACATGTGGACGGTCAAAAAAAACGTAACCATGTTGTGTTCTAGTCTAGCTGCTACAATGTTAAATGTGTGGAATATGCTGATCAAAGTACACTTGTCGCAGGAGGCAGGGCTCAGCGGGAAGTAAGATGACTGCCAATAATACACTGCAAGTGGGGATTAGGGAAAAAAAAACAAAAAAACAAGTAGTAAAACAATACAAAGAAAAAAAACTGCATTATGCTAAAAAAAAATACAATGAATGAAAAATCGCTGCATATAATCGGTATCGTCACATCTGGAACGACTAGGACTATAAGGGTATCACAATATCTAACCCGCCCTGTTAAATGTCATTAAATTGCTGTTTTTACTTATCCTAACTCCCCAAAAATGGAATAAAATGATCAAAGTGTCACCTATACCCCCAAATGCTACCAATAGACACCACACGTCCCCCCATAAAAGGCCCCATAGTTCTCACAAATACAAATGATTATAAGTGTTTTTATTGTACAAAAGTAGTAAAAATAACTAGATACATATCAGCACTTGACATCAAATCTAATGATCGTCAATGGGGTCACGTTGTGGCTCCTGCACTGGTGTGGCCACAACGCGACAATCACAGACAAGCACGTCTTGTCTACGACTCGCTGTCGAGTGACACGTTGTCATGTAGCCACAGCCGTATATGTACCCAAAAATATTACAATTAACAAACTAGGGCCGCATAGGCTAAGCAGACAGAAAAGAAAAAAAGAATGGTTGAGATGGAAAAACTAATGAAACTGCAGTGTTACAAGGACCAAGAAAGGCCACAGTGGTAAGGGGTTAATTTAATGTTGCTGCACAGTGTGTGCTGGTGCTGCTGTATAGAAATAACGGGCTGAAAATAATCATTCTGGAGCTCCGATATCGTTTCCTACCAATATGTCCAATTAACAATCTCGATACCATAAAAAAGTATTGTGATACTCAATGCCACGTGAAAAAAATAAAACACCAAAAAGCCGCGTGCATTCCACATTTTATGGAACGTCCGGACCATAATAGAACAGTCCTGACTAAATTTTTGTCGGGACAAGGTGACTAAAAAATGGCAAATTGCAAGTTGTTGTTTTTTTCCTGTTACGGCGTTTACCGCATAGGAGATATTTTAAAATATTTTAATAGTTTGCACTTTTTCGGGCGTGGCGATATGGATTTTTTTTTATTGTTTATATATTTTATATGTAAAATTGGGCAAGGGGGTGATTTAAACTTAATATAATATATTTTTTTTTTCATTACAATAAGAAATCTAAACTAAGTATGCTGACATGGAGAGCGGCGCCCAGGGATCTCCCTGCACTTACTATTATCCCTGGGCACTGCTCCGTTCTCCCGGTATAGGCTCCAGTATCTTCAGATTTTCGGCTCAACTGGGAGGAGCCTGCTCTAGTTCTCCTGGGCGTCTCCGTCTCCCTCTCAGGCTATGATCTGAGTGCTGCGATTGGCCAGCGCTACAGTCTGGGAGAAGGAGACGCCTAGGAGAACAAGAGCAGGATCCTCTCGGTTGAGCCGAAAATCTGAAGATACCGGAGTCTATACCGGGAGAACGGAGCGGCGCCCAGGGATAATAGTAAGTGCAGGGAGATCCCTGAGTACCGCTCTCCATATCTGTATACTTAGTTTAGATTTTTTACCATAATGAAAGGTCCTCTTTAACCCTTTAAGGACACAGCCTTTTTACACCTTAGGACCAGGCCATTTTTTGCAAATCTGACCAGTGTCACTATTAGTGCTGATAACTTTAAAACGCTTTGACTTATCCAGGCCGTTCTGAGATTGTTTTTTCGTCACATATTGTACTTCATGACACTGGTAAAATGAAGTTAAAAAAAATATTTTTTTTGCACCAAAAAATACCTAATTTAACAAAAATTTGGAAAAATTTGCAAATTTCAAAGTTTCAGTTTCTCTACTTCTGTAATACATAGTAATACCCCTAAAAATTGTGATGCCTTTACATTCCCCATATGTCTACTTCATGTTTGAATTATTTTGGGAATGATATTTTATTTTTTGGGGATGTTACAAGGCTTAGAAGTTTAGAAGCAAATCTTGAAATTTTTCAGAAATTTACAAAAACCCAATTTTTAGGGACCACTACAGCTCTGAAGTCACTTTGCGAGGCTTACATAATAGAAACCACCCAAAAATGACCCCATTCTATAAACTACACCCCTCAAGGTATTCAAAAGGAGATTTTTGTGAAACTCACCTGTAAAATCTTTTTCTCGTCTTTTCCATTGGGGGACACAGACCATGGGTATAGCTTAGAGGTATTAGTAGGAGGGACACTATGCAAATGAAAGAGCTCCTCCTCCTCGGGCTATACCCCCAGACTCCACCAGGAGGAACTCAGGCGTTGCACAAGCAGTAGGAGAAGGAGCAAGAAAAAATCATGGAAACCATCGGACCAAGCCATAAGGTCCAACCAGAAACAGAAAAACCGAACTAAAGACCCCTCCTGCAACAGGAATAATGGGTGGGAGCTGTGTCCCCCAATGGAAAAGACGAGAAAAAGATTTTACAGGTGAGTTTCACAAAAATCTCCTTTTCTCGTGCTTTTTTCCATTGGGGGACACAGACCATGGGACGTCCAAAAGCAGTCCATGGGGTGGGAAAAAATATCAGCACCACCAGGAGGAACGCCCCAACGGGCAAACAGGAACCACAGCCTGCAAAACCCTGCGGCCAAAGCCGCATCAGCCGAAGCCAGTGAATGCTACTGACAAAAATTTGCAAAGGTATGCAAGGACGACCAGGTGGCCGCCGTACACAGCTGAGACGCAGAGGCACGACTGCGTCTTGCCCAGGAAGCCCCCTCCGCCCCAATGGAGTGAGCGGCAATTCTAGCCGGGGGAACTCCACCACAAGCGTGACAAGCCGCGGAAATAGCCAAGCAAATCCAGAGCGCCAAGAACGGCGGACGGAAGCAGTAGCCGCGAGACACACCTTCAGGACCCGTACAACATCCAGGGAATGCAGAGTGCGTTCCTTGGGGTTAGCCGGAGAAGGACAAAAGGAAGGCAGGACAAGATCCTCATCAAGGCGGAAGGGAGAGACCACCCTGGGCAAAAAGAAGGGGACTGGACGGAGCACAACTTAATCCTGGAGGAAAACCATTAAGGCTCCTGATAGGAAAGAGCGGCCAGCTTCGACACCAGTCTGACCTAAAAGCTCGTGATGGGACGTGAACTCACAGCCACTGCATAATAGCCCAGAACTTTAATCACCACGCTATGTAGCTGTATCAGAAGCTATGGTCACAAGGAAGTCCAGATGAGAACAGTCAGAGAGACCCTCCTCAAAGGCTCGAAGGGAGCCGACTGCAGAGCGCGCAGAACCAAATTGAGATCCCAAGGAGACAAAGGGGGAACATACGGGGAACCGAATGCGCCACCCCCGAAGAAAGGTCACCACCGGACCCTTAAGAGCAAGGGACCTCTGACGGCCCGCGCCGAAACCTGACCTTACAGGGAACTAAGCGACAGTCCCTGCACAAGCCCAGACTGAAGAAAAGACAGTACCATCAAGATGGAAAACCGAAGGGGAGGGAACCCCGAACCCTCAAAAAAGGATAGGAAGGCCATCCAGGTACGATAGTAAATCCGGGAGGAAGAAGACTTCCCCGGACTGATCATGGTCCTAACCACTGAATCCGAGAACCCCATCTTTATCAGGATGGCGGTTTCAACAGTCACGCCGGTAAACGAAGAGACCGCAAATTCCGGTGGAAGAACGGGCCCTGAGACAGTAAGTCCTGTCCGTCGGGAAGAGGCCATGGGGCGTCCGCCAGCAACCGAGCCATGTCCGAAAAACCACGCGCGGCGAGGCCACTCTGGGGTGATGAGAACGGTCGGAGTCCCTTCCGCCTCGAACTGGCGTAGACCCTTTGGTAGGAGAGGAAAACAGAGGAGGCTGAAGTCCTGCCACGGAGACACCTGCGCATCCATCCGTACGCCTCCGGATCTCGGGCGCGAGCCAGGACCACTGGGATCTTGTTGTTGAACCCGGACGCCATTAAGTCCACATCCGGACGGTCCCATCTGTGGCAGATTTCTTCGAACCCTTCTGGATGCAGAGACCACTCGCTTGGATCCACCGTGTTGTGGCTTAGAAAGTCCGCTGTCCAGTTGTCCATTCCTGGAATGCAAACTGCTGACAACACCGGAACGTGAGTCTCCGCCCACGTCAGAATTCACTTCACCTCCTGCATCACCATCCGGCTGCGGGTCCCGTCCTGATGGTCGATATAGGCCACGGCCGCGGCATTGCCCGTTTGAACCCGCACTGGGAGGCCCGCAAGGAGAGAGGTCCAATAGGAGAGAGAGAGCGGAAAAAATCGCCCTCAATTCCAGAAAGTTGATTGGAAGGCGAGACTCTGCCGCCGGCCAAATTCCTTGAACCGTGCGAGACTGGAAAACGCCCCCCCAACCCAGGATGCTGGCATCGGTGGCGGCGATCGTCCAGGAGAATGCGAGAAAGGAACTCCCCGACCTCAGGTTCTTTGGGAACAGCCACCAAGGGAGAACTGCCCGAACCCGCTGAAAGGTAAAGGATCTCCTGTTGCGCCAGGCGAGTGTGAAACTGGGCATATGGAAAGGCCTCGAAAGAGGCTACCATAAGACCCAGGACCTGCAAGTATTCCCGAATGGAGAGGCACGGGGAGCGCAGCAGATGCGACACTGCCCCCTGGACCTGGGAGGACTTGAAGGCTGGTAGAATACTTTGGCAGCCGAGGTGTCCAAAATCACCCTCCGGAAGGAGAGCCTCTGGGACGGGAAGAGGCAGGAGTTTGGGAAAGTTACCAGGCAGCCGAACCGTTCCAGGGTCTGAACAGTGATCCGGACGCTGTCCGTGGTCTGCGGTAGAGAGGGGGGCCTCTATCCGGATATCGTCCCGACAGGGCAGCAAAGGAATGCCCCTGGTACGAAGAAGCGCCATGAGCGGTCCAGGACCGTGGCAAGGACCCGCGGGGTGGTCGCCAACCCGAAGGAAGGGCGACAAACTGACAGTGTCGACCCATAATGGCGAAGCGCAGGAATCGATGGTGGGATTCCGCAATCGGGACATGTGATAGGCCTAGGAGCAGCAGGGCGGGCTGACTGGGCCCTCTAGTGCCGGGAAGGCTGGTGCAAAGGAAGGCCTCTTTGCGGGCGACCTGAGACCCCCGGCGGAGGAAGCAGGCGACGGCCTACCAGATGAGAAACGGCAAAAGGCATGCAGAGACGAACTCGTCCAGCTGATCCCCACAAGGCCTGGAAACCCCAAAGGGGAGATTAGCAAGGGAACGCTTGGTGGAGGCGTCAGCGTCCCACACCTTCAATCAGATCTCTTCGCGCTGAGTGACAGAGATGGCCAACCTGCGGGCAAAGAGGGAAACAATGTCCCTAGAAGCTTCGCAAAGAATGTTAGAAGCCTGAGACATCTGGAGAACCAACTCCAGTGTGTTAGTAGCCGCATCTCGTACCGCCAGTTCCTGGTGGTGGTGTTGTAACCACACCGAGAGAGCACTGGCTACCCCTGCTGAGTGAAAGGTAGGTCACAGGGACGCGCTGCCAGCGAAAAAAGGACCTGGAAGAGAGTCTATGCGTCTGTCTACAGCATCCTGGAAAGAGGAACTGACTAAGACAGGAAGGGCCACATAATTGGCTAATCCGGCAACCGGAGGATCCACCTTAGGGGGAGGAGACACCTCTCCTCGCCGTCAGCAGGGAAAGGAAAGTATATTCATGCGCTGGGTGGTCGAGAACCTTATTAAGACCACCCCAGGCCCTGGACATGACCGCGGAAAAATCCCTCATGGACCGGGAACATGGTAGTCTCCGACTGCCTGGACGGAAAAAGGGGGAACTCCTGACCAGTGGAAGGAGGAGAATCCCCTCGGAGAATAAAGGTGTCTCGGACAGTCACCACTAAGTCAGCCACCCTGGTGGAGAGCTTAGGCGAGGGGTCCCGCTCCATGACCTAATCAGAGCCGGAAATTCTCCTTCAGACTTGCGCTCCCTAAGGGAGGGGAGAGTCGCCCGAACGCGCCTCTAGACGAGGGGGGGGGGGGGGGGGGGAGAGCCAGAGCCATCCGAGGAGGGATGCTGCTGCTCACGCTCCCTGTTAGTATTCGGGCGTCTTCTGTGGAAAACCACTTAGAGAGGTGGTTGGCGTCACAGGATTTGAAAATGCCCTATAGTCCAAAAAGGACGTGGCTCGTCCGAGCCGGATAATTCTCCTTCGGAGTACTCTCCCTAGGGAGGGGGAAGAGCAGTCCGCAAGCGCCACCGGCGAGGTGAGGGGGGTGGAGAGACAGAGACATCCGAGGTGGGATGCTGCCGCTCACGCTGCCTCTTCGTAGTCAGTCACCCACTGTGGGGACCACTGAGAGAGATGGAGTCGTTAGCGCCACAGGATTAAAGGACATGGTTGCCTTGGTGACTAAGACCAATTTAGCGGCCGCGCTGGACATGGCAGATGCCCAAGCGGGGACCGCAGGCCCCCAGGGACGTGGAGGAGGGGGGTAAGGCAGGGATGCAGGTAATACTTATCTGCTCCTGCAGAACTTCTCCCTCGACTCCAGGACCAGCAGGGATGCACCTCATCAGGCTTCTGACTCCTTGTCCAGGAGTGCAGTGTTCTGGTGGAGGGTGGCAGCAGGAGACCCAGTAGCTGGTGGGATACCGGAGCTGCAGGTCGAGCCCGGATCCACTTGTCTTCTTTGGGGGGCAATGGAGGCAGCCAGGCAGCGTCCAAGGACGGCAGCGGGCATTCCACGGGGGACCAGGAAGGCGCCATGCCGACCTGTGTCCCCATCTAGAATAATATAAACAATTTTTGAAGGCTGAAAGGGGCTTTGAACTCAGAAAGCCTGGACATGGGGCAACAGCAGCAGTACCACTGAGCTACCAGCTTGCCTGGCACAAAACGGAGTAGAGTGATGAGGAGCTGCACGGCCATGAGCAAACAGAGTCTCCGGTGTAAGGAGAGTCAGAGCGGCATGCCGAGGCTCCGCCTCCCCTAACGCGTCATTATGGCGCGAAAAAAGCGCGCGAAAATAAGCGCGCGCACGAAAAATAAGCGCGCGCGCGAAAATATGCGCGCGCGAAAATATGCGCGAGCGCTAAAATATGCGCGAAAATAAGCGCACCACGTGGAGGAGCGGCCTGCCGGCGGGCGCTGAGGGAGCGCAGCAGCCAAGGCCCGACGAGAGAAGCGCTGAAGCCCACAGTTTAAGGGGAAGAGATGCCAGTACTCCAGTGCCAAAATGAAGAAAGTGCCCCATCAGGATCCTTCTTCAAGCTCACCCAGGCAGCCACAGACAAATAGACACAGAGGGAGGGGGAGGGATTGCAACACTTATCTGCTCAGCATGCTCCCTCGATGTCCAGACCAGCAGGGATGCGCCTCTTCAGACTTCTGACTCCAATCCAGGAGAACAGTGCTCTGGAGGAGGGTAGGCAGCAGGCGTCCCAGCAGCTGGTGGGATGCCGGAGCTAACAGGTCGAGCCCGGATCCACTTATCTTCTTGGGGGGAAATGGAGGCAGCCAGGCAACGTCCCAAAGACGGCGGCGGGCACTCCACGGGGGACCAGGAAGGCGCCATGCCGACCTGTGTCCCCATCTAGAATAAAAATAACAAAAAGGAGTAGAATCAGAGAGTGTCAACCTCCTTCACCAGACACTAAGCAAAGACTGAGTTCCTCCTGGTGGAGTCTGGGGGTATAGAACGAGGAGGAGGAGCTCTTTCATTTGCATAGTGTCCCTCCTACTAATACCTCTAAGCTATACCCATGGTCTGTGTCCCCCAATGGAAAAAAGCACGAGAAAACTGATTTTACAAACTTAGTTAACCCTTTAGGTGTTGCACAAGAGTTATTGGCAAATGGGGATGAAATTTGAGAATTTCATTTTTTTGGCTAATTTTCCATTTTAACCCATTTTTTCCACTAACAAAGCAAGGGTTAACAGCCAAACAAGACTGTATCTTTATTGCCCTGACTCTGCCGTTTACAGAAACACCCCATATGTGGCCGTAAACTACTGTACGGCCACACAGCGGGGCGTAGAGTGAAAGGTGCGCCGTATGGTTTTTGGAAGGCAGGTTTTGCTGGACAGTTTTTTTGACACCATGTCCCATTTGAAGCCCCCCTGATGCACCCCTAGAGTAGAAACTCCATAAAAGTGACCCCATCTAAGAAACTACACCCCTCAAGGTATTCAAAACTGATTTTACAAAGTTTGTTAACCCTTTAGGTGTTGCACAAGATTTAATGGAAAATAGAGATACAATTTCAAAATTTCACTTTTTTGGCAGATTTTCCATTTTAATATTTTTTTTCCAGTTACAAAGCAAGGGTTAACAGCCAAACAAAACTCATTATTTATGGCCCTGATTCTGTAGTTTACAGAAACACCCCATATGTGGTCGTAAACTGCTGTACGGGCACACGACAGGGCGCAGAAGGAAAGGAATGCCATACGGTTTTTGGAAGGCAGATTTTGCTGGACTGGTTTTATTGACACCATGTCCCATTTGAAGCCCCCCTGATGCACCCCTAGAGTAGAAACTCCATAAAAGTGACCCCATCTAAGAAACTACACCCCTCAAGGTATTCAAAACTGATTTTACAAAGTTTGTTAACCCTTTAGGTGTTGCACAAGATTTAATGGAAAATAGAGATACAATTTCAAAATTTCACTTTTTTGGCAGATTTTCCATTTTAATATTTTTTTTCCAGTTACAAAGCAAGGGTTAACAGCCAAACAAAACTCATTATTTATGGCCCTGATTCTGTAGTTTACAGAAACACCCCATATGTGGTCGTAAACTGCTGTACGGGCACACGACAGGGCGCAGAAGGAAAGGAATGCCATACGGTTTTTGGAAGGCAGATTTTGCTGGACTGGTTTTATTGACACCATGTCCCATTTGAAGCCCCCCTGATGCACCCCTAGAGTAGAAACTCCAAAAAAGTGACCCCATTTTAGAAACTACGGGATAAGGTGGCAGTTTTGTTGGTACTAGTTTAGGGTACATATGATTTTTGGTTGCTCTATATTACACTTTTTGTGCGGCAAGGTAACAAGAAATAGCTTTTTTGGCACCATTTTTTTTTTGTTATTTACAACATTCATCTGACAGGTTAGATCATGTGGTAATTTTATAGAGCAGGTTGTCACGGACGCGGCGATACCTAATATGTATACAATTTTATTTATTTATGTAAGTTTTACACAATGAATTAATTTTTAAAACAAAAAAAAGTTTTAGAGTCTCCATAGTCTAAGAGCCATAGTTTTTTTTAGTTTTTGGGCGATTATCTCAAGTAGGGTCTCATTTTTTGCGGGATGAGATTACGGTTTTATTGGCACTATTTTGGGGTGCATATGACTTTTTGATCGCTTGCTGTTACACTTTTTGTGAAGTAAGATGACAAAAAATTGATTTTTTTACACAGTTTCTTTTTTTTTTTTTTTTACGGTGGTCACCTGAGGGGTTAGGTCATGTGATATTTTTATAGAGCCGGTCGATACGGACGCGGCGATACCCAATATGTATACTTTTTTTTATTTATGTAAGTTTTACACAATGATTTCATTTTTGAAACAAAAAAAAATCATGTTTTAGTGTTTCCATAGTCTAAGAGCCATAGTTTTTTCAGTTTTGGGGCGATTATCTTGGGTAGGGTATGATTTTTGCGGGATGAGATGACGGTTTGATTGTTACAATTTTGGAGTACATACAACTTTTTTGATCACTTTTATTAACTTTTTGGGGAAGTAAGGTGGGCAAAATTTCAATTTCATCATAGTTTTTAATTTTTTATTTTTATGGCGTTCACCGTTTGGGTAAAGTAACATGACCGTTTTATAGATCAGGTCGTTACGGACGCGGCGATACCAAACATGTGTAGGGAATTTAATTTTTTTTATTTTTAATCAGTGATAAATGTGTTTTTTGATTTTTACTTTATTTTCACTTTTTTTCACTTTCTTTTTGACCCAGACCCACTTGGTTCTTGAAGATCCAGTGGGTCTGATGTCTGTATAATACAGTACAGTACAATATATAGTACTGTACTGTATTTTACACTTTGTCTGAACAGATCTATGCCTTTCAGCACAGATCTGTTCAGCACCATGGACAGCAGGACGCCTGAGAAGGCGTCCTGTTGCCATGGGAACCTTCCCCGTCTGCTCAGTTATGGTCAGAACTGCGCAGACGGGGAAGGGTAAGGACGGGGCTTGGGGGGCTGCCTGGGAGCTCTCCCCCTCTCCATTCGGAGGGGCTGCAAAGGCACAGCAGCCCCCCGATGGGAGAGGGAGGGAGCTCCCTGCGCTGTTAACCTTTTCCATACAGCGGTCCGTACGGACCGCTGTATGGAAAGGGTTAAACGGCTGACATCGCATCACCGATGTCAGCCGTTTATACCAGGGTGCCAGCAATGTGCTGGCACCCTGGTATACCCACTAGACACCAACGATTACGCAATGGGAGGCGGGCGGGGGATCGCGATCCCGCCTACCGCACCGCCCGCCTCCCGCACCGCCCGCACCCCTCCCCCTGCACCTCCCACCCGGCAAAAATCACTAAGGGGTGCAGGAGGGGGGGGATACAGATGCATTTTAGGAATGCTAAAGTTTCTGATCCCCGCGGTCAGGGACCGCGGGGATCAGAAACTGCAGAAATCGCAGCAAACCGCAGGTCTGAATTGACCTGCGGTTTGCCGCGATCGCCGACATGGGGGACGGGACCCCCCGGCGCATTTAGCCTAGGTGCCTGCTCAATGATTTGAGCAGGCACCGGGTTCCGATCACTGCCAGCCGCACGGCAGTGATCAGAAATACACAGGGCGTACATGTACGCCCTGTGTCCTTAAGTACCAGGGCACAAGGGCGTACCTGTACGCCCTATGTCCTTAAGAGGTTAATACCTATTTCCCCCCTTAAAGGGTTTCTACCACTTTGATATCACATAATTAGGTGTCAGACACTAGCGATCCGCTAGTGTCTGCTCTGCCAAACAATCCTGCTATAATAGCTTTTGGGGCAGCCGTTTACCTAAAAAAAGAACTTATATTAATATGCTAATGACCCTCTAGGTGCTATGGGGGCGTCATTAGCACCTAGAGGATCGGTCTACCGTCACAAGATGCCGCCGCCCAGCGCGTCCCTCCAGCCCGCCCATCTCCTCCGGACTTCATCGGCGCAGGCGCAGTGAAGATGTCTGAGCAGGGAAGCGGTCGGACATTCACTGCGCATGCGCCGAATACAGCCGCGCACGGCGCATGCGCGTGAAGTGTCCGTTTGATCGCATTCCGGAGGAGATGGGCGGGCTGGAGGGACGCGCTGGGCGGCGGCATCTTGTGACGGTAGACCGATCCTCTAGGTGCTAATGACGCCCCATAGCACCTAGAGGGTCATTAGCATATTAATATAAGTTCTTTTTTTAGGTAAACGGCTGCCCCAAAAGCTATTATAGCAGGATTGTTTGGCAGAGCAGACACTAGCGGATCGCTAGTGTCTGACACCTAATTATGTGAAATCAAAGTGGTAGAAACCCTTAAGGGCTAGAACCTGGGATCTTTCATCCCTTGTCCTATTCACCCTGATTGAGCTCTATCAGGACGAATAGGACCTCACACTCTGTACTTTGTACACACAGCAGCATGGAGCTGACTATGGCAGTCGGGGCTTCAATAGCGTCCAGGCTGCCATGGTAACCCGATCCGGAGCCCCAGGATTACACTGCTGGGGCTCCGATCGGAACTGCCACTGTACCACCAATGATAATACTTGGGGGATGGGGGGGGGGGGGGGGGCGGGGGGGTTGGGGACGCACTGCACCACCAATGATTCTAATTTATAATACTGCGGTTGGGGGGGGGGGGGTTTCGGCGCACTGCACCACCAATAAATATCGTTTATGCTTAACACAAACGCAGGCTGCGGGTGCCGGACATATCCCATACCTGGCACCCAGCCTCTATGACTGCGCGCTGTGATCCGCCGCTATTAACCCCTCAGGTGCCACTCAATAAAAAGGCCACACATGCTGTGTTTCATCCTTCAGCTGCCCCCTGAGCTGTGATAGGGAGAGCATGGACACGCCCCCTGAGCTGCAGCAGAAAAGACACTCCCCTTGAGCTGCCAGCTTGATATAAATCTAGCAGAGCAATGAATGGGGAGATCTCTGGATCCAAGTGAGGTCCAGGGCTGGTTCTGGCTTTGTCAGAGGGAGATTGTCATGTGCTATATGATGTCTGATTTGGATTTTTTACATTATTCATGGAATAACCCCTTTAACAGCATTTAGAAAGCATCAAAGGGGTTTTGCCACTTCAGCAAATAGCATTTATTATGCTGAGAAAGTTTCCATGGTTACGACCACCCTGCAGTCCAGCAGTAGTGGTCGTGCTTGCATACTATAGAAAAAAGCACCAGTCTAAGTGAGCTCCCACGGTCCTGGCCACCAGAGAGGCTGGCATTTTTTCCTATAGTGTGCAAGCACGGCCACCGCTGATGGATTACAGGGTGGTCTGTAACCATGGAAACGAGCAGTATATAATGTGATGGAAAAATGAACCAAACCAGCAAAGGAAGCAATATGGACAATCACAATACATTAGTAAGTGCCTTGTCTTAACTTTCTCTACGTGATAAATGGATTTTTTGCGGCCCCACAGAAATGAATGGGTCTGCATTTGATCTGTAAAAAATGCAAACCGAAAATACGTTTGTGTGCATGAAGCCTAAGTGTGTATACATATGTACATAGCTCTCAGTCACTGATAGCTGAGCAGAGGAGGTCTTAACCACCTCAGCCCCGCTAGGTGAAACCCCCTTCATGACCAGAGCACTTTTTACACTTCGGCACTACACTCCTTTCACCGTTTATCGCTCGGTCATGCAACTTACCACCCAAATGAATTTTACCTCCTTTTCTTCTCACTAATGGAGCTTTCATTTGGTGGTATTTTATTGCTGCTGACATTTTTACTTTTTTTGTTATTAATCAAAATGTAAAGATTTTTTTGCAAAAAAATGACATTTTTCACTTTCAGCTGTAAAATTTTGCAAAAAAAACGACATCCATATATAAATTTTTCGCCAAATTTATTGTTCTACATGTCTTTGATAAAAAAAAAATGTTTGGGCAAAAAAAAAAAATGGTTTGGGTAAAAGTTATAGCATTTACAAACTATGGTACAAAAATGTGAATTTCCGCTTTTTGAAACAGCTCTGACTTTCTGAGCACCTGTCATGATTCCTGAGGTTCTACAATGCCCAAACAGTAGAAAAACCCCACAAATGACCCCATTTCGGAAAGTAGACACCCTAAGGTATTCGCTGATGGGCATAGTGAGTTCATAGAACTTTTTATTTTTTGTCACAAGTTAGCAGAAAATGATGATGATTTTTTATTTTTATTTTTTTCTTACAAAGTTTCATATTCCACTAACTTGCGACAAAAAATAAAAAATTCTAGGAACTCACCATGCCCCTCACAGAATACCTTGGGGTGTCTTCTTTCCAAAATGGGGTCACTTGTGGGGTAGTTATACTGCCCTAGCAATTTAGGGGCCCAAATGTGTGAGAAGAACTTTGCAATCAAAATGTGTAAAAAATGACCGGTGAAATCCGAAAGGTGCACTTTGGAATATGTGCCCCTTTGCCCACCTTGGCATCAAAAAAGTGTCACACATCTGGTATCGTCGTACTCAGGAGAAGTTGGGGAATGTGTTTTGGGGTGTCATTTTACATATACCCATGCTGGGTGAGAGAAATATCTTGGCAAAAGACAACTTTTCCCATTTTTTTATACAAAGTTGGCATTTGACCAAGATATTTTTCTCACCCAGCATGGGTATATGTAAAATGACACCCCAAAACACATTCCCCAACTTCTCCTGAGTACGGCGATACCAGATGTGTCGCACTTTTTTGCTGCCAAGGTGGGCAAAGGGGCACATATTCCAAAGTGCACCTTTCGGATTTTGCAGGCCATTTTTTACACATTTTGATTGCAAGGTACTTCTCACACATTTGGGCCCCTAAATTGCCAGGGCAGTATAACTACGCCACAAGTGACCCCATTTTGGAAAGAAGATACCCCAAGGTATTCCGTGAGGGGCACTGCGAGTTCCTAGAATTTATTTTTTTTTGTCACAAGTTAGCGGAAAATGATGATTTTTTTTTTTTCTCTTTTTTCCTTACAAAGTCTCATATTCCACTAACTTGCGACAAAAAATAAAAAATTCTAGGAACTCGCCATGCCCCTCACGGAATACCTTGGGGTGTCTTCTTTCCAAAATGGGGTCACTTGTGGGGTAGTTATACTGCCCTGGCAATTTAGGGGCCCAAATGTGTGAGAAGAACTTTGCAATCAAAATGTGTAAAAAATGGCCTGCGAAATCCGAAAGGTGCACTTTGGAATATGTGCCCCTTTGCCCACCTTGTCTGCAAAAAAGTGTCACACATCTGGTATCGCCGTACTCAGGAGAAGTTGGGGAATGTGTTTTGGGGTGTCATTTTACATATACCCATGCTGGGTGAGAGAAATATCCTGGCAAAAGACAACTTTTCCAATTTTTTTATACAAAGTTGGCATTTGATCAAGATGTTTATCTCACCCAGCATGGGTATATGTAAAATGACACCCCAAAACACATTGCCCAACTTCTCCTGAGTACGGCGATACCAGATGTGTCACACTTTTTTGCAGCCTAGATGCGCAAAGGTGCCCAAATTCCTTTTAGGAGGGCATTTTTAGACATTTGGATCCCAGACTTCTTCTCACGCTTTAGGGCCCCTAAAAAGCCAGGGCAGTATAAATACCCCACATGTGACCCCACTTTGGAAAGAAGACACCTCAAGGTATCCAATGAGGGGCCTGGCAAGTTCATAGAAATTTTTATTTTTTTGCATAAGTTAGCGGAAATTGATTTTTTTTTTAGTTTTTTCTCACAAAGTCTCACTTTCCGCTAACTTAGGACAAAAATTTAAATCTTTCATGGACTCAATATGCCCCTCAGCAAATACCTTGGGGTGTCTTCTTTCCAAAATGGGGTCAGTTGTGGGGTGTTTGTACTGCCCTGGCATTTGAGGGTCTCCGCAATCATTACATGTATGGCCAGCATTAGGAGTTTCTGCTATTCTCCTTATATTGAGCATACAGGTAATGAGATTTTTTTTTCCGTTCAGCCTCTGGGCTGAAAGAAAAAAATGAACGGCACAGATTTCTTCATTCGCATCGATCAATGTGGATGAAAAAATCTCTGCCAAAAAAAAAAATGGAGGGGAAAGGCGTCTGCCAGGACATAGGAGCTCCGCCCTACATCCATACCCACTTAGCTCGTATGCCCTGGCAAACCAGATTTCTCCATTCACATCAATCGATGTGGATGAATAAATCATTGC
The DNA here is from genome assembly GCF_014858855.1 of Bufo gargarizans. Lineage (NCBI taxonomy): Eukaryota > Metazoa > Chordata > Amphibia > Anura > Bufonidae > Bufo > Bufo gargarizans. Next base: position 380,730,159 of record NC_058084.1, read on the forward strand.
CGGGATTTTTTTTAATATTTTTTATATATATGTATATACAAAGTGTTTGCCAAAGCATAGGAACGCCGCCTCCTCCTCAGCTCGTATGCCTTGGCAAACGTATCTGTCACTGCAGAAGAGAAAATCCCGTCTTGCAGCGCCGCATACACCGACTTGCGTGTAATCTGACAGCAGCGCAATGCTTCTGTCAGAATGCACATCGGTGCTGCAGCTAGGTTGGTCCACCTGGAAGGTAAAAAAAGAAAAAAAAAAAAAAGAAAAAACCAGGCCGCAACGCAATAATTTTATTAACTTTGCAACAGAACATATAAACTTTAACTTTTTTAACTGAACATTAACCTTTTTGCTTACTGGTGTTTTTTTTTTTGTTTTTGTTTTTTTACCTTTATAGAACAAACCTCTCCTTCCCCATGGGTCAATGTGCAAAGCGCAAATCGCCCAAAGATGTGGCGAAGTGCGTTATGCACTTTGTCCCATGTGAAAGGAGACGTTTGCAGCAGCAGTGAGTGAATGGGCCCTAATAGCCCTGTGTGCCTGTCCTGGTGAGATGATCCCTATGCTAATAGTGTACCTGTGAGTGGTACTTCCGGAAACACTCTCCAAAGCATAGGGCAGGGTGGTCAGGACAGTCAGGACAGAAATAGCGGGTGTCACGCCTTATTCCACTCCTGCTACAGACACGACATCTTTTTCGGGGTGACTGTTGGGTTGAGGTACCAGGAACGACATTGGGGAAATGTCGCTCATGTAGACGGCTAACTACACTGGTGGATGGGGCCACGGAACCTCCTGGGTACAGGAGGTTCTCGATGATCTTTTCCTGAAATTTGAGGAAGGATCGTGTTCTCCCAGCCTTACTGTAGAGAACAAAACTATTATACAGAGCCAATTGAATTAAATATACAGACACCTTCTTATACCAGCGTCTGGTGCGTCGGGAAACTAAATACGGAGACAACATCTGGTCATTGAAGTCCACCCCTCCCATGTGGAGGTTATAGTCGTGGACTGAGAGGGGCTTTTCAATGACACGGGTTGCTCGCTCAATTTGTATTGTCGTGTCTGCGTGAATGGAGGAGAGCATGTAAACGTCACGCTTGTCTCTCCATTTCACCGCGAGCAGTTCTTCGTTACACAGTGAGACCCTCTGCCCCCTTGCAAGACGGGTGGTAACGAGCCGTTGGGGGAAGCCCGCGCGACTAGTTCGCACGGTACCACAGGCACCAATCCGTTCTAGAAACAAATGCCTAAAGAGGGCCACACTTGTGTAAAAATTGTCCACATAAAGATGGTACCCCTTGCCGAATAAGGGTGACACCAAGTCCCAAACTGTCTTCCCACTGCTCCCCAGGTAGTCAGGGCAACCGACCGGCTCCAGGGTCTGATCTTTTCCCTCATAGACACGAAATTTGTGGGTATAGCCTGTGGCCCTTTCACAGAGCTTATACAATTTGACCCCATACCGGGCGCGCTTGCTTGGGATGTATTGTTTGAAGCCAAGGCGCCCGGTAAAATGTATCAGGGACTCGTCTATGCAGATGTTTTGCTCTGGGGTATAAATATCTGCAAATTTCTGGTTGAAATGGTCTATGAGGGGCCGAATTTTGTGGAGCCGGTCAAAAGCAGGGTGGCCCCTGGGACGGGAGGCGGTGTTGTCACTAAAGTGCAGGAACCGCAGGATGGCCTCAAAACGTGGCCTGGACATAGCAGCAGAGAACATGGGCATGTGATGAATCGGGTTCGTGGACCAATATGACCGCAATTCATGCTTTTTTATCAGGCCCATGTTGAGGAGGAGGCCCAGAAAAGTTTTAAGTTCGGAAACTTGGACTGGTTTCCACCGGAAAGGCTGGGCATAAAAGCTTCCCGGGTTAGCGGTGATAAATTGTGTGGCATACCTGTTTGTTTCGGCCACAACTAAGTCTAAAAGCTCCGCAGTCAAGAACAGCTCAAAAAATCCCAGGGCCGAACCGATCTGAGCTGTCTCAACCCGAACTCCAGACTGGGCAGTGAAAGGGAAAACTACAGGTGCGGCTGAAGTTGGGGACTGCCAATCAGGGTTTGCCAGCACCTCTGGGATTCTAGGGGCTCTACGGGCACGTCTTTGCGGTGGCTGCGACGGGGTCACTACTGCACGTGCCACCGTACCAGCTTCAACTGCCCTTCTGGTGCTCGCTACTTCACCAGGTTGTACGGCAGTGCTGGTACTAGGTCCAGGGAGGGCTGGGCTGCTGGTGTATGCCTCACCACGTAATCCGACAGCACCAGCCCCACTCTGCTGCTCTTGAAGCGGATCCTGCGCAACCTGCGGTCTAGCGACACGGGGCCGGGTACGCCTGGTGGTATCAGGGACCTCAGCCTCCTCGTCCGAACTTTGGGTCAGAGAGCCACTGCTTTCTACAGGTTCGTATTCTGACCCGCTGGATTCATCAGATGAGGGTTCCCACTCCTCATCCGACTGGGTCAGAAGCCTGTAGGCCTCTTCAGAGGAATACCCCCTGTTAGACATGTGGGCAACTAAATTTAGGGGTATTCCCTGAGACTACCCAAGAAAAAAAAAGCAAGCCTGTCTTACAAAGGGGAGGCTAGCGAAGTACCGGAGGCCGCTGCGGTTGATAAAAAATATCAAAACTGATTTTTTTTTATCGCCGCAGTGCGTGTAAAGTGAATGTGCAGTGATCAAAAAAAAAAATTTTTTTGTCACTGCGGTGGGGTGGGTGTGGGCGAACGCACGTGTGGGCGACCGATCAGGCCTGATCGGGCAAACACTGCGTTTTGGGTGGAGGGCGAACTAAAGTGACACTAGTACTATTATAGTTTTGATCACTTCCAGATACTATAAAAGTACAAATGCTGATTAGCGATACGCTAATCAGCGAATAACGGACTGCGGTGCGGTGGGCTGGGCGCTAACTGATCCCTAAACTACCTAACCAAGGGACCTAAACTATACTGAAACCTAACGGTCAATAACAGTGAAAAAAAAAAAGTGACAGTTTGCACTGATCACTTTTTTCTTTTCACTTGTGATTGACAGGGGTGATCAAAGGGGTGATCAAAGGGTTAATTGGGATTCAGGGGGGTGATCTGGGGCTAAAGTGTGCTGTTTGGTGTACTCACTGTGAAGCCTGCTCCTCTGCTGGATCCAACCGACGAAAAGAACCAGCAGAGGAGCAGGCAGCCATATAACAGATCATATTTACAAATATGATCTGCTATCTGGCTCTGTGATTGGCTTTTTTAAAAATCAGCAACCTGCCAGCCACGATCATTGGCTGGCAGGTTGCTGACGAAATGGTCCTGAACGAAATGCCGGCGCAAACTGCGCACGCGCGGGCGCATACTCGCGTCATCTCGCGTCTCGCGAGATGACGCGTATATGCGTGACTGTGCGCAGCGCTGCAACCTCCGGACCGCACATCTGCGTTAGGCGGTCCGGAGGTGGTTAAAGGGGATTTGTTACTTCAGCAAGTGGCATTTATCATGTAGAGAAAGTTATTACAAGACACTTACTAATGTATTGTGATTGTCCACATTGCTTCCTTTGCTGGCTTGGTTCATTTTTCCATCACATTATATACTGCTCGTTTCCATGGTTACAGACCACCCTGTAATCCATCAGCGGTGGCCGTGCTTGCACACTACAGTAAAAAATGCCAGCCTCTCTTGTGGCCAGGACCGTGGGAGCTCACTTAGACTGGTGCAACCACTCTGTAATCCAGCAGTGGTGGCCGTGCTTGCACACTATAAGAAAAAATGTCAGCCTTTCTGGTGGCTGGGACGGTGGGAGCTCACATAGGCTGGTGCTTTTTTCTATAGTGTGCAAGTACAACCACCGCTGCTGGACTGCCGGGTGGTCGTAACCATGGAAACTTTCTCTGCATAATAAATGCTATTTGCTGAAGTGGCAAAACCCCTTTAAGAAAAATGCTTTACGGCAGCCCCATGGGCCATAGACACAATGGACAGGAGGGGACCTCATTAACTTCTATGGGAGAATTTTCTAGGCATGCTGTGTGACCTGTGCAGAGGTTGTGAATAGTGGATCCTGTCTTATCTATACACAGAGGTGATATCATTACAGGCAGGATTAGAATTACAAATAAGCAGATAATTGCAGGAAAGTGATGTGTATAGACCTAGAAGTGGCACCGATTATTATTCTTAGTGGCCAGTGCGAAAACCTCAGGATTTTATGGTTTTTGATTACATATAGATATTGACATGGAAAATTAAAAAGAACCTCATCGAAAATTCTTTAAAAATATGTTAAACATAAAAATGTGATTTAAAGAGGACCCTTCGTGTTTTTTTTTTAGTTCAGATAAATACCTTTCCTTGCGGGGAACCCCCCCGCTGATCCAATCACAGCAGAGAGAAAAAAAAGCTCACCTTCTCCCTGGCTGTGACGCTCTCCGCTGTGATTGGATCGCGGCACAGCAAGGGAGAAGGAGACGCCCAATGAGAAACCCTGGCGTCGTCTCCTCCTCCCTGTACCGATGCTCAGTATTAACATACTAAGTGGGAAAACTGCAGGAGGGCACAGGGGGGGTAGGAGCGATATTTGAAAAAAAACAGGCAGGGTGGCAGCAGTGTAAAGGAAAGGTCCCCCGGAAAGGAAAGGTATTTATCTAAACAAAAAAAAAAGCCATGAAAGGTCCTCTTTAAACAATAGGTCATTTTCTGATGACACATTCCCTTTAATATAAAAACAACTTTCTTTAGGTTTCTTTTAATAAACTGTGTATATTTTTACATATTGCCTTTCTGTGTTACGCAATGAATTTTTACTTTTCATTTGCTTACTATTACTTTACCGCTCACTTACGAGAAAGGCATAGGGAAGGCGAAGCGCTCTCGCAGATCAACGCTCATGAAAGGCACATATTCAATGCCATTAATTTTTGAGGTCTTCCTGTAAAAAAGATGAAGACTGTCAGCCTGGAACATAAAGGAATACACTTATGTAATGAAGGCAGTGTGAGACACCAGTAACGTGTACAGCTGAGATCGCTTACCTCAGCACTTCTATTTCCTCCGCTGTATACCTCTGACGAGGGGGCTCGCTGTTCTGGGACGGTCTGGCAGATGCCGGTTTATCGTTTAGGCTGAAGTCTGGACCCAAAGGCAGGAAGTTTCGTGTCGGTTGGTTTTGGTTTTGCTTGGGGGCAGATGGCTTATCTTTTGAAGCGGCTTTAAACATGGAGTCTTTCAGCGATTCTGCTCTATTGAAGAAAATAAAGAAAAGTTTCATACTGGCAGTCATACCGGATTTCTAAAAAACGGTTCATTCAACAGCCTAATGAAGTCAAAGATGCAATCTTTATAACTACTGGGCTGAAATGATAACTTCTAAACATGGACCACTTGTCAGAGACGTGTAGCACTTGATTGCATGTTTCTTAACCCAAAGGATAATTCCACACATTGTGGATTATACTGTTTTTTTAGAGCGCAAAAGTGGATTAGATTAGAAAAATCGCACGTACACTTTACTTTTTATTTCGATGCAGAAATTGACCTATCATGCACATTTTGAAATCCGCAGCATGTCAATTGTTTCTGCGGATTTTTAGTACAGCTTTAACCCTTTGCAATGCAAATCAGGGTGGATAAAAATCTATGATTTTTTTTATATATGGGATTTAAATCGGATTTTTTTTTTAATATAAAATGCTTTTTGAGGAAAATATATTACCATCCAAAGGTTTTTCCATCATGAAATAAAGATTCGTTTTTTAATTATGTAGAATAAGGCTGTATATGTTTAATTTTTTTTGGTAAATAAATTCCATTAATCCATTCACAATGTCATGCTCTTCTAGAATTTTTTTTTAAAGATTATTGGGCAGTTTCTCTGCCTACAAGCTATCATTACAGATGCTTGGTTTACTTTTGCAGTTCTCAAAACTGAATTTGACTCAGCAGAGATCACATGCCTCTTCTTCACAGCAAACATTTTATAACATGAACAGAGTTGAGAAAAAGACCCTAATCCTAACGTCTACAAACCTATGAATACAGAATCAACCTAATCAAACTAATATGAAAAGTTGTTATTCTAAAAATCTTCATCTACTTGCATATTATAAGTTATACCAGCAAGAATTAGTCTTTATGTAGAAAACTATGATTTAAATCAAGCCTTACTGACTAGTGATTTAAATCAAATCCACCCTGATGCAAATGGTGAGATTGGGGGAAAACCGCATCAAAATCTGCAACAACATTTTTGTATGGATACGCAGACAAATCAACACAAAAATCCACACAGCATTTCTGTTTTAAAACCCGCTTGCAGGTAGCCTTAGGGTATGTTGTCAAAATCTGTCGTATAACCCACGGCAGAAACCGTGGCTTATTGATTTGACATGCTGCAGTCTCATTCTTGGATTATCTCCTCTGAATGGAACTAAATTGTGAGCAGGCTCCTTCTGATCTCCTGTGGTGTCAGCATGGTACCTGGACCAAGAATGGATATGTCTGTTCTTGGTGCGGTCTTCAAAACCGCACACATAAAAAAATCCTCAGCTGCATGAACCGTGGCACGGATTTCCATTGAAAACAATAGGAGGAAGTTTAGAGCGCAAATGGGTTGTCCATCTAATATCCAACTTTGAAAATCTCCCCAAAGCATCAGCGTTTTTTATTTCCGTTGTTCCACTTTGTTCTAGGAGCAGAACAACAAAAATATTGGAAGTACCGGATTCAGTGCATAACTGACAAGAACCTACCCGAACAGATCCTATTGACTATAATGGGATCCATTTGGTTTCTGTTTGGGAGAACCTTTTCTTTAGCGGAGAGAAAGTCCTGCATGCATTGACACTTCTCCCTGAACGGAGCCTCCAATGTAGATGTGAACATGCCCTCAATGTATTAAAAGAATAAAAGAACAGATAGTGTCCACTGAATCCCTCATCATTTCCAGTGCTGACTGCAGCCAATCACTGACCTCAGCAGTAAATGACATGAGACTGCTGAGGTCGGTCACAGAGATGGGACAATCCCCTATCTCTAAAACAGAGCTCACTCGGCTGTCTTCGGAAGTCCCATAGAAATGAATGGGAAGCGCACCGAACAAGCGAGGCCACGGCTGCATTTACGTCTATGGGGCTGATGGAAATAGCCAATGCGCGCCTATTTTCGGCAGTCCCATAGAAATTAATGGAGGGTGGATGCACAAGCGCAGTCCGCTCCCTCCTCTTTGCAGGCTCCGTGGGACCCACACCTAGACACTATGGGGCGTATCCTAGTGATATGCCCCCAATGTATGAGATGACACAAACGCTTTAAGGCTAAAAACATATGGGTAGATTCCCCAAGCTGCATATGACCTGCTGACATGCTGTTTGGGGACACATCACCAATGAGGACAGTCATTGGCAGACCTGACCCTAAAATCTAGAAGTTTACAGGACGGGAATTGGAAGACCGGTGAAGAGAGCCAGGGAGCTGAAACGGAGTGATGAGGAGCAGGGAAGTATGATTTTTTCACCAGGTACAGCAGGCGGGGGCTGACAGTTAAAGGGACTCTGTCACCAGTTTCTAACCCCCCCTTTTAAAACTATTGTTCTCTCCATGGTGCCCTTGTCATTACAAAGCTGTTGTTATAAGATAAATCCGCCGTGTAGTTTTGATAAAAATCGCTTTTATCTAACCTGTCAATCTTCTGGATAAGGTGCCCAGGGCGTTTCTGAAGGTCTGAATCTGCCGCTCTCCGCCGCCGCCGTTGGTGCCCAGCTCCTCCCATGATCCTTTCAGCGCCACCTCGATGTAATGAAATCTGCCTCCGGCTCTCCTCAGTGCCCCCTCCTCCTTTTCAAAGATCCCGCGCGTGCGCACAGGCCTGTGCCTGATGCGCCCGTGCGGACTTTTAGATTCTGCATTCGCGCGCGTTCGCGCATTTTCGCGCGCGTTCGCGCATTTTCGCGCGCATGCGCACTTCGCTCAACGAGGCAGAATCTAAAAGTCCGCACGGGCAGAATGCAGACTGATCGGAGGCAAACTGATGCATTCTGAGCGGATCCTTTTCCATTCAGAATGCATTAGGGCAAAACTGAACGGATCTCACAAACGGAAAGCCAAAACGCCAGTGTGAAAGTAGCCTAAAAAGCTGGCTAACCCCTTTGAGGGTACCTCAAGCGTGGAGGCATTTTTCAGGGGTACCCCTGCTGTAACAGGGCTGGTTGGGAATGACTGCTTTAAAGGATTGTTGTTTGGCAGCACAGTCCGACTGTACAAGTATTTCACTTCAAAAGAATTAATGCAAGTGTGATTTCCGCGAATATATGACATGCCGACAAAGGAATGTGCCACAGGCAAGAGGCGGCTGACACACTATGAAGAACTGCTCCGAAACATGGAGGTGATCACCTGTCCAAAGCTTGTCGAGCCAACTGCTTCAGTTTTGTTTGCATGTGTTGATCCGTAGTTTCATTGGACTAAACAGAAAAATTAACAAATTGTTAGAAAGAAAAATAATGAATGATTTCCAACAATTTCATGAATTATAAATGATTGAAAACATGTCTTTGTTACCCATAGCAATCACAGCATTCATTTTTAAAAAGAAATAAAACCTCTGCTGAGAGTGGTATCAAAGAGAAATCTCCTGAGGAACCGGACGATGCGCCTAGGCCTGTACCTCCTCATATTAGGGCGCGCGTCCAACAGTCTGTGCGCCAGAGTGAAATCTACGGCAGCTCAGAACTGGCGTAGATTTCTGTCTTCATACACACTTGGCCCCGCCCTCACCACGCCCCCTTTTCAGAAAGTGGCGAGGGAGGCGCTCAAGCGCCACAGTGTTTATGACTTTTTTATGCCACAAAAATAGGTGCGGGGAGATGATAAATCTCCTGATTGTTAGTGGCTCATAGTGGGGAGGACGTTTGGAGTGGGGCACCCCTCTTTCATATTCATATGACCTTAAGTCATGCTGACAAGGGATGTCCTCATGGGAATTTTTATTTTATTTGCCTCAACACATTTTATGACCCTTCTGTTGTCGTAATCAATACGTTTTCTGGGGAAGGAATCAAAGGGGCAGGCGCCATAACAAGCAATTAAAGGCAATATCCAACAACTGTTATGTTTTGTGGGCACCTCCTTAAGGTTGTAGTGATGAGCGGGTGTTACATCCAAAGTCGCTTTGTTCATAAGTACGGAATAATACTGTACGGAGATCTGTCTCCATACAGTATAAAAAGGTATGGGCTCCGATGAGACAAAGTTAGTTATTCGCAAAGTTGTGCAGGACTTCGTTAAATAACTTCGGTTATTGATTTTTAAAGTGGAAAAACACTTTCAAACTTGAAACCGAACTGGGCTTCGGTTCTGACTGGTACCTCAGAACTGAAGCGGAGTTTGGTTTCAAGTTTTAAAGTGGCTTTCCGCTTTAAAAATCAACTGCTTCGGCTCATCGGAGCCCATACATTTTAATACTGTACCAAGACAGATCTCCATACAGTATTAATCCGAAGTCATGAACGAAGAGACTTCGGATGTAACATCCAAAGCTCGCTTAGCTCATCACTAGTTGCAGCCACACAAGACAAATTTTCCAGAGATTCCGCAGGCGAAATTCCATTTTATTTTGCTGCGGATATTCTACGGATTTTACCCTCTGCATTTGGGATATTCTGTGGATCTTTCTGCAGTGTGGGGATAGCCCAGGCCCATCCGAAGTTATGAACAAAGCGACTTTGGATGTAACAAATGAACGTGACGTCACTGGCCTAGGAAGAGGCTGCGGTGCTCAGTGGAGTCCCGCAACCTCTTCAAACAATTGATTGTGGGGGTACAGGGAGTCCCCACTGATCTGATATTGATTTATAGGAAATGGATCATCTGAATGTGACCATTCATATAGGAAAATATACATTCTGAAATGCTCTGGTTTTCACACTGACCGCTGTACTATGAATAACTGGAGAGAATGGAGTTCATGTGCTCTACCATGCTACAATAAAACAAGGATTAAAGCTCTGTTCACACCTGCAGTAGTCTCTGCACTGCTAGTTGTATCATCTAAATGACAGACCATGTGGTGGAGCCTAACGTCATTGTAAGTCAATAGGGACCGTTGTGATGGATCTGGCACAGCATTTTGGTTTATATTTTCAGTCAGGCTCAAAATAGCGTAGCGTCATATCCATCAAAAATAAAATGGATGCCACTAGGTAACTTGAGGCGATTGAAACATAAAATGGATTTGTCGTAACTGATCCATCAGAACTGTCACAAAGTTGGAAATCATTACACGCCAGTGTGAAGAGGGCCAAACTTCTCTTGCTACAGAAGAACACACTTTTATGTGGCAGGTGACACCGCCGAGATTTCCTGTCAGTCCAGCAGACATTACTGAACATATGCCGTCTCTTATCTCTTCATCTGTGCCATCAGTGTCAAGCATCATGTACATTTCCGGACATGTCACTCACCGTCGTCAGGCAAAGCTCCACTGCCTGAGAGTACAGCTCAATCGCCTCTTCTACATTGCCTTTGTCGTCTTCATCAAACGCCTGGGTGACAAGGAAGTGCGCTCGTTCTAGATCCAAATGCTGCTTTGACTTTAAGGGGTCAATGTTCTGGGCTTGAACTGTGTGATATTGTGAACAGTACAGAACACAGGTTAATACAGTCCTCTAGGCGATGTGGAGCTCTTCTGTGAAAATATCGATTCTGTCACCTCCATCACTATCTAAGTAAGGGAATTGCATACTAGCACATAGCACCTTATTCACAATTGTACCTTTCTTTCAGCCATCAGTGCTTCCTATCTTCAGAAAAAGCACTTTGTTTGAAACGCAAATAAGCCTGTAAAGTGCCCAGCGGGGGGCGTTCTTCTTGGCAGAAGGAGCCCAGGCATGCCTCTTGCCAGTGCCCAAGCCCACCTGCACGCGGAGCCCGTCTCCTCTCATCGTTGACATGGAGCGCCCCCCGCCTCAATGTCAAATTCCAGCCCTAGCTCTGCCCATCTGTTTGCTGCAGCATCACGTCAAAATCCCGCGCGTGTGCAGTGCTAAAGTGTCTCACTGCGATCCCTCGCCCCCATACAGAATCATTGTTTCTAGGCAACAGATCATTGTTTAGACAGCACGATCTGCTGCCCAGAAACGATGATTGGTGTGCCCGGATGAAAGACAGGATCACTAGATAAACGAGCGTTTCGCTCGTTCCTTGGGTGCACATTTAGATGGGCAGATTGTCGGGAATGAGCGTTCGTAGGAACGCCTTCCGATAATCTGCTCGAGACCGGGCAGTCTAAATTGACCTTAATGCTCAGCTGGGCACTTTGAAGGCTCATTTGCATTTCAAAGTTATTTTTCTGAAGATAAGAAACACTGATGGCTGAAAGAAAGATTGTGAATGAGGTTCTATGTGCTACTATGCACTTCCCTTACTTAGCGATGATGGAGGTGACAGATCTCCTCACTGAACGGTATAACCAATATATACTAATATCCTTATGGCCAATTTAGTAATACATTTCCTTAGTAAAATGGTGACAGCAGGTTTTTTCTTACTATCATGTTAGTAATCAGGCTACTTCTATAGAACATAAACCATATTTATAGGAATACAATTTCAGAAAATCCTGGCTATTTCTAAATTCATGTAAGTAGACATATGAAGTACTATGCATGTAATAACTGGAAAACACTGTTATACACTTAAGAAAGGCTCACAGGTGCGGACCTGTTCATAAGGCGGCGTGAATGCGCCCTAACTGTAAGAAATCTACGAATTTGTCCTCAAAAAGAGTTAGAAAAACTCTATTTATTATTATTATTATTTATTATTAAAGCGCCATTCATTCCATAGCGCTGTACATATGATAAGGGGTGCACATACATGATACAGACAATTGCACTAATCATAAACAAAATGAGTTACAAACTGGTACAGAAGGAGAGAGGGCCCTGCCCGTGAGGGCTTACAATCTACATGGTATGGGAGAAGGACACAGTAGGTGCGGGTTAAGTTGGTCATGGCGGTATAGAGGCAGCAGGGTCTTTGGTTGTAGGCTTGTCTGAAATGGTGGGTTTTCAGGTTTCTTTTGAAGGATTCCACTGTAGGTGAGAGTCTGATATGTTGGGGTAGCGAGTTCCAGAGTATGGGGGATGCACGGGAGAAATCCTGGAGTCGATTGTGGGAAGAGGCAATAAGAGGAGAGGAGAGAAGGAGGTCTTGTGAGGATCGGAGAGTGCGTGTGGGGGTGTATCGGGAAATTAGCTCAGAGATGTAGGGAGGGGACAGGTTATGGACGGCCTTGTATGTATTTGTGAGTACTTTGAAGTGAATTCGTTGGGCAATGGGGAGCCAGTGAAGGGATTGGCAAAGGGGAGAGGCAGAGGAATAATAGGGTGAGAGGTGGATTAGTCGGGCAGCAGAGTTGAGGATAGATTGGAGGGGTGCGAGAGTGCTAGATGGAAGGCCACAGAGGAGAATGTTGCAGTAGTCTAGGCGGGAGATAATGAGGGCATGTACAAGTATTTTCGCAGATTCAAAGTTAAGGAAAGCGCGGATGCGGGAGATGTTTTTGAGTTGGAGACGGCAGGTGGTGGAAAAGGCTTGGATGTGCGGTCGGAAGGAAAGGGCAGAATCCAAGATCACTCCAAAGCAGCGGGCTTTGTTGACTGGGGATAATGTGCAGCCATTGATCGTGATAGATAGGTCTGTTGGGGGGGTTGAACAAGATGGGGGAAAGATTATGAATTCTGTCTTATCCATGTTAAGTTTAAGAAAGCGAGAGGCGAAGAAGGATGATATAGAAGATAGACATTGTGGGATTCTAGATAGTAAGGTGGTGATGTCTGGACCAGAGAGGTAGATTTGTGTGTCGTCAGCGTAGGAGTGATACTGAAAGCCACAGGACTCTATGAGCTGTCCCAGGCCAAAAGTGTAGATAGAGAAGAGCAGGGGTCCTAGGACAGAGACTTGCAGGACACCAACAGAGAGGGAATGAGACGAGGAGGTGGTGCGAGAGTGGGAGACGCTAAACGCCCGGTCTGTGAGGTATGATGTGATCCAGGAGAGGGCCAGGTCAGTGATGCAAAGAGATGAGAGAGTTTGCAACAGAAGGGAGTGGTCAACAGTGTCGAAGGCAGAGGACAGGTCAAGTAGAAGGAGGACAGAGTATTGTTTCTTGGTTTTGGCTGTGAGTAGGTCATTGGTGACTTTGGTAAGGGCAGTCTCGGTCGAGTGGTGGGGTCGGAAGCCAGATTGTAAGCGGTCAAAGAGGGAGCAGGAGGAAAGGTGGGAGGACAGTTCTGAATGGACATGTTGTTCAAGTAGCTTTGAGGCATACGGAAGAAGTGATATGGGGCGATAACTGGACAAGGAAGATGGGTCAAGTGAAGGCTTTTTGAGGATGGGTGTAATGGTACCATGTTTAAAAGCAGAGGGGAAGACACCAGAGTTTAGTGATAGGTTGAAGAGATGAGTTAGGGCTGGGATAAACACTGCAGTGAGGTTAGGGATGAGGTGGGATGGGATAGGGTCAAGTGCACAGGTGGTCAGATGAGATTTGGAGAGTAGAGTGGAGAGTTTACCTTCTGTAATGGTAGAGAAGTGGGTTTTGGGAGAAGAGGACCGAGCAGTTGTGTAGAGGGTCTGTGGGGACTGTGTAGTAAAGCTTTCTCTGATGTGGACTATCTTTTGTTTGAAATATTTGGCAAAGTCCTCAGCTGAGAAGAGGAGAGGGTGGGGGCGCTGGGGGACGGAGAAGGGAATTAAAAGAGCTAAAAAGTTGTTTAGGGCTGTGTGACAGGGAAGATATGAGAGATGAGAAGTAAGCCTGTTTTGCATCAGCGAGTGAGGATTTGATTATGAGGAGGGATTGCTTGTATGCGGTGAAATGATCTTTAGAATGGGATTTCTTCCATCGCCGCTCAGCAGCCCTGGAAGCTTGTCTGAGTTTTTTGGTCAGGTTGGTGTGCCAGGATTGTCTGTTGATTTTCCGGATTTTGTTGTGTGTGAGGGGGGCAACAGTGTCCAGAGCTGTACTTATTGTGGTGTTATATAGGGTGGTAGCAGCTTCTGGGTCTTGGAGGCAACAGATGGTAGAGAGTGGGAGAAGAGAGTCAGAAAGCAAGCGAAAGTCAAGCTGTTTGAGGTTCCTGCGGGGGTGTGCTAGTGTGTGGACCGGGGGAGCTGCAGAAGATACCAATGAAGAGAAGGTGAGTAGGTTGTGGTCGGATTGGGGGAGAGGCAAATTAGAAAGGTTAGATAGGGAGCAGAGGCGGGAAAAGATCAGATCCAGAGTGTGACCATCTCTGTGGGTGGGAGCTGAAGACCACTGTGATAAGCCGAAGGAGGAAGAGAGTGACAGGAGTTTAGAGGCGGCCGAGTGGCATGTGTCAATAGAGATGTTGAAGTCACCCATGATTATAGTGGGGATGTCGGCAGAAAGAAAGTGTAGTAGCCATGTGTTAAAGTGGTCAAGAAATATGGTGGCTGGGCCTGGGGGGCGGTAAATGACAGCTACTTGAAGGTTGGAGGGAGAGTAGATGCGAACAGAGTGTACTTCAAATGAGGTGAGCGTAATGGAGGGTGGCAGTGGAGTTGGGCTGTAGGAGCAGGTGTCTGATAGGAGAAGACCAACTCCTCCACCATGTTTGCAGCCAGGGCGAGGGTGTGAGTGAATTGAAATCCACTATAAGAGAGTGCAGCAGGGAAGGTGGTGTCTGAGGGTGTCAGCCATGTCTCTTTGAGACCCAGAAAGGAAAGTTTTTGAGAGATGAACAGTTCATGGATGTACGACAGTTTGTTACAGACGGAGCGCGCGTTCCAAAATGCTCCTATCAAACTGGTGTAAAGTAGAACTGGCTTAGGTGCCCATAGCAACCAATCAGATTCCACCTTTCATTTTCCAAACGAGCTGTAAAAAATTAAAGGTGGAGTCTGATTGGTTGCTATGGGAAACTAAGCCAGTTCTACTTTACACCAGTTTGATAAATGACCCCATATATGTATGTATGTCCTGGAAATGCAGAGAATCATCTGCGAGTCTAAATTGGAATAAAAGAAACATGTAAAAGTGTACCTGGCATATTCAGTGGTGCCATAAAAGGGTTGTCTGGGAATAAATAACTTTTCACAGCAGTCCGCCACCTCCCTCCGCTATGAAAAGAATCATACCTACTTGCTCCGTACAGCTTTGGACCTGGTACCCGTGTGTCCATCTTCTAGTCCGTGGTTTGTTTACTTAGCTTCCGCCATGGGCTTGATCATCTGCTCTGTTGCAGCCAAGAACTGGATTCAGCGGTGAGGTGTCCACAAAACACACATCACAGCTGAAGCCAGTTATTGGCTGCAGTGGAGCAAATGACCATGCCTGTCCAAGGACAAATTAAACAAGCCACAGGCTGGAAGATGGACACGTGAGAGCGGCACACAGGACCAGTACGGCAGGAAGTAGGCAAGTATGATTTTTTTCTATAGCAGAAGCACGCTGCAGGTTATTCCCGGATAACCCCATTACTGCTGTTTTCCTGTTCTGTCTAGCAGTCCTGAGATGACTGCAGGCATGCCCAGTGGTGAACTTCTCCTCCAGTCTTTAGAGGAGGAACTTACTACTGAGTATGTGCTGCACAGTTTCATTGTAACTAAGAGCCTTGGAGAAGTATGAGGAGACCTAGCATAAGGGACTGGATATAACTGATTTTCTATCACTGTTTATAGTATAAGGGACAGGAGAGGCGAAAACTGATATTCTATCACCACTAGACCACCCTGCTTATCACTGTTTATAGTATAGAGGACAGGAGAGAACACAGGAGAGGTGAAAACTGATTTTCTATCACCACTAGAACACCCTGCTTATCAATGTTTATAGTATAAGGGACAGGGGAGAACACAGAAGAGGTGAGAACTGATTATCTATCACCACCCCGCTTATCACTGTTTATAGTATAAGGGACAGGACAGGACAGAACAGAGGAGAGGTGAGAACTGATTTTCTATCACCACTAGACCACCCCGCTTATCACTGTTTATAGTATAAGGGACAGGAGAGGTGAAAACTGATATTCTATCACCACTAGACCACCCCGCTTATCACTGCTTATAGTATAGAGGACAGGAGAGAACACAGGAGAGGTGAAAACTGATTTTCTATCACCACTAGAACACCCTGCTTATCACTGTTTATAGTATAAGGGACAGGAGAGGTGAGAACTGATTTTCCAGACTTTACATTAAAGCTCTGTATATGCCTGATTCATTTTAAACTCCTAAAGTCAGAAAAGAAAGAACTTTGAAAATAATTGGCAGCTAGAAGAACATTTGAATCAGCTTTAACAGTCCTTTGTGAGGAAAACTATACTGACTAAACATAAGAACCTGAAAAACAAGAACACCACAGTGGATTCTGAGGTCACGGTGAAGAGATTTCTGATATTCAGAGTTTATAGTTTCCCCATTGACTTAATTCACCAGTAATAAGATAGTAATTGCCAAATTTAGACCACCACCAGGGTTCCAAAATGACCTAAATTTATATTAGTGGAATAACAAGGGGTGTGGGTTTTGTGGCCATACTATGAACACTAACTCAAGGCAGTATTACAAGTCTTCGGTCTCATGCATAGTTAGAGTTTTTCACATGGATTGCATTCAGAATGTTTACAAATTTATTAAACAGTAAAAACTAAAATTTTGCAGGGACATAAGCATTCAGACCCTTTGCTACGGCACTTGAAATTTAGCTGTGGGTGTCTCCCATTTTGATAATCTTTGAGAAGTTTCTACAGCTTGGAGTCCACCTGTGGTAAATTAAGTTGATTGGACATGATTTGGAAAGACATACCCTTGTCTCTTCTTAGAGTTGGCTGCCCCAACAAACTAAGTAATTGGGGGGAAAAGGGCCTTGGTAAGAGAGGTGACCAACAATCCATTGGCCACTCTGGTTGAGTCCCAAAGATCCTGTATGCAGACGGAAGAAACTTCCAGAGGGTCAACCATCACTGCAGCACTCCACCAATCTGGGATTTATGGCAGGGTGGCCAGAAAGAAGCCCCTCCCCAGCAAAAAAACAAACAAACAAAAGAAATAGTAAGCCTGCCTGGAGATTTCAACAAAGACTGTGAGAAACAAGATTCTCTGGTCTGAGGAAACCAAGATTGAACTTTTTGGCCTCAATTCCGAGTGGCATGTTTTTGAGGAAACCAAGCACTGCCCAATATACCTACATGATGGTGGCAGCATCATACCATGGGGGTGTTTTTCAGTGGCTGGGACAGGGAGACTGGTCAGGGTCAAGGGAAATCTGAGTGGAGCAAAGTACAGAGATATTCTCAATGAAATCCTGATCCAGAGTGCTTTGGACCTCAGACTGAGCCGAATGTGTACCTTCCAACAAGACAATCACCCTAAGCACACAACCAAGACAACACAGGAGTAGCTTAGGGACAACTCTGTGAATGTCCTTGAGTGGCCCAACCCGATCCCTGACTTGAATCCAGTCTAGCATCTCTGGAGAGATCTGAAAATCACTGTCTACCCAAGGTTCCCATCCAACCTGACAGAGAGTGAAAGGATCTGCAGAAAAGAATGGGGAAAAAAATCCCCAAATTCAGCTGTGTAAACCTTGAGGCATCGTATCCAAGAATGATGGAGGCGATAATCATTGCCAAAGGTGCTGAGTAAAGGGTTTGCATACTTGTCAATGCCAGATGTTAGTTTTTCCTTTTCAAAAAATTTGCAATGATAGCGAACATTATGTTTCCACTTAGCCGTTATGGGGTACAGAGTGCAGAATGATGGGGTTGATATTTTTATTTTTTTATTTTAGCACAAGGCTGCAGAGGACTTTCCGAAGACACGGTTCATGTTAGATAATGGGGCTATGCACATGCTGCAGTGTCTACTCCATCTTCTTGCTGCCATGTCCACTTACCTGCAGTGTAAAGTGCTTCAACTCTTTCCTGGTATTCATTTATCTTTTCCTGAATATTCTCTAGTGAGGATCCTGCCATTTCAGCATAAATTAGTGCTTGAGCGGCCTCCTGCATTGTAAAAATCAATGGGGAAGAATTGATCAAAACTGGTTTAAAAGGAAAACTGGCTTAGTTGCCCATAGCAACCAATCAAATTCTACCTTCCATTTTTCAGAGCTCCTTTGGACAATGGAATCTGATTGGTTGCTATGGGCAACTAAGCCAGTTTTTCTTTACACCAGTTTGATAAATCTCCCCCACTGTCTATATTAATAAAGTTAATACAGTTATATAATATTAATATAGTTATACAGTTAATATAGCCTTAAAAACAAAATCAACTATTAATAGCAAAATCTACATACAAGGAAATTTAGTTCTCCTGTGACCCCTGTTGGGTAATCTTCTGGAGAAAGCAGCGATATATTTTAAATGCCTAATTCTGTGTAAGATCATGTACAGTGGTCCCTCAGGATACAATATTTTCGACACACAATGGTCTTTTCTGACCCATCCTAAGTTGAAACCAGACTCCACATACAATGCCTCAGACTCGGACCCAACCAACCCAACCCACTTCTCTGGTAAAATAGCTGGATTAGTTGCTGGTTATCAGCTATTCCTGACTGTTATATGTAAGGACATGTTGTATCTGTCTTAGTTATCTGCCTTTTTTTCTTAAATCTTCATTTTCTATAATCTTGGATGACATTTTAGGGCTTTGGAACCAATTACTCAAGTTACAATGGTTTCAACATACCATGGTCGTCATGGAACCAATTAATATTGTAACTTGAGGGACCACTGTATTGACATTTGTGGCAAGACAAAAACAAAAAAATGCATCCAGTTTTTATGGCTTTTTTTATTTGTGGTGAAAAAATACCAGACCTAATTCAAGTGTGTAGAGGCTCTTTAACCCCTTAAAGGGAGTCTGTCACCACATTTGAGCATATTAGACTTATCAAATAGCGTTATACAGACGTGGACAAAATTGTTGGTACCCTTTGGTCAATGAAAGAAAAAGTCACAATGGTCACAGAAATAACTTTAATCTGACAAAAGTAATAATAAATTAAAATTCTATAAATGTTAACCAATGAAAGTCAGACATTGTTTTTCAACCATGCTTCAACAGAATTATGTAAAAAAATAAACTCATGAAACAGGCATGGACAAAAATGATGGTACCCCTAACTTAATATTTTGTTGCGCAACCTTTTGAGGCAATCACTGCAATCAAACGCTTCCTGTAACTGTCAATGAGACATCTGCACCTCTCAGCAGGTATTTTGGCCCACTCCTCATGAGCAAACTGCTCCAGTTGTGTCCGGTTTGAAGGGTGCCTTTTCCAGACTGCATGTTTCAGCTCCTTCCAAAGATGCTCAATAGGATTGAGGTCAGGGCTCATAGAAGGCCACTTTAGAATAGTCCAATTTTTTCCTCTTAGCCATTCTTGGGTGTTTTTAGCGGTGTGTTTTGGGTCATTGTCCTGTTGCAAGACCCATGACCTGCGACTGAGACCAAGCTTTCTGACACTGGCTAGTACATTTCTCTCTAGAATTCCTTGATAGTCTTGAGATTTCATTGTACCCTGCACAGATTCAAGACACCCTGTGCCAGACGCAGCAAAGCAGCCCCAGAACATAACAGAGCCTCCTCCATGTTTCACAGTAGGGACAGTGTTCTTTTCTTGATATGCTTCATTTTTTCGTCTGTGAACATACAGCTGATGTGCCTTGGCAAAAACTTCGATTTTTGTCTCATCTGTCCACAGGACATTCTCCCAGAAGCTTTGTGGCTTGTCAACATGTAGTTTGGCATATTCCAGTCTTGCTTTTTTATGATTCGTTTTCAACAATGGTGTCCTCCTTGGTCGTCTCCCATGTAGTCCACTTTGGCTCAAACAACGACGGATGGTGCGATCTGACACTGATGTTCCTTGAGCATGAAGTTCACCTTGAATCTCTTTAGAAGTCTTTCTAGGCTCTTTTGTTACCATTCGGATTATCCGTCTCTTAGATTTGTCATCAATTTTCCTCCTGCGGCCACGTCCAGGGAGGTTGGCTACAGTCCCATGGATCTTAAACTTATGAATAATATGTGCAACTGTACTCACAGGAACATCTAGTTGCTTGGAGATGGTCTTATAGCCTTTACCTTTAACATGCTTGTCTATAATTTTCTTTCTGATCTCTTGAGACAGCTCTTTCCTTTGCTTCCTCTGGTCCATGTCGAGTGTGGTACACACCATATCACCAAACAACACAGTGATTACCTGGAGCCATATATATAGGCCCAATGGCTGATTACAAGGTTGTAGACACCTGTGATGCTAATTAGTGGACACACCTTGAATTAACATGTCCCTTTGGTCACATTATGTTCTGTGTTTTCTAGGGGTACCATCATTTTTGTCCATGCCTGTTTCATGAGTTTATTTTTTTACATAATTCTGTTGAAGCATGGTTGAAAAACAATGTCTGACTTTCATTGGTTAACATTTATAGAATTTTAATTTATTATTACTTTTGTCAGATTAAAGTTATTTCTGTGACCATTGTGACTTTTTCTTTCATTGACCAAAGGGTACCAACAATTTTGTCCACGTCTGTATGTGCCACCGAGAACTTAAAAACTGTACCTTTGTTGTATCTAATGGAGTTTTCTTTCAGCCAAAAATGAACTTTTAAGATTCTGTAAATGCGCCGTCTCAAGTGCCCAGGGCCCGTCTCAATCGTCCGAGCCCCAGGCAGCACCTCCTCAACGGCTCATAACCCCGCCCTCCGTGTGCCTCTGCCCGCCCGTTTACTCTCCGCCTCTCTTCTTTTTCCACTGCGCCAGCTACGAATTTGACCGCGCAGCCGCAGTGGAAAAGGAGAGGAGGAGAGTAAACGGGTGGGCAGAGGCACACGGAGGGCGGGGTTATGAGCCGTTGAGGAGGTGCTGCCTGGGGCTCGGACGATTGAGACGCCGCCCTGGGCACTTGAGAGGGCGCATTTACAGAATCTTAAAAGTTCATTTTTGGCTGAAAGAAAAGGCTCATTCACGCGACCGTGGTTTTGGTCCGCATCAAAGCTGCATTTTTTGTGGCTCGTGTGTGGACCCATTCACTTCAATGGGGCGGCAAAACATGTGGACAGCACTCAGTGTGCGAATCGCGTGTTAAGGAGTTCCTCCGCATAGGAATTTTTGTTTACAAATATTAATAGTTCAGACATTTTCACATGCAGCAATACCAAATATATATTTTTTATTGTTTATATATTTTTATATGTGAAATTGGGAAAGGGAAGTGATTTAACTTTTAATATTTTGATGTGTTTTTTTTTTTTTTCACATTTTTTTTTAGGGGCCAGAACCTGGGATCTTTTGATCCCTTGCCCTATTCACATCACCGTCATGGCTTTCCGTTCTCCTTCTCCGTCTAGGAGCAGGAGAACGGAAAGGACGGAAAAGGCACATAACTGACGCCAAACTGAGTCAAACGGAGCCCTTAGGACCCCATAGATTATAATAGGGTCCGTTATGTTTCCGCTCAGAAGATGATTTTTAAGCGGAGACAAAACTCCTGCTAAAGGACCTGTGGTGATGTCAGATCACATGCTCCATCACCATAGTGATGGACCATGTGATTGGAGCATGTGATCTGACATCACCACAGGTCATTTAGCCCACAGCTAGTAAAGAACAGACCGGGAACTACGTGATCAAGAGGATAAGGTGAGTTAACTTTTTTATTTTTTTTAACCCCTCCAGCACTATTATACTATGCATTCTGTATTCAGAATGCTATTATTTTCCCTTATAACCATGTTATAAGGGAAAATAATACAATCTACAGAACACCGATCCCAAGCCCGAATTTCTGTGAAGAAGTTCGGGTTTGGGTACCAAACATGCGCGATTTTTCTCACGCGAGTGCAAAACGCATTACAACGCAGCCGCCTCTTATCTGGGCAAAAAACATGACACCCGTGTGAAAGAGGCCTTAGGCTTATTGCACATGAACATGTGCGCTCCGTGGCCGTATTGCGGACCCCATTTGCAGATCCGCAATGCACGGGCACCCTACAGAGTGCTTCTGTGGGGTTTCGTCCAGTACTTCCGTTCCGCAAAAAGATAGAACATGTCCTATCTTTTTGCGGAACGGACGGATCGCGGACCCATTAAAGTGAACTGGTCCGCGATCTGCTGCAGGTGCCCCACGGTGGGTGTTCGTGCAGCACGGCCACAGGGCGCACACGTTCGTGTGCAAGAGGCCTAACAGAGATCTATTAGGGTGAATGGGATATTGACACACTCCCTGCTGAGCTGTGCCTCGTACATAGTTCAGCAGGGAGCTTACAATGGCAGGCCTGGTAAGCTTCAGAAGCGTCCAGGCTGCCATTGTAACTGATTGGAGCCCTGCAATTTCACTGTGGAGGCTCTGATCGGAAGTCAGAGGTAGCTGTATCCCTCTGCCTGACTCCACAAATGATGTGATCGGTGTTGAATGCAGCATCTTAGGGGTTAAATAACAGGGTTAGTCGCGATTGCTGTTCCTCATAATTGTGGTTGAGTGCCTGTTGTATGATACAGTCAGCACTTGCCACGTATGGAGTGGGCTCACCGCAGCAGCCCGCTCCATACAATTGCGTGTGCATAATGCTGTACATTTATAGAATTATGCGTTAACGGGTTAAGAGAACCTGTCGCCATTAAAACACAGTACAATCTGCAGGCAGCAGGAGGAACGGACTAAGGCCTCATGCACACGACCGCGCCGTTTTTTGCGGTCCGCAAAAAATGGAAGCCGCCCGTGTGCTTTCCGCAATTTGCGGAACGGACGGCCCATTGTCGAAAGGCCTATTCTTGTCCGCAACACGGACAAGAATAGGACATGCTATATTTTTTTGGCGGGGCCACGGAACGGAGCAACGGATGCGGACAGCACACGGAGTGCTGCCCGCATCTTTTGCGGCCCCATTGAAGTGGTGGTGTGCATGAGACCTAAGATATAGTTTTATGGAAAAGATTCAGCATATTCATGTCTCTCCTCATTCTACTTTAAGCTAAGGAGTCATGTGGGCGGTCCTGTATCTGGCAGGCCATTCCTGGCCGGATCAGCGGACGCAAGCGTGAAACAAGTCTTGGCACAGAATGGGCAGAGGTTTACATGAATAACATACCAATTCTGCCGAATCCTTTCCCATATAAGTAATCTGCTCAGCTCCTCCTGCTCTATAATATGCTGGCTGCAGACTGCACTGCACTTTCATAGTGACAGGTCCTCTTTAAGGAGCTTTCCACAGAGCTATGGCTTTCATCAGGCACCCACAATGGCTGTTGGTATTCTTAAATTAGATTATTAAAGAATTACTCCAAATTAAATCCTTATATCATAGAGACAGATCTGGTTACAAAATGTAACTGGTTGTCCACGTCATGGGAATATTATTTCCCGTAAGTCCCAACATAAATAAGCGGACACGCTTACTGCCATTATGACATACTGTGAATGGCATCTGACCCATAGCAGGAAGTACTGAGTGCAGGGAGACGGGTCACGTGCCCTCGAATCACATGGTTCGTGTCTGAACTGACATCACATCCAAGTGATTACATCCCTCCAGTGCTATGCGAAGGAAGAACGTTTATTCTTTCCAAATATTAATCATACATCACCCAGGAGGCCCACTGCAGGGTAAAAAAAATAAAGAAATTGTTGCAAAGAGTAAATCTGCTACAAAAATAATCTCATTAAGGGCTCATTCAGACGGCCGTATGCTGCCCGCAAAAATGCAGATCAGTTTTTTTTGCGGACAGTTCAGCATGTCTGCAAAAAAACGGATTGCATTCCGTTTTTTTGCTGATCCATAGACTATAATAGGACCATGTCCTGATTTTCACTGACAAGTATAGGACATGTTTCATTTTTTTGCTGAGCCGTGCAACAGAAAAAAAGGGCCCCATAGAACTGAATGGGACAGCATCTAATCCACAAAAAAACAGATCCGCATTTTTGCGACAGCATACGGCCGTCTGAATGAGCCCTAATAGACATGCCGAGAATGTAAAATCCACATCATGCCAAGTTTTTGTCTGGATTTCACTTTCTGCAGCGTGTGAATGGGATTTGTTGAACCCTGCAGATTTTCCCCAAGCAATACTGCTGCAAAAATTCCACAGCATTTAGGCCTCTTTCATATGGGCGTCATGTTTTTGGCCCGGATAAGATGCGGGTGTGCCGCAGGAAAATGTGCGATTCACTTCTTCACAAGTTCGGGTTTGGGTTAGGTGTTGTGTAGATTGTGTTATTTTCCCTTATAACATGGTTATAATACATGGTCTTAATACAGAATGCATAGTACAATAGGGCTGGAGGGGTTAAAAAAATAAAAATTTTTTTTTAAACTCACCTTAATCTACTTGTTCGCGCAGCCCGGCTTCTCTTCTGCCCTTCATCTGTGAGGAAAAGGACCTGTCGTGACGTCGCTGCGCTCATCACATGATCCATCACCATGGTGATGGATCATGTGATGGACCATGTGATGAGCGCAGTGACATCACCACAGGTCCTTTTCCTCAAAGAAGAAGACAGAAGAGATGCCGGCTGCGTGAACAAGTAGATTAAGGTGAGTTAAATTATTATTATTATTTTTTTAACCCCTCCAGCCCTATTGTACTATGCATTCTGTATTAAGAATGCTATTATTTTCCCTTATAACCAATAATGATCGGGTCCCCATTCCGATCGTCTCCTAGCAACCGTGCGTAAAAATTGCACCGCATCCGCACTTGCTTGTGATTTTCAAGCAGCCCCATTCACTTCTATGGGGACTGCGTTGCGTGAAAAACGCACAAAATAGAGCATTCTGCGATTTTCACGCAACACACAAGTGATAAATCACCGCTTATCTGCACAGCCCTATAGAAATGAATGGGTCCGGATTCAGTGTGGGTGCAATGCGTTCACCTCACCCATTGCACCCGCGCGGGAAAACTTGCCCGTGTGAAAGGGGCCATAGGCTACGCGTGGTCATTCCCTTATGGGTCAGTGTGATACAGGTGTCCACATAGGTGCATTCAGCCTTCGTTGTCTCTTTATAGTTCTGCCATCATCTGAACCCGGAGCGCAATAATGAACAGAGCTGAAAGCACCAGGCATCGCCCACTGTGCTTAACGGGAGCAGGAGCACCAGACATGGAGGTGTTGTCTAGAGTGCATAGGCCATTAATACTTCAGCTGTCATTTGCAACCCATGTACAAGTGGTTAGAGACCACCCTGCGGGGCACCAAGATCACGTGTCAAACAAAGCCAGAGTCACATGTGGGAGTCAGTTTGGGGGATAGGGGAGTCCATAGGTAACTACTGTGGGGTAGGGTTCTGATGTGCCTTTAATGGGGGTTCTGCAATATCTACTGCGAGAGACATTAGTCTGAGAAGAAGACACCTGCTGAGGGTACTGTATACCGCACTGTATACGATTTTTATGCGGCTGCGTTCTATATCGCAAAGTGCAGTCTGCTTCACTTTCCTATATAGTTGAACAGTATTGGCAATGGATACCAGAGGCCAAAAGGACATTCTCTTGTCCCCCTTCAGGTGAGGAGACCCCTATAGATACATTTAATGTATACCCCGGAAGCTTTGCCCAGCATATGCATTAAGCACAGGGCTCAGAGATCATGTGTGCCAAGCCTGACATTTTTCCAGGCCTCCTATACCATCAGTGTTTTAAAGGGTTTGTCTCCTCTCAAACATCGATGGCATACGTCTCTAGGATGTGCCATCAATGCCAGATAGGTGTGGGTCTCACCTAGCTAGAGAACAGGACCCCCGAAGTGAAGGAGAGCACATTCACTGCTATGGGAGTGCTGAAAATAGCCAAGCCGAACGCTCTTAGCTATTTTTGGAAGTCCTATAGCAGTGATAAGAGATTATGATGCGCAAGCGCGGCCACCTCTTCGTTCACCGCTATGGGACTGCCGGAAACAGCCAAGTCAGAGCTCAGCTATTTTAAGAACTCCCATAGAAGTGAACAGTAGGGGCCACACGCGTACAACTTCCTGTCTTCACTAGGAATACCCCTTTGAAGGGAGTCTGTCACCACATTGGACACTATAGACCGCTTACATAGCGTTCTGGCATAACTTTAGATAAATCAAATGGTACCTTTGTTGCGTTTTCTGCGGTTCACCTGCGGCAAAAACTGGCTTTTATTCATATGTAAATGAGGGGTCGCAAGAGCCCAGGGGCGGCGGTAACCTCTTTGGAGCCTAGGCTGCTCATCCTCTTTTGTTAATATCCCCGCCCTTCTCTTCCCTTGCGTCCTCCTCCTCTTCCAGCGAAATCCCGCACCTGTGCTCTGGCTCGCTTGGCCGGGGCATGCGCACTGCGATGCCCTCCTCTTCTTCTCTGATCCGCCTCCTTGTAGCTGGGTTCGCACCGTTGGCCGGAGCATGCGCAGTAGCTACATCGATGCCGTGCCCACAGTGGCCAAGCGAGGCAGAGCGCAGGCGCGGGATTTAGCTGGGAGAGGAGGAGGACGCAAGGGAAGAGAAGGGCAGGCAGAGGCTGGGTCGGGGATATTAACAAAAGAGGATGAGCAGCCTGGGCTCCAAAGAGGTTACTGCCGCCCCTGTGTTCTTGTGAGCCCTCATTTACATATGAATAAAAGCCAGTTTTTGCCGCAGGTGAACCGCAGAAAACGCAACAAAGGTACCATTTGATTTATCTAAAGTTATGCCAGAACGCTATGTAAGCGGTCTATAATGTCCAATGTGGTGACAGACTCCCTTTAAGTCTCTTAAAGGGAACCTGTCACCGGGATTTTGTGTATAGAGCTGAGGACATGGGCTGCTAGATGGCCGCTAGCACATCCGCAATACCCAGTCCCCATAGTTCTGTGTGCTTTTATTGTATAAAAAAACTGATTTGATCCATTTGCAAATTACCCTGAGAGGAGTCCTGTCCCTAAGATGAGTCCAGCGTGAAGGAGCCCAGCACCGCCCCGCATCCTCGGAATCTCCTCCTTGCTCCTGGTGCTGGGCTCCTTTCCGCTGGACTCATCTCAGGGACAGGACTCATCTCAGGTTAATTTGCATATGTATTAAATAGGTTTTTTTACACAATAAAAGCACACAGCGCTATGGGGACTGGGTATTGCGGAGGTGCTAGCGGCCATCTAGCAACCCATGTCCTCAGCTCTATACACAAAATCCCGGTGACAGGTTCCCTTTAAAAAGGAATCTCTGGACTTTTCTAAAAATCTGGCAGTCTTCTGATGGTTTTCTCAGCACTTAGCCCTCCGTCGCACCACCACTGTGACATGGGACCGCCAGGACTGGATGCAGGGTCTTCTGCTCAGATACTGACCGGATGCCTACTGAGTATACATACTGCATACAGGAATACTCAGGACCTGAGCAGAAGACCCTGCACCCGATCCTGGCTGTTAAAGGGTTTCTACCACTTCGGTGTCACATATTTAGCTGTCAGACACTAGCGATCCGCTAGTGTCTGCTCTGCCCAACCATCCTAATATAATTGCTTTTGGGGCAGCCGTTTTGCTGAAAAAAGAACTTTTATTAATATGCTAATGAGCCTCTAGGTGCTATGGGGGCGTCATTAGCACCTAGAGGCTCCGTCTACCTTCAGAAACTGCCGCCGCCGAGCGCGTCCCTCCAGCCCGCCCATCTCCTCCTGAATGCGATCCTCCTTGTGAGCGTATGTATTCTGCGCATGCGCAGTGAATGTCTGACCGCTTCCTTGCTCAGACATCTCCACTGCGCCTGCGCGATGACGCCATAGTGCTCCGAGGAACAGGCGCAGTGGAGATGTCTGAGCAGGGAAGCCGTCAGACATTCACTGCGCATGCGCCGAATACAGGCGCTCACAAGGAGGATCGCATTCAGGAGGAGATGGGCGGGCTGGAGGGACGCGCTGGGCGGCGGCAGTTTCTGAAGGTAGACGGAGCCTCTAGGTGCTAATGACGCCCCCATAGCACCTAGAGGCTCATTAGCATATTAATAAAAGTTCTTTTTTTCAGCAAAACGGCTGCCCCAAAAGCAATTATATTAGGATGGTTGGGCAGAGCAGACACTAGCGGATCGCTAGTGTCTGACAGCTAAATATGTGCAGCGAAGTGGTAGAAACCCTTTAAGTGAAAGGAGCGAAGACTGCAGAATCAGAGGGGTAACTAATGAGTAGTGTTGAGCGAACTTCTGTTTTAAAGGGGTTGTCCGGGTTCAGAGCTGAACCCGGACATACCCTTATTTTCACCCCGGCAGCATCCCTGAGCCTAGCATCGGAGCATCTCATGCTCCGATGCGCTCCAGTGCCCTGCGCTAAATCGCGCAGGGCACGGGCTCTTTTGTTTTCAATAACACACTGCCGGGCGGTAACTTCCGCCCAGCAGTGTGTTCGGTGACGTCACCGGCTCTGAGGGGCGGGCTTTAGCTCTGCCCTAGCCGTTTTACTGGCTAGGGCAGAGCCAAATCCCGCCCATCAGTGCCGGTGACGTCACCGGGCTTCCTGTCAGCCCCATGGAGAGCCCGGTACGTCACCGGAACTCTGAAAAATGCCTTTGCCCTGCGCGATTTAGCGCAGGGCAAAGGAGAGCATCGGAGCATGAACTGCTCCGATGCTCATGTCAGGGGGGCTGCCTGGGTGAAAATGGAGGTATGTCCAGGTTCAGCTCTGAACCTGGACAACCCCTTTAAGTTCGGCGTCTAAAGTTCGGCTTCCGGTTAGCGGAGAATCCTGATATGGATTCCGAATTCCGTTGTGGTCCGTGGTAGCGGAATCAATAATCGTCCATTATTGATTCCGCTACCACGGACCACAACGGTATTCGGAATCCATATCGGGATTCTCCGCTAACCGGAAGCCGAACTTTAGACGCCGAACTTAAAACAGAAGTTCGCTCAACACTACTAATGAGGAACCCATCTAAGAAGGCTAACAGACATTTAGGAAAGCCTGGAGAACCCCTTTCAGACCCTGCATACGATTCCTTGCTGTAGAGCACCTGTTGCCGGGATGCTCGCCTTATGCTATACATTTATAGAAGTGTTAATGCAGCTGCCATTCCCAATCCTTGTCAGGCCTCCCGCACTCAACTGTATCCGTTTTGCGGTCTGCAAATCGCAGATCCAAAAAATATGGACGCGGTCCGTGTGCATCCCGCACTTTTCACAGTCCCCATTGTAAAAATTCCATATTCTTGTTCACAAAACGGACAAGAAGAGGATATGTTCTATCATTTGCTGCCTGCATTGTTTGTGGCCCCATAGTAAAGAATGGGTTCGCATTCCAGCTGCAAAATCGGGTGGTGTGAATGAGGCCTTAGAGAAGGTCTATTCTATGATCGGACTTCCGATCCCATCCATACCTTGTAATAGAAGACCGCCTCCTTGTATTTGCCTATCTGATCGTTGACCACCGCTAACTTGGCGAACTTCAGGGCATCCAGTTCCAGTAAGGAGGCATCCATGGTGACAGCGAGATAGTAAATGATACAAAGTACACAGCAAGAAATAATAAATAGGTGTATGGGCAAGTGCGATGATGTGTCGGTCAGTACAGCATTGGGCGGTAGGTATGGTCACTTGAAGGGTCTTCAGTCGTAGGATCCAGTTTGTCGGTCTTGAGTTGTCTTGGAAGATCTGGGATCAGTCAGTAAGCAGGCAATTGTCTCCAGTCTCAGACACTTCAGTAGCAATGTCTCCTGGGGTATCCGGCAGCGCCCATCATACTCCTGCCTGGCATACATACATCGGCTTGTGGTGACGTGCCATTGCCAGGCTCCGCTGGAGTAGTAGTCCTAGTAGCAGAGATCTTGATGTCTAGTTCCTTGGTGTCCTTATGAACCCTTCCTGGTAACCCTTAATGCCAAGACACAGCTTATCCTTCAGAGCAGAGATCAGAGGGGTGACAGGTGTGCCATGCACTGTGCCCCTGACCCTCAGGACGGGCTGTCTGCGCTCACACACCGCTGTGTTTACCTGATGTCGGCAGACTGGCACTTCCTGCTCTGCAGTGATGAGCTGCCCCTGTCATCATGCTGCCTCCTCCCCCTGACACAGCAGGCTGGCTGCTCCCCGCTCACCTGCTTGTGAGCACGGGGCTGGCCGGGTATGCGGAACTGAAGTGTGGCGTGGACGTTCCCGCGTCCCCACCTCCCGGGCACACAGGCAGGACACGGGCGGCCTGGGGAACGCAGCTTCCTGTTAGCACTGAGCATGCGCAGAACTGCTAGCAGCGCACTTGGCTCCTTTGCCTAGTCCCGTGCGGTGAAATATGAACTGCACAAATTATCCATATTACTACCGTAGTAGCAGCCAACAAGATTACAGCTATCCCATATCCAGAGTAGATGTCAAAATGAAAGATTGATTCTGATTGGCTGCCTTGATTGATAGGCTTTTTAGTAGAACAGTGGGCACCTTACAAGCACCCATACCTCCCATCTTTTGAAAAGCAGAAAGAGGGAGAATAGGTGTGGTGCATGGCAAGCTATTTCATGCTAGGCCATGCCTCTAATTCTAACCCAAAGCATAACTATGCACACCCAGTCCCCTTAATGCCCCCACATACTAATTATTCCCCCTTTGTGTCATCACACAGTAGTTATGCCCACATTGTGCCCAGTCATAGGGTTGCCACTTGCCGGTATCTCACTGTCCAAGCCAGTATTTTAATATAAAGACTGTTACTAATGAGCGCTTCCATTGTGGAGGGCTCATTAGTACAGCCTTTCCCTCCCCCTCACCTCCTCCGTTGGATGGCACTGCGGTGAACACTCGCTGCTCACTGGAAGTGCAGGACAGGACCTGCGAGACGTCATCTCCCTGAAGTGCAGGTCCTGTCCTGAGCTTCCAGTCAGCAGTCAGTGTTCACTGCGGCGCCATCAAATGGATGAGGGCTCTTTTTTTTTTTTGGGGGGGGGGGGGGGGGGAAGAAGCAGAGAAGGAGGCTCTAATAGGGGCATTACTCTTACTGGTGGGCACTAATGGGGGGCATTACTAATTGTGGGGTGCACTAATGGGGGCATTACTCTTACTGGGGGCATTATTAATTCTGGGGCGCACTAATAGGGCATTACTCTTACTGGGGGCACTAATAGGGGCATTATTCTGGGGTGCACTAATGGGGGCATTATTAATTCTCGTGCGCACTAATGGGGGCATTACTCTTACTTGGGGGCCCTAATGGGGGGCATTATTAATTCTGGGGTTCACTAATGGGAACATTACTATTACTGGAGGGCACTAATGGGGGGCATTATTAATTCTAGGGTAAACTAATAGGTCATTACTCTTAATGGGCGGCATTATTAATTTTGGTGTGCACTAGTGGGGGTATTACTCTTTCTGGAGGGCACTAATGGGGGTCGTTATTAATTCCAGGGTGCACTACTGGGGGCATTACTATTACTGGGGGGCACTAATGTGGGCATTACTGTTACTGGGGGGCACTAATGGGGGCATTACTATTACTGGGGGGCACTAATGGGGGCATTATTAATTCTCGTGCGCACTAATGGGGGCATTACTCTTACTTGGGGGCACTAATGGGGGGCATTATTAATTCTGGGGTGCACTAATGGGAACATTACTATTACTGGAGGGCACTAATGGGGGCATTATTAATTCTAGGGTACACTAATAGGTCATTACTCTTAATGGGCGGCATTATTAATTTTGGTGTGCACTAGTGGGGGTATTACTCTTTCTGGAGGGCACTAATGGGGGTCGTTATTAATTCCAGGGTGCACTACTGGGGGCATTACTATTACTGGGGGGCACTAATGGGGGCATTACTATTACTTTGGGCATTAATGGGGGCACTATTAATTCTGGGGAGCGCTAATGAGGGCTTTATTATTACTGGGGGGCACTAATTGGGGCATTACTATTATTGGGGGCACAACTGGGGGTATTATATTATTGGGGATACTAATGGGGGCATTATTAATTCTGGTGGGCAGAAATTGAGGCATTACTATTACTGGGGGCACTAATAGGGACATCATCAATTCTGGGCGGGGCGCTAATGGGGGGCATTAATTTTAGGGGGCACTAATAGAAGCATTACTATTGCCGGGGGCATTATCAATTCTGGGGGGCACTAATGAGCGCATTACTATTACCAGGGCACTAATGAGGGGCATTATCGATTCTGGGGGACACTAATGGAGGCAATAATATTACTGGGGGGCACTAATGGGGGCACTATTAATACTGGGAGCTACATTTTGACTTAGCGAGTTAAGACCCAGTGTTAAGCCACACCCACAACCACACCCTCTTTAGGGTGTGGCTTAACTTGGCCGCTATTTTTTGTTGGAAAGGTGGCAGCCCTAGTCCCAGTAGCAATATCCACATTGTGCCCCTCACAGTAGTTTTGACTAGGGATGTGCAAAGTGAGCTTTGAATCCTACATCCGAAGTTGCTTCAGTCAAAACTTTGGTTTAATGCTGTATGGAGATCCGTCTATGTACAGCATTAAAATGTACAGCCCCCGACGAGGCAAAGTGAGTTAATCCCGAAGTCTCATGAGACTTCTGTGAATAAGTTCAGAATTTGATTTTTAAACTTAAAAACCATTTGGTTCCAAAGTCGGCTTCGGTACAAAGGAACCAGTCAGTACCGAAGCCGAATTCAGATACCTGTTTTAAAATGTTTTTTTTTCAGTTTAATAATCAAATACCGAAGTTATTCACTGAAGCCTCGCAAGACTTCGGGAATAGCTCACGTCGCCTCGTTAGAGGCCGTACATTTTAAAGCTGTACGGAGATGGATCTCCGTACTACATTAAATCAAAGTTTTGACCGAATCGACTTCGGATCTAGGATCGCACATTGTGCCCCTCACAGTAGGTATGCCCACATGTGCCCCTTCACAGTAGTGATCCCCACATTGTGCCCCTCACAGTAGGTATGACCTGATGTGCCCCCTTGACAGTAGTTATGACCAGATATGTGCCCCCTTCACAGTGGTTATGCTCAGCTATGTGCCCCCTTCACAGTAGTTATGCCCAGATATGTTCCCCCTTCACAGTAGTTATGCCCAGATATGTGCCCCCTTCACAGTGGTTATGCTTAGATATGTGCTCTCTTCACAGGAAGAAAAAAAAAACCCCAGTAAATTCTCACCTAGTTCCTCCGCTGATCATCACAGCTCACCCTGCGCTCCCCAGCAGCAGCAGGCAGGAGCACAATGTAGGTGGAGCACAGGCGGCTGATTCCCGGGCCTGCACTATACTCCTATACCGCCCAGCAGTGAGATGTCTGCCTGCATCATCACATCATGGGCATTGCTGTGTGTGAAAACTGTAAGATCTAAAAATATTTATCCAACACGGGAAAAAAGTCAAAATGGCCGATTTGCCGTTTTTTGGTCGCTTCACTTCCCACAAAAAATTTAATAAGAAGTGATCAAAAAGTCCTACAGATGCCAAAATGCTATCAATGAATAGTGCAGATCGCCCTCACACAGCTACGTACACATAACTATAAGAAAATGATAGTCACAATATGGCGACGAAAAGAAACATTTTCTTTTCAGTATTAAAACGCTAAAATAGCTACACATATGTGGTGTTACCACTACATTGTATGCCATATTAAATGGTGCCATTAGAAAGTACAACTTGTCCCGCAAAAAACAAGTCCTCATACGGCTATGTGAATAGAAAAAACGCAAAAAGGGAAAATCGCTCCAGGTTAGAGGGTTGGTCAGGTCCCGAAACTTATTTATGGCCCTGAAAGTGTGTAAATGAAAGAAAAAAGGACACTCATCACCTATTCACTGCCGCTCCATTCCCATGCTGAGGCTCCTGTCCCTGCTCTTTGCCCACTGAGCCTCTTGGAGGCACTTCACTGCCGAAGCCAGTAAATAGCTGCAGCAGTGCACATGACTATAGACGGGATGGCACCCTTCTGGTCCATAAGGTAGGAGCTGCAGCGAGATTCTCAGCACGGGAATGGACAGGTGGTGAATAGGTGGATTGGATGGCTGTTTTTCTTTCATTCAGGGACGGCCTTAGGAGTGTGTGCGACCAGTGCAGCCGCACAGGTAGCACCACCCTTTAACCCTGAATGGGGTACCAGACAGTTCCCTCTCCTGGGCACCCGGTCACTGGGTCGATTCACCCGGTTTCTGGACGCCCCTGCACTCAACTGTATCTGCATCCTGTATATGAGCATTCACCTTAGTGCCAGCAGGACAAGGCAACCATTGGTTCCCTGTACTGCCGTTCACTGCTTAGTTGTTGACATAGGCCTCATGCACACGAGCGTATTTTGGGTCCGCATCCGAGCCGCAGTTTTTGCGGCTATGGGTGCGGACCCATTCACTTCAATGGGGCTGCAAAAGATGCGGACAGCACTCCGTGTGCTGACCACATCCGTTGCTCCGTTCCGTGGCCCTGCAAAAAAATAGAGCATGTCCTATTCTTGTCCGTTTTGCGGACAAGAATAAGCATTTCTACAGTGGCATACAGGCGGCTTCCATTTTTTTGCGGATGCGCAGTTTGCGGAACTCAAAAAACGGAACGGTCGTGTGCATGTAGCCATAGGCAGAGTGATAACGTCATTGTGCAGTCTGCGACATTCCGCAGAATAGAGGCCAGGACTGCACCTCTGGATAACATTTGTGGGATCGGGTAAAGGTAAGTGTGTGCACTGTATACTGGGGCACAGAGCCTGGGGCCACAAGAGCAGAGGGCACAGAGCGCATATAACTATATATGGCAGAATAGAGCATGGGGACACAGAGCATGTGGCACAGTATGGGGGGTACAGAGTGTGTGGCACTATCTATAGGGGCCACAGAGCATGTATCATTTTGTAAGGGGGCATGGGGACTCAGAGCATCAGTGTCAGACTAGGGTACCTGGGGCCCACCAGTAAAATTCATTCAGGGGGCCCACTGTACAGCTACTTTGTAAACTGTGCCAACACATATCTTTTTCAGTAGTAACACATTTCCTAGATGGTTCATTTTGTGGAGCCCCGGTCAATAACCTGCTGATTGTCTCCTGCCTTGGACTAGGGCTCTCTGACCTATTTCAGCCAAGGACACATACTCACACAGCAGCAAAACCCTGCAAGGGGATTTATGATGGGGGTCCCCTGCAGTGACATCAAGAAGGAAGGTCCCAGATGAAAGAGGAT
The DNA here is from genome assembly GCF_014858855.1 of Bufo gargarizans. Lineage (NCBI taxonomy): Eukaryota > Metazoa > Chordata > Amphibia > Anura > Bufonidae > Bufo > Bufo gargarizans. Next base: position 380,765,267 of record NC_058084.1, read on the forward strand.
ACTTGTTGGCCTGCCTTTGTACCTACAAGTCATCTCATCCACCAGATGCATCTATAATGATACGCTGGGTAATTGTTTTAATATGGACATAGGCTGGTTTAGATGCTGTATGTAGTCCAGTCAGTCTACTGTGCCACTTGTGTAGGGGTTGAGGGCTAGGGACCCACCTTGGCTCAGGGGCCCTCTGGGGGATTGACCTGTTCTCCTGTGGGCCAGTCTGAGTTTGCAGTGCATGTAACACTATATAAGGCGGCAAAGAGCATGGGGGCACAGGATGTATGGTACCAGTGGCGGATCCAGAGCCTGGTCTCGGGAGGGGCACTCTCAGATTTTTTTCTGTCCGCCGCCACAAAACAATGGTGCCTTATAGAACAGACTACACAGTGTAGAGGTATACTGTATATTGTGTGGCAGAGTGTATGCTATATGTGTATAACAAACATATTTCATATGAAAACTTACAATTGCTTGACCCTTGGGGATCTCGGACACCACTTCAACACTTTGGCCGGGGGCTCGGCGGCGCTGATGTTGTGTTTTATCCTAATGAGAAAGATTTCATAAGGATTTGGAGAAGGGGCAGAGGGATAGCAGAGCAGGGAGAGGCTGGTGCTGCTACTAGGGGGCTCATACCATGGAGGAGTAATAAAGCCCACCATAATGCCCCCCCAGTAGAAATAATTCTCCTTATAATGTGACAGTACAAAAAATACCCCCTTGTAATGCCCCCAGTTGAGCTAATGTCCCCATAGTGCCCCCATAATGTGCCAGTATAAAATACCCCTATATAGTGCCCCTAGTAAATGCCCCCATAGTGCTCCACACCCTCCTTCTTCGTAGTGCCCCCATAATGTACCAGTATAAAATGCTCCAGTAGATGCCCCCATGTGCCAGCAATAACAGCCCCCCTGTGCCAGTAATAACAGCCCCACTGTGCCAGTAATAACAGCCCCCCCTGTGCCAGTAATAACAGCCCCCCCCTGTGCCAGTAATAACAGCCCCCCCCCCTGTGCCAGCAATAACAGCCCCCCTGTGCCAGTAATAACAGACCCCACTCCCCACCCTGTGCCAGTAATAACAGCCCCCCCTGTGCCAGCAATAACAGCCCCCCTCCCCCTGTGTTAGTAATAACAGACCCCCCTGCCCCCTGTGCCAGCAATAACAAAACAAAAAACACATACTTACCTCTATGTCAGCGATGCGATGCAGGCCTCTTCCGGCCTGTGTCCCACGCTGTATGGCTCAGGTGGCGCAATGACGTCATCGCGCCGCCTGCGCCGGCCTCTGATAGGCTGCCGGCCTAGTGCCTGCAGCCTATCAGAGGAAGGGTAAGGGACACGCCTCTCCCTTCCCTGCCGCAGCATGGACATCTGTATCGCTGTCCTGAGGACGGCGATACAGATGACTGGAGATGAGCGCTTCCACAATGGAAGCGCTCATCTCCCTGTGCCCAGCCGCCGCCGCCAGCTCGGGGGGGGGGCAATTGCCCCGTTGCCCCCCCCTGGATCCGCCACTGTATGGTACTGTATATAAGGGGGCACTATCACTTATTTTCAGGGGGCAAAATATGACACAGCCTCCCCTGCCGCACTATCATATGGAAAACCTCAATTTACCCACACTCCCCTCCCAGACAGACGTGATGGAGTTGTTGGCCTCCTCCTATCAGGTAACTGCTCCTTCAACACTTCTTCACCCTTTCACAACCTCTCTTCTTTTGAAGTTCAATCTTTCTGCATCTTCTCTACCTCCAACTTCCAAATATCCGTCATCTACCATTCACCAGGCCCTGCTACTGCATTTTTCAACCACTTTCATACTTCTACACTTCCTCTCCACCATCATCATGGCGAATTTCAATATCACTATTGAGACACACAACTCAACTGCCTCCAAAATGCTATCTCTTAGGCTTGTATTACACCAGCAGATTTATAAAAAAATAATACCAAATTTACCAAAAATCTGGAAAAATTTGCAAATTTCTAAATTTCAATTTCTCTACTTTTATAATAGTAATAACTCCAAAATTTAGTTACTACTTTACATTCCCCATTAGTCTACTTCATGTTTGGATCATTTTGTGAATGCCAATTTTTGGGAAGAACATTAAAAGACTTAGAAGTTTAGAAGCAAATATTGAAATTTTTCTGAAAGTTTCCAAAACCCACTTTTTAAGGACCAGTTCAGGTCTGAAGTCACTTTGTGAGGCTTACATAATAGAAACCACCCAAAAATGCCCCCATTTTAGAAACTACACCACTCAAGGTATTCAAAACAGATTTTACAAACTTTGTTAACCCTTTAGGTGTTCCACAAGAATTAATGGAAAATGGAGATGAAATTTCAGAATTTCACTTTTTGGGCAGATTTTCCATTTTAATCATTTTTTTCCCCACTAACAAAGCAAGGGTTAACAGCCAAACAAAACTCTATTTTTATTGCCCGGATTCTGTAGTTTACAGAAACACCCCATATGTGGTCGTAAACGGCTGTACGTGCAAACTGCAGGGCACAGAAGGAAAGGAATGCCATATGGTTTTTGGAAAGCAGATTTCACTGGGATAATTTTAAGCTGCCATGTCACATAAAGGCATCTTATCTTACATTTGAAGACCCCCTGATGCACCCCTAGAGTAGAAACTCCAAAAAAAGACCCCATTTTAAAAACTACAGGATAAGGTGGCAGTTTTGTTGGTACTATTTTAAGGTGCATATGATTTTTGGTTGCTCTATATTACACTTTTTGTGAGGCAAGATAACAAAAAATAGCTGTTTTGGCACAGTTTTTATTTCTTGTTATTTACAATGTTCATCTGACAGGTTAGATCATGTGCAATTTTTCTAGAGCAAGTTCTTATAGACGCGACAATACCAAATATGGGTTGTTAGAGTTTTACATAATAAAGAATAAAAATAAAAATAAAAAAGATTTTTTAGTGTCTCCATATTCTGAAAGCCATATTTCATTTTTATTTTTTGGGCTTATATAGGGGCTAATTTTTTGCAGGATGACGGTTTAATTGGTACTATTTTAGGGTGCATATGACTTTTTGATCGCTTGCTATTGCACTTTTTGTGATGTAAGGTGACAAAAAAATAGCTTTTTTTACACCGTGTTTTTTCTTCTTTTTTTTTTACGGTGCTCATCTGAGGGGTTAGTTCATGTAATATTTTTATACAGTAGGTTCTTATGGATGCGACGATACCTAATATGTATACTTTTTAAATTTATTTTTGTTTTACGCAATAACAGCATTTAGTTTTTTAGAGCCATAGTTTTTTATTTATGTTTCGGGCGACTGTTTTATGTAGGGGCTAATTTTTTGCAGGATGAGATGACGGATTGATTGTACCAATTGTATTGTAGGGTGCATATAACTTTTTGATTGCTTTCTATTGCACTTTTTGTAATGTAAGGTAACAAAAAATTTCTTTTTTGACACCATTTTTATTTTAGTTTTTTTTACAGTGTTCACCTGAGGGGTTAGGTTATGTGATATTTTTATAGAGCAGGTCGTTATGGATGTGGCAATACCTAATATGTATACTTTTTTTTTATTTATGTAAGTTTTACACAATTATATAATAAAAAAATAAAAAAATCATGTTATTGTGTCTCCATAGTCTAAGAGCCATAGTTTTTTCAGTTTTTGGGCAATTGTCTTAGGGAGGGTATAATTTTTGCGGGATGCAATGACGGTTTTATTGGCACTATTTTGGGGTGCATAGGACATTTTAATCGCTTGGTATTACACTGTGATGTAAGTTTTACACAATGATATCATTTTTAAACCAAAAAAATAAATAAATCATATTTTAGTGTCTCCACAGTCTGAGAGCCACACTTTATTCAGTTTTTAGGAGATTGTCTTAGGTAGGGTCTAATTTTTGTGGGATGAGGATGAGATGACTGTTTGATGGGCACTATTTTGGGGTGCATGTGACTTTTTGATCGCTTGGTATTATTTTTGTTTTTTACGGTGTTCACCCGAGGGCTTAGGTCATGTGGTATTTTTAAAGGGCAGGTTGTTACGGACACAGTAATACCCAATATGTCTACTTTAAAAAATATATATGACATTTAACACAATAAAAGCATTTTTGAAACAAAAAAAATCATCTTCTAGTGTCTCCATATTCTGAGAGCCATAGTTTATTTATGTTTTGGGCGATTGTGTTAGGTAGGAGCTCATTTTTTGCAGGATGAGGTGATGGTTGGATTGGTACTATTTTGGGGGGCATAGGCCTTTTTGATCGCTTGGTGTTGCACTTTTAGTGATGTAAGGTGACAAAAGTTTTTTTTAGTACGGTTATTTTATTTTATTTTTTGGACGGTGTTCACCTGAGGGGTTAGGTCATGTGATATTTTTATAGAGCCAGTCTATACGGATGTGTCAATACCTAATATGTGTACTTTTCTTACCTATTTTTTACAATTTTTTTTTTAACTTTATTTTGGGAAAAGGACCCTTTATTTTTTTACTTGAAACGTTAAAAAAAATGAAAACTCTGGGACTTCAACTTTTGGGGGTTTGATCCCCTTTACAATGTATTACAATACATCGGGCTGCCTTTTCTGCCCCGGGGTCCCCGTCACAGCAGTGCGGGGACCCCATAGATACCACACGTGCCGCGGTCTCGGATGCCGGAGCATACAGCAGGGGTCCGGCTATCAGTGACAGCCGGACCCCTGCCTCTGATCGGGCGCTGTACTGCGCTGAGATTTCTGTCCCGCATTTCTACGCCGTACATGTACGGCACTGGTATCCTAAGGGTTAAAGTCTAAAGAGATAATCAACAAAAGGGTAGCAATGTCCAATAAACATAAAGGTTATAAAAATGGTTTAGAGTTTAGATAATAAATACCTTACAGAAGAGATAAATGTATGGGTTGGTCTTCAATAAGTATTTACTTCAAAGTAAATGAATGGATTATAATGGTTACATTGTTGACATACAGTATATAGATAAAGGTAAAATTACTTGACATGGTCATAATTTTCATCTGGGAAAAAGGAAATGACCTTCATGTCATAAAACTTGTAATGCTTCCAGCACATCCTGGGTTTTTATTTTGTGGTGTCATATTCTGAAAGGGGTTGTCCAAGTTATTTTTCTTGATCTGGGAGTTAGACCCCCACCAATCTGATATTGATGACCTGTCTGGAGGATAGGCTATCAATATCTAAATACCAGAAAACACCTTTAATGATTACACCCATGAACTACTTAAAGGGGTTATCCGGGTTGCACCACATTCCTGTGTGGCGGACATTTTCTGGATCACGTGTCATACATTGGGCATGTGATCCTAGCCCACGGTTAGAACCGCAGCTCATGTGTGAGTCTGAATCTCTCACCACAGTGCTAGCGAGAGACTCACGCATGCACTGTGGGTTCTAATGCCAGGCTAGGATCACACGCCCAATGTACAACACGTGATTCTGGAAGTGGCCATATCACTCATCGCGTGAAAAAAAAAGAATATTCTCCTTCTCACACTTCCAATCGTTGGGGGTCGCCAGACTCTAGTACAAAGGACGCTAGTTTTGGAGGTAGAACAGGGACAGTGACAGGTACCTCCCGTCAGATAGACAACATATAGACCAAAGACAAATATTACTTGTTAACCGGTCTTAAAAATAAATAAAACACACACACAAAAAAAAGAATTGATACTATAGATATCAATAAGGCCTCATGCACACGACAGTGTTTTTTCACTGCCAGTGATTTGGCTTCAATGGCCCGAGTCCGATTTTGCTTCAGTTATGTTTCCTTGTGTCTTCCTTTTTTTTTTTTGTCTGACAGGTCTTGTAGAAAAAAACGGACACGGACACGGATGACATACCAGTTGTGCATCCTTATTTTTTGAAGGACCCATTGACTTGAATGGGTCGGTCCTCAGTTTTCCACTGACAAGAATAGGACAGGTTATATTTTTTTGACGGACTGGAATCACGGACGCGGAGAAAAAACGGAGGACTATCAGTTTTTTTTCACTGCTCCATAGAAATGAATGGGACCTCCGCTAAACTGTGAAAAATAACGGAACAGACGCGGATGCACACAACGGTGTGCATGAGGCCTAATAGTTCTTTAAAAACGGCACATTTATAATATGTTAATTACCTGGCTACCAGCAAGTAGGGCGGTTGCTTGCTGGTAGTCGCCGCATCCTCCTTTAAAAAAAACGCCCCCTCCTCCTGTTGATTGACAGGGCCAGCGAGCGCTCTGCTCCTTCGGCTGGCCCTGTCTGCGTTCCAAATCTCGTGCCTGCGCCGTACCGGTCTTCAGTCGGCGCAGGCGCACTGAGATGAGGACGCTCGCTCGGCCGCTCCTTCCTCAGTGTGACTGCGCCGGGTGTAGATGTGACGTCATCGGCGCAGGCGCACAGAGGAAGGAGCGGCCGAGCGAGGTCCTCCTCTCAGTGCGCCCACTGAAGACCGGTACGGCCCAGGCGCGAGATTTGGAACGCAGACAGGGCCAGCCTTAGGAGGAGAGCGCTCGCTGGCCCTGTCAATCAACAGGAGAAGGGGGCGTTTTTTGAAAGGAGGATGCGGTGGCTACCAGCAAGCAACCGCCCTACTTGCTGGCAGGCAGGTAATTAACATATTATAAAAGTGCCGTTTTTAAAGAAACTAAACCACAGAAAAATGTAAGAGCACTATATATTGAATAATCGCACTATAAGGATTTTAATTAGCCCAAAAATGAAAAATGACTTTTGGGGGGTGACAGAAGCCCTTTAACCGCCTCCGGACCGCCGAACGCAGGGACGCGTCCTATAGGCGGTCGATTCATTCCTCCTGGACGCATATACGCGTCCGCTCGCGAGACGCGAGATTTCCTGTGATTTCACAGGATCGGAAGGTAAGCGAGTGGATCTCCAGCCTGCCAGCGGCGATCGTTCGCTGGCAGGCTGGAGATGCGATTTTTTTTAACCCCTAACAGGTATATTAGACGCTGTTTTGATAACAGCGTCTAATATACCTGCTACCTGGTCTTCTGGTGGTCCCTTTTGCTTGGATCGACCACCAGAGGACACAGGCAGCTCAGTAAAGTACCACCAAACACCACTACACTACACCCCCCCCTGTCACTTATTAACCCCTTATTAACCCCTGATCACCCCATATAGACTCCCTGATCACCCCCCTGTCATTGATCACCCCCTTGTAAGGCTCCATTCAGACGTCCGTATGTTTTTTACGGATCCACTGATACATGGATCGGATCCGCAAAACACATACAGACGTCTGACTGGAGCCTTACAGGGAGGTGATCAATGACAGGGGGGTGATCACCCCATATAGACTCCCTGATCACCCCCCTGTCATTGATCACCCCCCTGTAAGGCTCCATTCAGACGTCCGTATGTTTTTTACGGATCCACGGATACATGGATCGGATCCGCAAAACACATACGGATGTCTGAATGGAGCCTTACAGGGGGGTGATCAATGACGGGGGTGATCACCCTCCTGTCATTGATCACCCCCCTGTCATTGATCACCCCCCCTGTCATTGATCACCCCCCTGTAAGGCTCCGTTCAGGCATCCGTATGTTTTTTACGGATCCACGGATACATGGATCGGATCCGCAAAACACATACGGACGTCTGAATGGAGCCTTACAGGGGGGGTGATCAATGACAGGGGGGTGATAACCCCATATACACTCCCTGATCACCCCCCTGTCATTGATCACCCCCCTGTAAGGCTCCATTCAGACATTTTTTTGGCCCAAGTTAGCAGAAATTTCTATTTTTATTTTTTTCTTACAAAGTCTCATATTCCACTAACTTGTGTCAAAAAAAAAAAAACAAACTCACATGAACTCACCATACCCCTCACGGAATCCAAATGCGTAAAATTTTTTAGACATTTATATTCCAGACTTCTTCTCACGCTTTAGGGCCCCTAAAATGCCAGGGCAGTATAAATACCCCACATGTGACCCCATTTCGGAAAGTAGACACCCCAAGGTATTCGCTGAGGGGCATATTGAGTCCATGAAAGATTGAAATTTTTGTCCCAAGTTAGCGGAAACGGAGACTTTGTGAGAAAAAAAATCAAATAATCAATTTCCGCTAACTTGTGGCAAAAAAATAAAAATTTCTATGAACTCACCATGCCCCTCATTGAATACCTTGGGGTGTCTTCTTTCCAAAATGGGGTCACATGTGAGGTATTTATACTGCCCTGGCATTTTAGGGGCCCTAAAGCGTGAGAAGAAGTCTGGGATCCAAATGTCTAAAAATGCCCTCCTAAAAGGAATGTGGGCCCCTTTGTGCATCTAGGCTGCAAAAAAGTGTCACACATCTGGTATCACCGTACTCAGGAGAAGTTGGGGAATGTGTTTTGGGGTATCATTTTACATATACCCATGCTGGGTGAGAGAAATATCTTGGTCAAATGCCAACTTTGTATAAAAAAATTGGAAAAGTTGTCTTTTGCCGAGATATTTATCTCACCCAGCATGGGTATATGTAAAATGACACCCCAAAACACATTGCCCAACTTCTCCTGAGTACGGCAATACCACATGTGTGACACTTTTTTGCAGCCTAGGTGGGCAAAGGGGCCCACATTCCAAAGAGCACATTTAGGATTTCACAGGTCATTTTTTACACATTTTGATTTTAAACTACTTACCACACATTAGGGCCCCTAGAATGCCAGGGCAGTATAACTACCCCACAAGTGACCCCATTTTGGAAAGAAGACACCCCAAGGTATTTCGTGATGAGCATAGTGAGTTCATGGAAGTTTTTATTTTTTGTCACAAGTTAGTGGAATATGAGACTTTGTAAGAAAAAAAAAAAAAATCATCATTTTCCGCTAACTTGTGACAAAAAAATAAAAAATTCTAGGAACTCGCCATGCCCCTCACGGAATACCTTGGGGTGTCTTCTTTCCAAAATGGGGTCACCTGTGGGGTAGTTATACTGCCCTGGTATTTTAGGGGCCCAAATGCGTGCGAAGTAGTTTGAAATCAAAATCTGTAAAAAATGGCATGTGAAATCCTAAAGGTGCTCTTTGGAATGTGGGCCCCTTTGTGCATCTAGGCTGCAAAAAAGTGTCACACATCTGGTATCACCGTACTCAGGAGAAGTTGGGGAATGTGTTTTGGGGTATCATTTTACATATACCCATGCTGGGTGAGAGAAATATCTTGGTCAAATGCCAACTTTGTATAAAAAAATTGGAAAAGTTGTCTTTTGCCGAGATATTTATCTCACCCAGCATGGGTATATGTAAAATGACACCCCAAAACACATTGCCCAACTTCTCCTGAGTACGGCAATACCACATGTGTGACACTTTTTTGCAGCCTAGGTGGGCAAAGGGGCCCACATTCCAAAGAGCACTTTTCGGATTTCACTGGCCATTTTTTACAGATTTTGATTTCAAACTACTTCGCACGCATTTGGGCCCCTAAAATGCCAGGGCAGTATAACTACCCCACAAGTGACCCCATTTTGGAAAGAAGACACCCCAAGGTATTTTGTGATGGGCATAGTGAGTTCATGGAAGTTTTTATTTTTTGTCACAAGTTAGTGGAATATGAGACTTTGTAAGAAAAAAAAATCATCATTTTCCGCTAACTTGTGACAAAAAATAAAAAGTTCTATGAACTCACTATGCCCATCAGCGAATACCTTAGGGTGTCTACTTCCCGAAATGGGGTAATTTGTGGGGTTTTTCTACTTTCTGGGCATTGTAGGACCTCAGGAAACATGACAGGTGCTCAGAAAGTCAGAGCTGCTTCAAAAAAGATAAATTCAAATTTTTGTACCATAGTTTGTAAACGCTATAACTTTTACCCAAACCATTTTTTTTTTACCCAAACATTTTTTTTTTATCAAAGACATGTAGAACAATAAATTTAGTGAAAAATTTATATATGGATGTCGTTTTTTTAAAGAATTTTACAACTGAAAGTGAAAAATTTCATTTTTTGGCAAAAAATTAGTTAAATTTTGATCAATAACAAAAAAAGTAAAATTGTCAGCAGCAATAAAATACCACCAAATGAAAGCTCTATTAGTGAGAAGAAAAGGAGGTAAAATTAATTTGGGTGGTAAGTTGCATGACCGAGCAATAAACGGTGAAAGTAGTGTAGTGCCGAAGTGTAAAAAGTGGCCTGGTCATTAAGGGTGTTTCAGCTAGGGGGGCTGAGGTGGTTAAAGAGGACCTTTAAAAAACAAAAATTTAACTAAAGACATAGCGTTACTTACATGTTTTATGCTAATGAGCCATTCGGCTCAACTGGCGGGCGTGTCAATCTTCTCCCTGGCATGGAGCGCATCCAATCAGTGCGCTCCGCGCTTAGCCAGGGAGAAGACGTTCCAGTTCTCGCAAGATTCTCCGGCTCCGGATAGATGAAATCGCTCCAGTTCGAGAATCTCGCGAGAACTGGAACGTCTTCTCCCTGGCTAAGAGCGGAGCGCGCTGATTGGATGCGCTCCGTGGCAGGGAGAAGAATGATGGCACGCCCGGGAGAACTTTTAACTTTTAAAAAAAAATTCTGGTGAAAGGTCCTCTTTAACTTTACTTAGAAAAAAGTCTGTACTTTATAATTATGACACTAGAGGGCACCACCGCTCCTCTTGTTGGATTCCCTATATAAAAAAAATCAGATAAAATAATCATAAAATAGAATAGATCACTTTAACATCAGGTGCTTGTTTGGCATTAATGTGTGGAAGATTTCCTCACAGCTGATGTCATATACCACAGGAGCAGAAGCTTTTTATATGAAATAGTCTAGTTCCTATTAACCCGCAACTTTTTTCATATGGGAACAAAATCTACCACCAGCATCTTGGCACCAATATGGGTAGTGGGGTAGGGCCTACCTACGTAAATGTATTTATGGGTAGGATCGAATCCATACACGTTATGAACAATTCTTGCTTTCGTGTTCTTTAAAAGATCCATTGACCTGCTCTTTATCTGCCGAGGTGATGACACGTCTACAATGGCCTTTCACACTGAACTGAATAGTGATGAGTGGGGCATTTCTTTCCTCCTAACTAAAGCAAAAGAAAAATTGAGTTTTTGGACTTAGGGGGTCATTTATTAAGAAATATATGGCACGGCTAGGGCAGCGCTAAAGCCCGCCCATCAGAGCTGGTGACGTCACCGAACACACTGCTGAAATGCTCAGATGCTAACATCAGGGGGGCTGCCTGGGTGAAATTATGGGTATGTCCGGGTTCAGCCCTGAACCCGGACAACCCCTTTAATAAATGACCCCCTTAGTGATTTCCCGCAAAGCGGATGAATTTGTCACGTCAACTTACATTGTTGGCTGTGGATAGCAATAGCTATTTGGACTTTTCCAACCGCCATTATAAAAAGTGGTTACTGAATATCCCTAGAATGAATTGTACAGAGGATTCTGCCTTCTGTAGACAAGTCCAAGTACTGAAAATAAGATTTGGAGAGAAAGGGTATCCTCCCTCCAAGCCGATAGACAAAGCTATAGCTCTCAATAAAAATAAAAGCCTAAGGCCTAGTTCACACGAGCGATTTTTTTGCGAGTGTACGGGCCGTTTTTTTGTGTTCCGTATATGGTCCGTTGTCACGGAAGGTGTACAGGAAACAAGACAATGCAAAATGAATATATGACTCACTGAATCCAAAACTAAGGAACAAAAGGGAGACCCCTGCATAAGACCTGGCACTCTCCCTGCTTGCTCAGCCTATGCGAAAATCCCAATGGTGGATGATCGCATATCCACGTACCTCGACTATATACCACCTGAACACCCTACAATAGTGAGGGGACACGACCACCGGCTCCCTACACTAGACACGGAGGGAGTCAGGGTCACCTGGGATCCAGCAAACAGAAAATCACAAATAAATGTACAGCACTTATCATGTAGAAGGCTGGAAAATAGGATCAGCATGCACACACACTCCAGGAAGTTGTATAAGCCGCACACTAATGCATTATGGGGAGGAATTTAAAGGGATGCAATCAGTCCAACTACATGACAGCTGATAGAGGCTAACGAGATGAGGAACTGAAATTCAAAACAAAGAAAACTCAAGGAGGAGGTTCTGAAAGGCTTCTGTCAGAGCTTCTCAGCTGTCTGGTTGTGACAGTACCCCTCCCTCTACCAGTGGACTCCGGACACTCAGAGCCTACCTTCTCAGGATGGGACCTATGGAAAGCCCTGATGAGACGAGTGGCCTTAATGTCCGTCACTGGGACCCACATCCTCTCCTCAGGACCATAACCCTCCCAATGAACGAGGTACTGGAGAGAACCGCGGACAAGACGAGAATCCACAATCCTAGAGACCTGAAATTCAAGATTCCCATCAACCATAATCGGAGGAGGAGGCACAGGCGAGGGTACAATGGGTTGAACATAAGGTTTCAATAGGGACTTATGAAAAACATTATGGATCTTCCAAGTCTGAGGAAGATCAAGACGGTAGGCAACAGGATTGATGACAGACAGGATTTTGTAAGGTCCAATAAACCTAGGACCCAACTTCCAGGAGGGAACCTTCAATTTGATATTCTTGGTAGACAACCACACCAGATCACCAACATTCAGGTCCGGACCAGGCACACGTCTCTTATCTGCCACATCGTAATTTCTCTCTGCGGAGGAGAGTTTCTTCGAGAAAAAGGCACACGGTCGCCATTTGGCAGGAGAGGAACCCTGAGACAAGACCGCACCCACACCCACCTCAGAAGCATCAACCTCAACTATGAAGTGTAGAGAAATATCAGGTTGTACCAAGATAAGAGCGGAAGCAAAACTCTCCTTGATATTAGAAAAGGCCTTACGCGCCTCTACTGACCAGGAAGAAAAATCTACCCCCTTTCTGGTCATATCAGTGAGTGGTTTAACAATAGAGGAATAATTCAAAATAAACTTCCTGTAATAATTGGCAAAGCCCAAAAAATGCATCAGCGCCTTCTGATTCTCAGGAAGCTCCCACTCAAGCACAGCGCGGACCTTCTCGGGGTCCATGTGAAAACCAGAAGCGGAGAGAAGAAACCCCAGAAATTGAATTTCTGGAACCGCAAACACACATTTTTCCAGTTTCGCGTATAATTTATTCTCCCGCAGGATGAGCAAGACCTGACGTAAGTGTTCCTTATGAGTTTTGAAATCGGGAGAAAAAATCAAAATGTCATCCAAATACACTAATACAAATTTTCCCATTAAATGATAAAAAATGCTGTTCACGAAATGCTGAAAAACGGCTGGGGCATTCATCAAACCAAATGGCATAACCAAATTCTCAAAATGGCCCTCAGGGGTATTGAAGGCCGTCTTCCATTCGTCTCCTTCTCTGACCCTGACCAGGTTGTATGCCCCTCTTAGATCTAATTTGGAAAAGACTTTAGCCCCAACAATCTGGTTAAACAGGTCCGGGATCAGAGGAAGCGGATAAGGGTCACGAATAGTGATACTGTTCAGCTCCCTGAAATCCAGAAAAGGTCTTAAAGAACCATCTTTTTTCTTAACAAAGAAAAAAACAGCGGCAACAGGTGACTTCGAGGGTCGTATGTGTCCTTTTCTCAGACTCTCCGAGATATAAGCACGCATAGCGAGCCTTTCAGGTTGGGAAAGATTGTATAAACGAGATTTAGGGAGCTTGGTGCCTGGGATGAGATTAATAGGGCAATCGTACTCCCTGTGCGGGGGCAAATCCTGAACTCCACTCTCAGAGAAGACATCCGAAAATTCAGAGAGAAAAGGTGGTACAGTCTTAGTAGAAACCTCAGAAACAGATGTCGTGAGGCAATTCTCTCTGCAAAAGTCACTCCAACCATTTATTTGCCTTGCTTGCCAATCAATGGTGGGGTTATGTTTAGTGAGCCAGGGTAGCCCCAACACAAGAGGAGTAGGTAATCCGCTAAGGACGAAACATGACACATCCTCAACATGAGCATCACTCACAATTAAACGAATATTGTGATTTAATGATTTCTGAGAAAGTGGAGCGGAATCAATAGCCAAAACAGGAATATCCTTTCCCAAAGTGCACACCTGGAAACCATGAGTTATCGCAAAATGATTATCAATGAGATTGACAGCTGCTCCACTATCTACAAAAATCTCACAAAAAATGTTCTTGCTCTCTAGCGCCACCCTGGCAGGCAGGACTACAAGCAAACGGAAAACCTTCAATTTCCGCCTCAACCCTGCCAATAGTAACAGATGGAACATTTTCAAAAGATTTTTTCCTTTTTGTTTCTTTATTACTCCCAGAAAACTGCCTGAATCTCCTAGAGGGACAAACATTTGCCAAATGATTTATACCTCCACAACAAAAACAAACCTTCCCATGCGGGCTGAATCTTCTATTGTCAGAGGCAATCAACCCCAGCTGCATGGGCTCCTGCTCAGAAGGGGATGACAGCGACTGAGACCCCTGCGCAAAGAATGAGACCGCTGCACTGTCCTGGGACTGAGTATGACAGGAAGGAGAGATCTCTCCTCTCTCTCTAAGACGCCTGTCAATACGAACGGCCTGAGACATAGCACAGTCCAAGGAGATAGGCCTCTCATGAAAGGCAAATGTATCTTTCAATCCCTCTGAAAGACCATGGCAAAATTGACTTCGGAGTGCAGCATCATTCCAACCAGTATCAGCTGCCCATCTCCGAAATTCTGAGCAGTATATCTCTGCGGATTGTTTACCCTGGCATAACAGACGTAGTCTAGACTCAGCCAAAGCAACACGATCCGGATCATCATATATCTGACCCAGGGCTAAAAAGAAATCATCCACTGAACGGAGGGGCCCCCACCAGCAGCGAAAAGGCCCACAACTGAGCGTTACCCCTGAGCAGCGATATAATGATCCCCACCCTCCGTTCCAAATCACCAGAGGAATGGGGAAGAAGGCGAAAATGGAGTTTGCAAGCCTCTCTGAAACGCACAAAATTCTCACTACCCCCGGAGAACGTATCCGGGAGCGAGATCTTAGGCTCAGAACAAACTCCATGAACGCAAGCTGAACCGGTCACTAGAAACTGAGAAAGAGTCTTACGGAGATCAGCTACCTCCAATGAAAGACCCTGGAAGCGTTCAGTCAAAAGTGAAACCGGATCCATGCTTGAGACGGTTTTGGCAGCTTATAATGTCACGGAAGGTGTACAGGAAACAAGACAATGCAAAATGAATGTATGACTCACTGGATCCAAAACTAAGGAACAAAAGGGAGACCCCTGCATAAGACCTGGCACTCTCCCTGCTTGCTCAGCCTATGCGAAAATCCCTATGGTGGATGATCGCATATCCACGTACCTCGACTATATACCACCTGAACACCCTACAATAGTGAGGGGACACGACCACCGGCTCCCTACACTAGACACGGAGGGAGTCAGGGTCACCTGGGATCCAGCAAACAGAAAATTACAAATAAATGTACAGCACTTATCTTGTAGAAGGCTAGAAAATAGGATCAGCATGCACACACACTCCAGGAAGTTGTATAAGCCGCACACTAATGCATTATGGGGAGGAATTTAAAGGGATGCAATCAGTCCAACTACATGACAGCTGAGAGAGGCTAACGAGATGAGGAACTGAAATTCAAAACAAGGAAAACTCAAGGAGGAGGTTCTGAAAGGCTTCTGTCAGAGCTTCTCAGCTGTCTGGTTGTGACATCCGTATACGGAACCATTCATTTCAATGGTTCCGCCAAAAAAAAGGAATGTACTCCGTACGCATTCTGTTTCCGTATTTCCGTTTTTACGTTCCATTGAAAGATAGAACATGTCCTAATATTGCCCGCAAATCACGTAACGTAGCTCCATTCAAGTCAATGGGTCAGCAAAAAAAAACTGAACACATACGGAAATGCATCCGTATGTCTTCAGTATCCGTTCCGTTTTTTCTGAACCATCTATTGAAAATGTTATGCCCAGCCCAATTTTTTCTATGTAATTACTGTATACTGTACATGGCATACAGAAAAACGGAACGGAAAAGAAACACAACGGAACTCAAAAACGGATCCGTGAAAAACGGGCCGCAAAAAACTATAAATGCCATACGTTCGTGTGAACTAGGCCTAAGGCCTAAAGTGAGTAATATGGAGAGATCCACAAAAGATTTCAAATAGAATTTCATTACTACTTACTCCTCATCGGGAAATCAGAAGTATTTTATGAAAGCATTATCACTATTAAGGAGTTAATAAGTAACGAGTCGTTTGAAACAATACGGGCACAAAAAGACTGTCAGTGTGCATGATAGACTGCGAAGCTTTAGATGCGGGTCTAGGAAATGTTCAGCAATAGGCCATGGTAGGACAACGTTCCAATCTAATCTGAGCAAGAACACATTCCCAGTTAAACCTTATTTAATCTGTAGATGGGAATATGTGATCTATAATTACCTGAAGCAGGGCCTATCTAGACACTGTGTCCTCCAACATGAGTGCCTCTGGATTATGCCTATAGATTATGGGGGTCATTTTTTAAGACCAGCATTTTAGACACCAGTTTTAATAAAGCCCCTGCCCTGGATTGCTGAAGTTATGTAAAGGCGCCGGCCAGGGCCGGACTGGCCTACCGGGAAAATTCCCATTAGGCCGGTAGCTCTGACTGCCGCACGGCCGGCTGTGCCGACAGCGAAGAGGCTGAGGCTCCTTGGCCGGTGCAGTAACAGAGGAGACCATTCCCCCCATCAGCACGGCTGTCTGGCACGGACATTGCCCGAAGCCTGACTCCTCCCACACATGTGACTGATCACGTGATCATGACATCACACAAGGTCCTTTAGCCTGGTAGCTGCTGCTTGTGTGGAGCTATCATCAGGCTGTTCAGCGTTGTCAGGTAGGAGGCTGACAAGGTCTTGAGGTCTAGTAGCCACACTGATGCTTCTAATGAAAATACTTCAATAGCAGCATCGAGGATGCACAGTCTCAGGCTAGAGGCACAATTATATAATCAAATGATCAGCCACATTCAGCAGTCTTGCCATACTGACAATGCCAAATCCAACCTGAGAGATCAAACTTTTGGCAGACAACAGTTTTCTATCATTGATCACAAATGATCCTAATCACATATAAATTATCAATCCTAGCCAGCCAAAATTATCAACAGCTTTAAAAGATTGATGACTGGGCCCGGTGTTCTGCCAGATTCCTATACCTGGCAGAATGCTATACCCGGAAGTGACGCGGCCGCATCGGGATCAGCTAGAGGAGAGTGTGTGTGGATCTGCGCAAGCGCAGATCCACTGTATTCGTAAAAATAATTGCACCGCCGTGGGAGAAGCACCTACTTCATTTGCATGCGCAAAACTGTATACCGCGCGTGCGCACTCAGGGGTAGGTACATTTTTCAGTGCAAAATGTTCTATCAGATCTCCCTACCCCTGAGTGCGCATGCGCGGACACATCATCTGGAGCAGTTCAGCCTCACCACATAGCAGAGGTGATTGCAGGATATTGGGGTGGTGGGATCACCACATAGCAGAGCTGAGTGCGCACGTGCGGAGTACGGTTTTGCGCATGCAAATGAAGTAGGTGCTTCTCCCGCGGTGGTGCAATTATTTTTACGAATCCACACACGCCCTCCTCCAACTGATTCCGGTGCGGCCTCGTCACTTCCGGTGCGGCTGCGTCACTTCCGGGTATAGCATTCTGCTAAGGTATAGGAATCTGGCAGAATACCGGCTGCGCTGTATGTTTGTGCGTTATGTAGCAGAGGCTCAGACACGCTGCATCTTGCTTGCATAATGCGTTTATAGTGACTTCATGAATCTTACAGTGCCAATCCGTGTGGAGTCCGCTCAGCCAATCACCGGCTATAGCGGGACAGCGCTGAGTGGTCCACCACTGTCTGCCAAGACAAATACGGGCCCCATTCTGGAGATCGCTGGGGGAGTCCCATCCTGTGGATAGGGGATACATTTTTAATTACTGGATAACCCCTTTAAAGTCATACAAGTCTGTCATACTACAATACTACATTTATTAAAATTTCCCTCCTCTGTGCCCCCATATAGTACAGCCCCCCCGCATGTGCCCCCATATAGTACAGCCCCCCCTCTGTGCCCCCAGATAGTACAGACTCCCCCTTTGTGCCCCCAGAAAGTACAGACTCCCCCTTTGTGCCACCATATAGTACAAGCTCTCCCTTTGTGCCGCCATATAGTACAAGCTCTCCCTCTGTGCCGCCATATAGTACAGGCCCCCCTCTATTCCACCAAAATAGTAAAGACCCCCCCCCCCCCCTCTGTGGGGCTGGTATGCAACTTTTTCCAGGGCTGTTTTTTATCCCCAGTCCGGCCCTGGCGCCGGCCAGCTTCCTTGCTGGCTTACATTTAGACCATTTCCTACGCCTAAACCGGGTGTAGAAAATAATGAATGTGACGAGCCTGCCGGCCCTCCCACGCCCACTTTTTCAGACCTGGCTTGAGCGGGGAAAAGTTGCAGATTGCAGCGAAACTAACAGTTACGCCGCAATCTGCGCCTAAAATATGCCTAATATAAGCGTATTGCCGGTTAATAAATGACCCCCTATATACCCACAGATACATATAGCCGATTTGATGCCCAATTTCAAAACGTGAAGAATTTCCACTTTACCATAAAGTCTCTGAAGTTGTCATCTCCTAATCCACTTTTATAGTTACATTTATTTTTTACACACATATTTTGTTCTATTTTCTATTCTTTTAATGAACTGATAATAAATTCTCACCGTTGCCTATATTATGATACTTATTTTTTAATAGGAAATCCAATTAGAGGAGCGTTGGTGCCCTCTAGTGACATAATTATAAAGTACAGCCTTTTTTGTAAGTAAAGTTGTTTCAATGGTAATAAATGTATTAACCCTTCACCTATTTTGATATTTATAGTATCAATTTTTGTATGTGTTTTATTTGTTTTTATGTCCAATTAACAAATAACATTTGTCTTTGATCTATATGTTGTTTCTCTGGTTTCTCTGTGTTAACCTGAAGAAAGGGTTGGTCTGACCCTGAAACACGTTGTATGATATCAGCCCTGTCGGCCCTGTACAGAGTAATGAGGGGGGAGTTGCAGAGAGTGATGAGGAGAAAGCAAAGCTATTAAATATTTATTTCTTCTCTGTATTCACTGTATTCAATGCAGAATGTAAAAGTAAATCCCCCATTAAAAGTTCCCTGTCTGACGCAGTTTTTAGTCTTAAAAAGATTAAAATAGACAAATCGCTAGGACCAGATGGCATACACCCCGTATCCTAAGAGAATTAAGTAATGCCATAGCCGGTCCTGATATTTAAGGACTCTATACGGACAGGGTGTGTTCCACAGGATTGGGGCATAGCAAATGTGGTGCCAATATTCAAAAAGGGTCCAAAAACAGAGCCCGGAAACTGTAGGACGGTAAGTTTAACATCTGTCTTGTGTAAACTGTTTGAAGGTTTTCTAAGAGATGCTATCTTGGAGTACCTCAATGAAAATAAGTAAATAACGCCATATCAGCATAGCTTCATGAGGGATCGGTCATGTCAAACAAATGTAATCAGTTTCTATGAGGAGGTAAGTCTTAGACTTGGGGGGCATGGCTAGCCAGGGATGTGAGTGGCCGCTTGTCTGCTGAGCTCCTGGCTGTTTATCTTGAAATTTCTGAATCCCCTCGCTGCAAAAGTACTTACCCTGCTCCTGACCTCTTAAGGATCCCTCTGGTACTTGGCAGGAACAATACCTCCTCGCCATGACTAAGAGAAAGGAGACAAAAAGGTGCTGATAAGGACATCCAAGATAGCGCCGTAGGGGCAACTCCTGGGCGTCTGGGCCGCGCAGTAGAGGTGCAACGGGAGGCTGCAGCAAAGTTTGAAAAATATGCCCGCTTGACTTCAACACTAGCTGCAAAAGGAGCTCACAAGAAGCAGCTGCCTCCACAAGATGACTCAGGCCATGAGGCAGTCGGTGCCAGAGCAGAGGCCATATGTAGCCCCAATAGATACAGCATCTTGCAGACACGTGGCGCAGAGGTGGATTCGGGGGCCCAGGAATCGGACTCAGAGGAGCCAACCTTTAAAGATGTAATGCATGCTATCGCCAAATGTGGCAAATCGTTGAACACTCTTACAGTACAGGTGGGAGTAATAAAAGAGGACATTACCATTGTTAGACACGACTTAAAGAAACTCGCTGAACGCACAACAGCCCTGGAAGATCGTATGGGGGATGTGGAGGACGCCATACAACCACTCAAAAGAGATGTAGTGGAACATGCACAAAGGTTGGACTCAGTGGCAGCCAAGCAAAATGACTTAGAAAACCGGCTACACCAGAACTATGTGCAGATGGTAGGGGTGCCCGAGAAGGTAGAGGGCGCAAACTCCACCAAATTCTTTTTAGCATGACTGAAGGAAAAGTTTGGAGTGGAGACTTTGACCCCACTATTTGCTGTTGAAAGAGCCCACAGAGTCCGCCACCACGCCTGTGCTAATGAAGATATTACACTATGAAGATCGAGACATTATTCTTAGAAAAGCTAGAGATTTGCCTGAACTCTCCATAAATGGTCACAAGGTGTTGCTCTTTCTCAATTATTCCCTAGAGGTACATAAGAGGAGAGCGAGATTTCTGGATGTAAAGCGTCACTTGAGGGTGCTCAACATCCCATATTCCATGCTGTACCCAGCAAAACTTAAGATGAAAGCCCTAGGTTCCACCAGCTTTTTTGAAGAATCGAAAGAGGCGATGAGATGGCTGGATCGGCATTAATGCCAGTTGAGAGAAGACAGGAACCAGGAGGATTAAATAAACAGACTCACATCCAATCGCAAGTACCATGATCACACACAAAGAGACTGAGTGTATGTGGGCATGATTGCGCGAGAGGGTTGTTGTGCAGAGTTAACATGGTATGCTGACAGGGTCATGTAAAGGGAGAGTATGGATATAACAAACTGCAGTGGGGTGTATATAGGAATGGATGGCCTTGTTCAAAGGCTTGCCGTGAGATATGCAGGGAGCTGAGGAGTAGACGGGTTCATTTATCATGGTTATATATAAGCATATGTGGCGAAACCAACCTCGCCACGGTGGTTTGGAGGGGGCTGTTTGCCAGCCTCCTGCCCCAGGATTACGGCCCTTTGAGATACTTTTGCTAACTTTTAAACCCCTGAACCTATTCAAGTGAATTTTGGATAGGTTTGGCCCCAAGTTATACTGTTTAAATTGATGTAAGTTATATGTATGGACAATGTAACCTCACAAAGTTGTAACAATTTATAATAAGTGTAACTTGTCAGCTTGGGAGGAATATGCTGGGTGTGGTTCTATTGTCCCATTGTGTGTTTAAATGGTGATGTCTGTCCTGTTGTCTCCACATGTGTGCTCTGCGGAGCATATGGCTTATTGTCGTTCTATGTACATATACTACAGTCTCTGCTGTGGAACTCTGCAGCTCCTCCAGGGTTACCTTTAGGTCTCTGTGCTGCCTCTCAGATTAATGCCCTCCTTGCCCCGTCTCTTGGCAGGTTTGCTGTTGTGCCATGTTCTTTCCATTTAGTTATGATAGATTTGATGGTGCTCCTGGGGATCATCAAAGATTTGGATACCTTTTTATAACCTAACCCTGACTTGTACTTTTCAAAAACATTGTCCCTTACTTGTTTGGAGAGTTCCTTGGTCTTCATGGCAGTGTTTGGTTAGTGATGCCTCTTGCTTAGGTGTTGCAGCCTCTGGGGTCTGTATATGTAATGAAATATCATGTGACACTTAGATTGCACACAGGTGGACATCATTTCACTAATTATGTGACTTCTGAAGGTAATTGGTTGCACCAGAGCTTTTTATGGGCTTTCTAACAAAGGGGGTGAATACATACGCACATGCCAATTATCTGTTTTCTATTTCTAAACAGTAGTTTTATTTATATATTTTTCTCATTTCACTTCACCAACTTAGGCTACTTTCACACTAGCGGCAGGATGGATCCGACAGGCTGTTCACCCTGTCGGATCCGTCCTGCCGCTATTTCGCCGTGCCGCTGGACTGCCGCTCCGTCCCCAATGACTATAATGGGAATGGGGCGGAGCTCCGGCGCAGCATGACAGTGCACGGTGAAAGGCAGCCAGACTAAAAGAACTGCATGTCCGACTTTTTAGTCCGGCGGCCTCTCGCCGTGCACTGCCATGCTGCGCCGGAGCTCTGCCCCCGTCCCTATTATAGTCAATGGGGATTGAGTGGCAGTCTGGCGGCACGGCCATATAGTGGCAGGATGGATTTGACAGGGTAAACAGCCTGTCGGATCTGTCCTGCCTCTAGTGTGAAAGTAGCCAAAGACTATTGTGTTCTCATCCATCACATAAAATTGTGATTAACAAAACATTGAACTTAAAGGGCTTCTGTCACCCCCAAAACTCATTTTTCATTTTTGGGCATATTAAAATCCTTATTGGACGACTATTCCCTATATAGGGCTCTTACCTTGTTCTGTGGCTTGGTTTCACAAAAAATCGTGCTTTTAAAATATACAAATGACTTCACTACCAGCAAGTAGGGGGTCTACTTGCTGGTAGCCGCCGCATCCTCCTTTTAAAAAAACGCCCCCTCCTCCAGTTGATTGACAGGGCCAGGAAGCGCTCTCCTCCTCCGGCTGGCCCTGTCAGCATTTCAAATCCCGCGCCTGCACCTTACGTATCGTCATTTGGCGCATGCGCTCTGAGAGAAGGACGCTCGCTTCCTCAGCACTTCCTCAGTGCGCCTGCGCACTTTCGGGTTTAGAGGTGATGTCATCGGCGCAGGCGCACTGAGGAAGTGCTAAGGAAGCGAGCGTCCTTCTCTCAGAGCGCCTGCGCCGAATGACGATACGTAAGGTGCAGGCGCGGGATTTGAAATGCTGACAGGGCCAGCTGGAGGAGGAGAGCGCTCCCTGGCCCTGTCAATCAACTGGAGGAGGGGGCGTTTTTTTAAAAGGAGGATGCGGCGGCTACCAGCAAGTAGACACCCTACTTGCTGGTAGTGAAGTCATTTGCATATTTTAAAAGCACGATTTTTAGTGAAACCAAGCCACAGAACAAGGTAAGAGCCCTATATAGGGAATAGTCGTCCAATAAGGATTTTAATATGCCCAAAAAGAGTTTTGGGGGTGACAGAAGCCCTTTAAGGCTGTAATGTAACAAAACACAAAAAAAGTCAAGGGGGGTGAATTATTTTGCTAGGCACTGTAGCTGCTCTCCGCAACCCTGAAGGAGAACTCTGTACAGCTCCTGAAATAGTACTTGAGATTATGCACTTGTTTTATTACTCCCTGTATGAGTTTAAAACTTCTGCATCTGAAGTGGAGACCCAGGCGTTTCTCGACCCGCTGAGACTTCGTACCATTACTACGGAACAGAGAAATATGCTAAATGCCCCTATTACTCTAAAAGAAATGGAGGAGTAGGTGGGTAGTATATCTAAAAATAAGGCCCCGGGGGACATGGATTACCAATGTAGATATATAAAACCTATTTCTCAATCATTTTACCCCATTTACTAGAGATTTATAATGAGGCCAAAAAGCAGGATAGATTACCAACCTCCATGAATAAAGCCATAGTGGTGGTGCTGCCTAAACCGGGTAAAGACGTCCTAGCAGCAGAGTCCTATAGACCCATATCCCTACTCCAGGTAGATGTTAATATATTAGCGAAAGTATGGGAAAATCGCTTAAACTCAGTAGTAACGTCACTTATTCACACTGATCAGGATGACTTTATGCCGAACGTTTCCATAGCAGTAAATATCCGGCAATTATGTATAAATATTCAGGTTAGCCAAGTCCACGCCTTGAATTTGGCGGTTGCATCCCTTGATACAGCAAAAGCATTCAACAGCGTGGAATAGCGATACCTGTGGACAGTGATGGGAAAGATGGGTTTTGGACCTGAGTTTATTAAATGGATACAACTACTCTATGCCTGTCCCACGGGTGAATGGAAGACTCTCAGACTCCTTTCCCTTGCACAGGGGGGCTAGACAGGGTGTCATCGCTACTATTTGCGGTGGCGATGGAACCTCTGGCAGGAGAGATTAGAACAGCAACATTAGTAAGAGGCTTCCAATATGGGTCCTTATCCGAAAAGGTTGCCTTATACGCAGATGATCTACTACTGTTTTGGATGAATGGGCTTCTTCTCTTCCATAGGCCATCTCGATAATAAACCACTTTGGTAAGCTGTCTGACTTGGTCATTAATTGGACAAAGTCAGTATTGATGCCATTGTTTAATAGTACAAACAGTGACGTTAGCCCAACTGCAGGGCTACAGGTAGTCACATCTTTTAAATACCTGGGAATTCATGTGTCGGCCAGGACCCAGAACTTTGGGGAGTTGAATATTGTCCTTTTGCTGGATAAATTTAGACACAAGCTACAGGCCTAGACCCGATTGCCCCTCACTCTAGTCAGCCACACAAATCTATTAAAAATGATTCTCATGCCCCAGCTTCTCTATGTATTGCAAAATGCCCCGATTTATATACCACTTCAATTTTTCTATAAAATAGATCCAATATTCAGGGATCTCATCTGGAAGAGGGGAATCCAGCGTATAAAACCCACAATGCTGCACAGGCTAAAAACACAAGGGGGACTCACGGTACCGGATCCATGGATATAATATTTGTCGGCCCAACTACAACACCTTAGGCCTTAGGGGATGGGGAAATGGGGATAAGGTCAACATGACTAGACGGATTGTACGGCATCTCCTCAATGGCAAATGCCTAATGTCAGCCCTGGAGGATGGAACTTTCTATACACGGGTTAGTCAATATCAGCTATTGCGCACCATACATGGAGTATGGTAAAAGGCTAGAGAATAACAGGGTATACAGAACACACCCCAATATGGCCTAACCGTATGTATCGGGAACTAGATAAAGTGTCAAATGTGCAGGCATGGGAGGTATACGGGCTCAGACGTATCACCCAACTATTTGCTAATGGTACTCTCAAGGCATTTACATAGCTACAACAGGAATTTAGCCTACCTAAGACATTCTTTTATTTATACCTGCAAGTAATACATGCGATACAGTCCAAAGAGAAAAAAGATGCTATAACACCTGTGGCGAAACACACCATCATAAACCTCACTGCCACGCATGGAGACACTAGTGGTGTCCATTATAGAAGTCTTAAGGAAATGCAATATAAGAAACATGCCATGCAGTCGAGAAGATGACTTGTGTCCAAGATGTGGGGTGCCAAATGCTGATTTAGTACACCTCATGTGGAACTGTCCACGGCTAAGACGCTACTGGACAGACGTTGTGGGAGTATTGACCACAGTGTTCCGCATAAAAATAGATCCGTCAGCACTGATATGTATTATGGGTTGTGTGAAAACAATGCCCGTGACACCAGGGAGGAAAGTAGCTATTATACGTATTCTATACCAGACAATGAACCTTATCGCATACTATTGGATTGCTTCAGACCCCCCAAAGGTGCAGGAACTTGTAGATAAGGTCCATAATTTTATACAATTGGAGAGATTCATATACCAGAAGAGAGGCACCATTAAAAAATTTGAGGAAATATGGAACTCATGGTTGACACATTACAATATTACTTAACACCCTTTCGGTTTAATAGGGCAATCGGTAACAGGAGACATGTCTGCAGGGTGAGGAGGTTAAGGAGTGAGACTCTGACAGGGCCTGTAGTCTAGAGATGATGGCGTATGTAGTAGAAATGTCGAGCAAAGGTGGCAGCTAGGCAGGATTGGATGAGAGATAGGGGATGGTCTGCTAGCCGTTAATAGTATGTGATGAGAGTCTAATTGTGTGTGACACCGGTGAACAGCAGAAGACACGATCGAAGAACCACACAGAGTCAAGAGATACAATATGAATCCGAACTTTAATGTAGAACCTTTAACAGAAACAATACTATAGACAATCTCTATGTTTCAGAACTGCAGTAGTGGTGGGGGTGGCCGTGGGTGGTCAGGAGGGGAGGCTGGGAGGAGGGGAGGCTGGGAGGGGGGGAGGTTGGGATAGGGGCCTGGTTGCTTGCTTTTCAAGAAAACTATTTAATAAAAATTATCTGACTTGACTTCAAGACTTGACCGCTGTGTTTCAATGGATGTCGTATATATGGACACTGTACCACATGAAAGGTTAGTATATAAAATTAGAATGCTCGGACTGGGAGAAAATGTCTGTAAGTAACTGGCTCAATGATAGAAAACAGAGGGTGGTTATTAATGGCACACACTTAGATTGGGTCACTGTCACTAGTGGGGTACCTCAGGGGTCAGTATTGGGCCTATTCTTTTCAATATATTTATTAATGATCTTGTAGAAGGCTTGCATAGTAAAAAAATAAATTCGCAGATGACACTAAACTGTGTAAAGTAATTTACACTGATGAGGACAGTATACTACTACAGAGGGATCTGGATAGACTGGAGGCTTGGGCAGATAAGTGGCAGATGAGGTTTAACACTGACAAATGTAACATAGTCCTACCACAAATCACTAGTCAGACCACACATTGACCACACAGTTCTGGTCTCCTGTGTACAAGGCAGACAAAGCAGAGCTGAAGAGGGTTCAGAGGAGGGCAACTAAAGTAATAACTGGAATGGGGCAACTACAGTACCCTGAAAGATTATTAACATTAGGTTTATACACTTTAGAAAAAAGACGACTGAGGGGAGATCTAATTACTATGTATAAATATATCAGGAGTCAGTACAGAGATCTATCCCATCATCTATTTATCCCCAGGACTGTGACGAGGGGACATCCTCTGCGTCTGGAGGAAAGAAGGTTTGTACACAAACATAGAAGAGGATTCTTTACGGTAAGAGCAGTAAGACTATGGAACTCTCTGCCTGAGGAGGTGGGGATGGTGAGTTCACTAAAAGAGTTCAAGAGGGGCCTGGATGTATTTCTGGAGGGTAATAATATTACAGGCTATAGCTACTAGAGAGGGGTCGTTGATCCAGGGAGTTATTCTGATTGGAGTCGGGAAGGAATTTTTTCCCCTAAAGTGAGGAGAATTGGCTTCTACCTCACAGTTTTTTTTGCCTTCCTCTGGATCAACTTGTAGGATAACAGGCCGAACTGGATGGACAAATGTCTTTTTTCAGCATTATAAACTATATTGCTATGTTAATGACCCTTATCCTCAGGGTCAGACTGGCCCACCGGGAAGCGTGTGAGATGCCCGGTGGGCCCCTTGCCTGTCTGCTTATACTACAGCCAGAGCCACCAGCAAGGCAGTTACTATACTGTCAGGCGCCTGGCTGTTATCAGGTGCTGGATTGCAGCATTGGCACACATATGATTTTACTTTGGTGAAAGGGACAGCACAATACGTTTCAGCGCTTGTTCCTTTTTCCAAAGTAAACTTCATGGACCTGACATGAGCGGACAACTCCCCCTCCTCTCTGCAGTGTGAGATTCCTTCATGTGTGAGGAGGGGGCGGAGCCAGAGGAGCCGAGGCAGCAGCAGGAGATGATGGAGACGCTGCTCTCTCTGACCTCCTGGCTCACTGTGCCTCCAGTATAAAGTTCAGTTCTCTTCTCTCACTGGTCCCACTACTCCACACAGCAGCACTGGGGTAAGTTACTGTGGGAGGGAAGTTAGGAGAGTCCTGAAGCTGCTGCCCCTGCACATCTTGTGTCCCCCTGTTGTTCCAGCCCCTCACAGACCTCTGCCCACCAACTATCTCACCTATTCTTTATATAGAGCTCCTAAGAAGTTATGTCTCCCAGTGTCCCCACCCTTCCCTCTCATCAGTGGCATTTCACATTTTCACAGCCCCTCACCCCCCACATATTATGTCATGTCTCTGGAGGTTATATCAGTGCTGGAGCGTTATAAGAGGAGCAGCTGATATCAGTCACATATGATGTAATGTCTCTGGAGGTTATATCAGTGCTGGAGCGTTATAAGAGGAGCAGCTGATATCAGTCACATATGATGTAATGTCTCTGGAGGTTATATCAGTGCTGGAGCGTTATAAGAGGAGCAGCTGATATCAGTCACATATGATCAGTGCAGTTTCCAGGTAAAATTTCTCTCAGGGCGAGTGTCAAAAAAACTCCCTTACTTATGTCTGTGCCAGCAGCCCCCCTTATGTCTGTGCCAGTAGCCCCCCTTATGTGCCAGCAACCCCCCTTATGTGCCAGTTGCCCCCTTATGTGCCAGTAGCCCCCCTTATGTGCCAGCAACCCCCCTTATGTGCCAGTTGCCCCCCTTATGTGCCAGTAGCCCCCCTTATTTCTTTGCTAGCAGCCTCCCTTATGTGCCAGTAGCCAGTATCCCCCTTATGTGCCAGCAGCCCCGTTATGTGCCAGTAGCCCCCCTTATGTGCCAGTAGCCCCCCTTATGTGCCAGTAGCCAGTAGCCCCCCTTATGTGCCAGCAGCCTCCCTTATGTCTGTGCCAGCAGCCCCCCTTATGTCTGTGCCAGAAGCCCCCCTTATGTGCCAGCAGCCCCCCTTATGTGCCAGTAGCCCCCCTTATGTGCCAGCAGCCGCCCTTATGTGCCAGTAGCCAGTATCCCCCCTTATGTCTGTGCCAGCCCAGCAGCCCCCCTTATGTGCCAGGCTTGTCATTTTTACATATAAAAAATCCCCAAAAAACACATACTTACCTCCTCCAGAATGCGATGCAGGCCTCTTCCGGCCTGTGTCCCTCGCTGGCTCAGGCGGCAAGATGATGTCATCGCGCCGCCTACACTCGCCTCTGATAGGCTGCCAGCACTAGGCTGGCAGCCTATCAGAGGAACAGGGAGGCGACACACCTCTCCCTGCCCTGCCGCATTACAGACATTTGTATCGCTGTCCCGAGGACGGCGATACAGATGAGATGACTTTGGAGATGAGTGAGCGCTTCCACAATGGAAGCGCAGCGCTCCTCTCCTGCTGTGCCCTGCTGGCGCCCCCCTTCTGACAGCGCCCCGGGCGGCTGCCCGGCCCGCCCGCCCCAAGAAACGGCCCTGCATATGATGTAATGTCTCTGGAGGTTATATCAGTGCTGGAGCGTTATAAGAGGAGCAGCTGATATCAGTCATATATGATATAATGTCTCAGGAGGTTATATCAATGCTGGAGCATTATAAGAAGAGCAGCTGATATCAGTCACATATGATGTAATGTCTCTGGAGGTTATATCAATGCTGGAGCATTATAAGAGGAGCAGCTGATATCAGTCACATATGACATAATGTCTCTGGAGGTTATATCAGCGCTGGAGCATTATAAGAGGAGTGGCTGATATCAGTCACATATTACTGTGGACAGGTCATCAGTATCTGATTGGTGGGGGTCTGACACCCGGGACTAGGGATCGACCGATATTGATTTTTATACCAATATTCTGTGCATTTTCATATTAGGGAAAAAAAAATCCTACACAAATCTGCTGTTAAATGAAGAGATGCCATTATATATTTTTTTTTCTTTGCTGTCTTCCGTCCTGAATCGAGGGACCACTGCGGGCACCCTACATCTGTGTGACAAAGGGAGTGCTGCCAGATTTTCTTTATGGATATATATATATATATATATATATATATATATATTAAATATTTATACTTAATATATTTTTTTTTTTTTATGTGATAACTATTTCCCCCTTAGGGGCTAGAACCTGGGATCTTTTGATCCCTTGTCCTATTCACCCTGATAGAGCTCTATATGGGTGAATAGGACTTTACACTCTCCCTGCTGCCCTGTGCATAGTGCACACAGCAGCAGGGAGATTACTATGGCAGTCAGGGCTTCAGTAGCGTCCTGGCTGCCATGGTAACCGATCGGAGCCCCAGGATTACACTGCTGGTGCTCCGATCAGAAGATGCCACTGCCACCAATGAAGATAACTCACCCATTAATTCAAATATAGCCACACCCGACCTCTATGAGAGGTAGCTGCGATCCGCCGCAGTTTACCCCTCAGCTGCATCGCAGCTACCTCTCATAGAGGTCGAGTGCAGCTATATGATTCACCCGCCTCCTGTATTTGAATTTGTAACTGAGTTAACATAATTGGTGGCACAGTGGCCACAGCCCCTCCCCTCCTCTTCCCCTTTCGCCTCTCATTGGTGGCAGCGGCACAGGGGGGAGGGAGGGACTGCTCCATGTTCGCGATTCGTTATCGGCATATCGGCAAGGTTAGATGCTGATACCGATAACTTTGAAAATCCTGAATATTGGCCGATAATATCAGTAAATCCAATAATCGGTCGATCCCTACCTAGGACCACTGCCGATCAGCTGTTTGAGAAGGCACCGGGGCTCCTGTTTGAGCGCTGTGCCCTTCTCTATGCTTTTTCTGGGCCATGTGACGTCACGTTCATTGATCAAGTGGCCTAGGAGCAGCTCAGCCCCATAGAAGTGAAAGGGGCTGAGCATGATACCAAGCACAGCCGCTAAACAATGTACGGCGCTGAGCTTGGTGAGCTGTGAGGAGCCCGGGAACTACTGCCAGCACTTCAATAAACTTATCCTTTTGAATATGCAGAAAACATTTCCTTTACTTTGGATATTGTTTAGGCTGGCTGGGGGACTGGGTGGTTCATCTAGGACATGGAACGTCCACGTGTGACTGCTGTCCAAACTACTGACCTTAAATAACAGACACAGTTATCAACTAAATGAGCTGCTTAATGAGAAGCAATTTGATATAGTGCAGCGCACAATACTGTTCTGTTTAGCATACTGTTACTGTATCGTGTGCTAAAATGCATACATTCATATGCTCAAGACTGAAAAATGAACAAGTAATATCTCCAGCTCCAGGGTGGGCCCCCAAAATCAATTCCACTGGTTGGCCCTAGGCACCCCCCTTCTTTGTTTATTAGTGCAAATATTAAATGCTATAGGTCCTGTGAGATATTATTAGTAGATATGTTTGATGTTCTTAAATATTGTAATATTGCTTTTTAGACAATTGCATTACAAATTTTGGAGCCAACAACCATTATGGTCCTCTCCTGTTCTCCTGAGCATAAAAGACCCCAACTCACCTGTCCGTGGTCCTGCCGCTACTCTGTTCCCTGCTGCTTGTGGTCCCCACAGGAGCAGAACAAGGCCTCGTCATGTGACCGCAGCAGGCAATCACAGGCCTCAGCAGTCACAGCAACTTCAACGCTACATCAAAGCAGTGATGTGCCATTCAAGCTTCTGTGGCTGCTGAGGCCTGTGATTGCCTGCTGCGGTCACATGACAAGCAAGGGTTGATTAAGTGCGTCATAGGCTCGGGACTGTTTACGAACTTGGGCCCCTTTCCTCTATCAATGACTCCCTTCTGTGTTCTGCCCTATAGTTATTTTTATTTAGGTCCCATCATATTTTTGTCATACATTTACGTACACAAAAAAGTATACATTAATGGATTCCCCAGACAGATGCCATGCTGTGACATCTGTATAGAGTTCTGTCTGGGGCATCCATTAATGTATAGGTTTTTGTGTATGTTAAACGTTTGACAAAAACGCGGTATAAACCTAGCTATATAGTAAATACAGTATTTAAGATAACTATACAACATGAAATTCTTTGCAAACTTTGACCCTTTATGAAAGTTTTTATAACGGGGAAACAATAGTAAATGGTAATTCAGATAACAATATATTAAAGGGAACTGTCACGGCCTTTGGTTTGCGCCGTGACACTGTTGCCACACTTGCGGTTGCCCGTGGCAACGTGTTGCTGTGAGAGCATGCGGTGGCAGTGTCTCGGCCTTCTGGGCGATTGCCGTGACATGGTTGCCACGCATGCTGTTGCCAGTGGTAAAGTGTGGTTTGGTATGCTTGTGTGTGCACTTCCCCTTAAGTGGCTTCCTTCCTCTGTCTGGTGTTGGAAGGGTTAACTCCCTTCCTAGTGTTTTGTGCGTGGGTTATGTTCAGGGTGTTGTATCTCTTGTGTGGTGTTACATGGCTGGTGATGTTTGGTGTCCAGCATGTTTGCTAGACATTCCCCTGTTTCACGTATATTGCAGCTATGGGTGTCCTTGGTTCCTGTGTGGTTGTGGTTTGTACTGTGTCCTTTAACGTTGGTGTGGACAGCAGCACTTGTGCACGGGTTCCAGTCAGTGTGGCTGTGGTAGGTAAGTGTGTTATGGGTTTCGCTCTCCTTGCAGCGAAAACCCTCTCCTTGCAGCCTGGCCTCAGATAGAGACTCCTGTTCCTCCATGACTGGGATGAACAGGTCGTCTCTTCCCGGCTCCTTGGTGAGGGATTACCAGGGCGACTCAGGGTCTCTAGGAATCCTGAGTATGAGCCGTCCTACCGTCGGGGTCCGCTCATACGGTGAGGAGTCAGGGAGAGGATTAGGGACGCTGTAGGGGGTGACCTGCTCCCTTATTACTCCTTTTGGCCAGGCTGATCCCCCTTTACCTTTTGACACCGCACGGTGGGGGGTTTCCTCCACTCAGCACCGTGACAGGAACCTGTCATCAACTCTATGCTGCCCATACTAACGTGGGTAAGGTAAGTTCTATCATTTATAAGTTAGCTGTCTATCATTTATAAGTTTAAAGTAAGTGGTTGTCGAGAACCAACATCACAATCATTGCAGACTAGGCCTGGAAAAGAGTCATGGTCACCTGAGAAGAGTCATGGTTATTTATGAATTCTTGCTGATGACTGACAGTCTTCTACCTGGTTTTCTCCCTTTCTCTCTAGGAGAGAACTGCCAATCATCAGCAGATGGGCGAGAGAGCAGGAGATTATGAATAACCAGGACTCTTCTCAGGTAGATTTGACTCTTTTCAAGTCCTGGGCTGCAATGATTATGATGCTGGTTCTCGGCAACCACTGACTTTTAGCTCATGAGTGACACATCGCTGAAATCAGCATTTCTGTCACTATCTTATGCCACTCTCAGTGAGGTCAGCATAAAGTTGATGACAGGTTCCCTTTAAATTGTTTTTTTTTTATATTAGAGGGACATTTATCAAAACTGGTGATCAGATTCCACCTGGTTGCTAGGGAACACGAAGCCAGTTTTTCGTAAAACCAGTTTGGATTAATGTTCTCTAAAATGTACATATATTTGAGAAGCCACTCAGGAGCTTTGGCTCTGCTCTGCTCCACCTGAAATGGATGCCGCTGCTGGCCTCTTTCTCTCTGCTCTCTGTTTCGCTTTTCCCAGGTACCCAGCACAAGAACACACACATGCACTGGCCCGCTCTGCCTAAAATGAATGATGCAGGCCACCGCACTGCTGCTCTGCCTGACTGAGAGCCTGCACACAGACCAAGCTCAGTGCGCCACAGGGTGATGAAGCTGGCACTGAAGATAGAGGGGCGGGCATTCATGACATCAGAGGGGACGGGCACTGCAGGAATTTTCTCCTTCAAACTGATTGGAGGAAGCATGCAGTGACGTTGGTCCCTTCCTCCTCACTCTCGCTCCTTCTACTCTGGCACGGCTGTTATCGCAGCACTAGTGCTGCATATACATATCATATAAAAGTGTTATAGCACTGAGGGCGGTGCATGGGCATTTGAGATGGCGATGGGCCCCTCATTGACAAGGCAGTTTTTTGCTTGTGTGGGGACCGCTGAATCAGGTATTTAAAAATGGTGCCCGCTTACAAGTGCAGTGGGCATCATAGCCGCTGGGTTTCTGCTGTTTTAACAGCAGACACTTGGGACTAATGTCTGTGATAGGCGATAACAGAGATTGCAGACATTTAAGCCCTCAGATGCCGTGGTCAATTGTGAACACGCATCTTAGGAGACTTTCCTCAGGAGTGCTGCACTCCCAGTGCCTGAATGGCACCCCCCCTCCCGATGTGGCAATCAGGCAACCCATTGGTTGTATGTAAAAGCCCTGATCTTTCTAAAAAAAACTGGACTTTTACAGCTGTAATTCATTGCAATATGTTGCAGAAGAAATCTAATAATTGTTTTTAAAAATAGAACCAATATAAAAATTCTAATCAGCCCCCCTTCCCCATAATTCAAATAAAAATAAATAAACAATAAAAAATAAACATCATAGGTATAGCTGCTTCCTGAAATGTCCAAATTAAAATATAAATATAAAAATAAAAATATTTATTCCATATAGTGAACTCCATAACGTAAAAAATCTAAATGGACAATTCTCAATTTTTTGGTCGCTTCACTTAGATAAAAAAAAGTGATCAAAAAGTCACACACAATCCAAAATGGTATCAATGCAAACTACAGATCACCTTGCATAGGGAACAATCACCGTAAAAACAAAACCCATAAAACTATGGGGAAGTGAGTTTTTTTTTCCCAATTCCCCTGCATTTGGATTTATTTTTTCTAGTTTTCCACTACAACCTTTGCAATATTAAATGGATCCATTAAACTGCAGGGTGTTGAAAGGTTTAATGCAGTTATTGCAGTACAATGCGTTTACTAAAATTGCACAGTATATTGATGTAATACAATGCGTTGAATGAAACTGCAGTTATTGCAGTACAACACATTCACTAGCGGCATGGTATTTTGTCGATGGGATGAGCGAACCGACTTCGGATGAAACATTCGAAGTCGATTCACATAAAACTTTGTTTCAATACTGTACGGAGCGAGCGTTCCGTACAGTATTAGAATGTATTGGCTCCTATGAGCCGTGGTTGTTACTTTGCGAAGCCCCGCGGGACTTC
Organism: Bufo gargarizans; assembly: GCF_014858855.1. Taxonomy (NCBI): domain Eukaryota; kingdom Metazoa; phylum Chordata; class Amphibia; order Anura; family Bufonidae; genus Bufo; species Bufo gargarizans. Next base: position 380,799,877 of record NC_058084.1, read on the forward strand.
GGGTAATAACTTCAGAAATTAATTTCTACTGTAAAAAACCTTTTACCGAACTCGGTTTCGGTTTCAAGGTACCACTTGGAATTTTTGTGAATTTTATTTTTTTTGTGATTCAATTTGGTCATCTCTAGTGGAGAGGAATGAAGAGAAAATAGGTCTTGTGGCAGAAGGGTTTCCTTCTCTAGAGCGTAGCACAGTTGAGGTGTATGAAGACAGTATAGAGACTGATTTTTATGAAGACTATCTTTCTTCTGTCCAAAGGTTTGGATTAAAGCCCCTATTAGACCACACAATAGTTGCGCAAATTATCGTGAAGAAACATATTGGCTCATGTAATCGTGCAGTCAATCAGGATGAAAGATGCCTGATTATCGGCATGTGTAATAACGGATCATCAGGGATGTGCTGCCGGTATGTGTACTCAGGGATGTGCTGCTGATAATGAATAGAACAGAATTAGGAACTCAGTTTGCATTGGCCTGTGTAAACAGGTGGGTGCAAAAGAGCACTGATGGATGGGCGATCGCACTGCCCAATGATCAGGCAGTGTAATACCGCCCTTACTCCAGAATTTAATGAGACACAGTTTAGTGTTGATGTGAACTCATTGCGTAACCTAAACTGACCTAACCTACATATAAGAACAAATCAGCAGCAGATTGGGAAAATGTCATGGATGGTGACATCCCAGCATATGCAGCCCCCCCCTAGGCTTTTACTTTAACATGGACAGGTCAGAGACTTTGATTGAATTCTTTGAGATTCTGAATGATGAATTCCCTCTTCATTATGCAAGTGATGTATGAGAGATTTATTTTTAAAGGTGGTCTAAGATCTTCCGTGTTCTTTCCTTTGTCATTGGGCAGTTCTTTAGCCAATTTTTCTAGGGCTGTAAAGAGAGATCTGAAGGCATTGATCTATCCCTCTTAACCTACTAGTTTATCTGAAGGAGAGAAGAACGCTCAGAGATGGCTTCACCAATACCTCTACCTCTATATGTAAAACGGCCATGCCTCTACAGCCAGTTGGAGTAACTGGTTACATGACTTGAATGTAAAAGGCAAGCAAAGGTGGCCATTGATTTGCAGTCCACTAAATCAAAGACACTTGCTTATCACCATTATATTTCTCAATAATAAGCTTAAAGAGTAACTTAACTTTTTTGAAACGTATGGTAATTTATAGCGACAGATCAAAATTTTTGATCGGTGGGGCCCGAGTGCTGATTGCAAAAAGAAGGTAGAAGCACTCAGCTGAGTGCGGCTTCTCCACGCTGCTCAGCAGGAAAGTGAAGACAGCCTCATAAACTTTCCGTTGAACCCGTCTCCATTTCCATGCTCAGTAGCCAGGAGAAGCAGAAGCTGAGTACTTCTAATTCCTTGTTCTAACGATGTAGGGGTCTCAGCACTTGGACACCTACCAATCAAAACTGACTCTTCCCTTAGTAACCCCATTTCCCTCCTCTAATCCTTATTCTGAACTGAATTCTTCTGACAGTAATCCCCCCACCCAATGCACTAGTATGCACAACTCAGCCTGCACAACTCTTTTTAGTACATAGGTGGCTGGACCACTTTGCAAAACAACACACTTTACCTTTTGTGTCACCTCCATTCCCTCATAGATTGTAAGCACTTGCGAGCAGGGCCCTCACTCCTAGTGCCCACAATGTATGAAATGAGCCAACCCCTTTAAGGGTGCTGCCATTTTTAGTTTTTGAATCACTGCCTTCCACTGCCATAACAATATTCTGTTAATGTTTTATACATGAGTCATCATATATGGTTATAAAGATAGGAAGTATTGTAAATTAGGAGAATTGGCACATGTCAGCTATGGGTGCCATATTGCTGAACATTCGTTCTCTAGTACCATTTAAAGTAGCATTAAGATTCTCGTATAATGACACTCTATTAACCCTATGAATAACCGCTGATATAGAAAGTAAAGTAGACCTCCACCTGGAGGCTATATGTAGTCTTGCAGACATCAAGATATACTGTAGAAGTTTGTAGGCCTTATTATTAAATGTTGGCGGTTTAAGCCCCAGCAGGTATGCAGGTGCTGGCAAAGGATCCCTTCAAATACCTCAAATAATAATTAGTCCAGAACCGTCTGGAAACGATCCACCATATGTGTAAGGTATTACCCACTTCCTGTCACCCACAAAAACATAGAGGGGAAACAAGTGGGTAGATAAGGTGCAGCCTAGAGGGCACAATATATACTTTATGAAGTATCTTTAGAGAGGTTTCCATTAGGGTAACATACCACCTTCTTTTGCTAGTGGACTTCTCCAAGTCCACCTCCCATCCATACATAAAGGCCAACTTCGTTTGTGATAGTGATGAGTTTAAGATATAATATATAAAGGAGAGGGTACCTTTCTCTAAGGCTCTGTATTTACAGAGCCATTCCAATTCCATATATTTTATATTCCAATATTATATATTCTATAGAGTGTGAGGCAGTGACAGGCCTCATGGTTGTTAGGGGAGATATATGGCAGGATTTGCTGTGTCTTCCCCACAATCACCAGGTCTGAAGCAAGACCAGGTGCAGTAATCACCTGGGGATAAATAAATCCTCAGAGTGAGAGGGGGTGGGGTCTTGCACACAGAAGGCTGGAGTGGTTCTGTGTGGTCTGAGTTGGGAGGACTGAGAGACCACTATCCCCCAAGAGACACTGGTGTGGGAGCAGCCTGGAGGTTGGCCTGGGAAAAGCCGCATCTCATTACGGGTGTGAACTGTGTTACACAAGGTGAGGCAGGGACACGTTATTAATGTATTAGTTAGAGCCTGGACGGGCGAGTGTTTATTATTTTGTTGTTCTGCTTTAGCTGGTGTGCCACAATAAATGCACTGTTTGGACCTGAAACCTGGTGTCCTGAAGCCGTATCTGTGAGGATGATCCCCTGAAAGAAAGTTACCTGTAACGATCGCATACACACACAGGGGGGCAGGGAAGTAACCACTGTACTCCACCCTCACCCCTGGCCCTGCTTACTTGCCTCGCAAGTCCTAATGACTGGGGACAATTTAACAGCAATCCCTAGCTTGGAATAGGTGCAGGGAGGACAGACCAGACAAACAACAGAATGTGAACGGAACGAGTCAATATCACGAGAGCAACGAAGTACAAATGGAGCGAGCAGAAAATAGTCAGGAGAAGCCGGGGTCAGAATACCAGGAGAACAGCAAAGTACACAAGGAGCAGGCAGAGGATCGTCAGGAAATCAGCAGAAAGTAAGTAAGCCAGGTCAGACAAAATCACAGGTGGAACCTAAATAACAGGCAACCTGTGGCTAGCAGGCTGCCTGCTTAATTACTGACTAGCAGGGGTCATGTGACGTGGCCAGCGTCACATGACTCACCCTGCTGCAAATGGCTGAGCACCGAGTGCCCAGCTCGGTGCTCAGGCTTAATCTGGTTGCTGGGGAAGCCGAGGCCATCGGCTGCGCTGAGGAGACGTGCGCTGCCGGGTCCGTCCCGTCCCCCATCACCTAGGAGACAAGGACACTGCACGCATTCTCACTCCTGCACAGAGGCGGGGCGCGGTCGATGCTGCGGAGAGTGAGCGCATCGCCGGCGCCCCATGACATTACCCCTCAAAGGGCTATTTATTGAGATGTCAAGAAGTGGAAAACTTAGTGGAGGTTAGAGAGTAAAAATATGCTCTGGACATGAGTTTGGATTGAAGTAAGAACTCACCAACATGGCATAGTTTAGCATGTTTCCACCAAACAAAAGAAGTTGGTGATAACCCAAAATCTAAATATAGGCATTAGAGGTAAGATTGGGCTTTGAAATTTGTGTTTAAAATGAATTTTCTGCCATAGCTGCAACTCCCAAAGACATGTCAGGACACCAAATGAAATCTAACAGGGACACTGCTGTCCATAGGTCATATTCAAGTAGAACCCACTGCGGGGGATTAGGGAGTGCATGGAAGGACACTAATTGAGACAGCCGAGCTGCTGGGTCACATTTATACAAATGAGGTACTAAAAACACTGTCAGATTTTTAAAGTGATTTTTTAAAATAAAATAAAAATTGTCAAAAAATGATTCCTGTTTGGGGGCAGATGCCTGTCATTTTGTATAGACACATGGTGGTACCGGAAGAATCAGTGTTTTTTAACAAGCAGTCCAAAAATTATTCCTTTTTTGTGAGCAGCAACAACTTTGGTGTTATGTTAAAGAAAATATATATATTCTCCACCAATCTGCTGCTTGACTACATGTGCCAGTGACAGTGTACCATGGAACATGATGGACAACAGAGGAGATGTGCAGCTGTGGAGGTCTAGTAGTAGTTGCAGCAGGGGTAGTAGTAGCTGCAGGAGCAGCACAGTATGGATTCTGGTGGACTGAGCAGGAGATGTGTAGCTGTGTAGTTCTAGTAATAGCAGCAGCGGCAGTACAGCATGGAACATAATGCACAATGCTGAAGACATGCGGATGTGCAGAGGTAGCACAGCAGGGGTAGTAGCAACTGCAGCAGCAGTACAGCATGTAACACGATGGATAAGCAAGGAAATGTGCAGCTGTATAGGACTAGTAGTAATGGCACCAGGGGCAGGAGTTGTAACAGCAGCTGTACAGTATGGACTATGATGGACAAGGCAATAGATGCACAGCTGTCTGGGTTAGTAGCATTGGCAGGTGGGGTTGTAACAGCTGCAGTAGCAATGGCAGCAGCAGTAATGTGTGATTTGAGGCTGCATAGCGGGAGTAGTAGCAGCATCATATACAGTACAGCATGGAACATGATGTACAACATAGGAGATATGTGGCTGTATAAGGCTAGTAGTAGCGGCAGTACAGTATGAAAAATGATGAACAAGGCAGAATAGATATGGCTGTGTAGGGCTAGTAGTAGTGGCAGCAGAGGCAGAAGTAGCTGCAGTGGCATCAGCAGCAGTACAGTATAGAACATGCTGGACAAGGCGGAATAGATATGGCTGTGTAGGGCTAGTAGTAGTGGCAGCAAAGGTAGAAGTAGCTGCAGTGGCATCAGCAGCAGTACAGTATGGAACATGCTGGACAAGGCAGAATAGATATGGCTGTGTAGGGCTAGTAGTAGTGGCAGCAGAGGCAGAAGTAGCTGCAGTGGCATCAGCAGCAGTACAGTATGGAACATGCTGGACAAGACAGAATATACACTCACCTAAAGAATTATTAGGAACACCATACTAATACGGTGTTTGACCCCCTTTTGCCTTCAGAACTGCCTTAATTCTATGTGGAATTGATTCAACAAGGTGCTGATAGCATTCTTTAGAAATGTTGGCCCATATTGATAGGATAGCATCTTGCAGTTGATGAAGATTTGAGGGATGCACATCCAGGGCACGAAGCTCCCGTTCCACCACATCCCAAAGATGCTCTATTGGGTTGAGATCTGGTGGCTGTGGGGGCCATTTTACTACAGTGAACTTATTGTCATGTTCAAGAAACCAATTTGAAATGATTCAAGCTTTGTGACATGGTGCATTATCCTGCTGGAAGTAGCCATCAGAGGATGGGTACATGGTGGTCATGAAGGGATGGACATGGTCAGAAACAATGCTCAGATAGCCCGTGGCATTTAAACGATGGCCAATTGGCACTAAGGGGCCTAAAGTGTGCCCAGAAAGCATCCCCCACACCATTACACCACCACCACCACCACCACCAGCCTGCACGGTGGTAACAAGGTATGATGGATACATGTTCTCATTCTGTTTACGCCAAATTTGGACTCTACCATTTGAATGTCTCAACAGAAATCGAGACTCATCAGACCAGGCAACATTTTTCCAGTCTTCAATAGTCCAATTCTGGTGAGCTCGTGCAAATTGTAGCCTCTTTTTCCTATTTGTAGTGGAGATGAGTGGTACCCGGTGGGGGTCTTCTGCTGTTGTAGCCCATCCGCCTCAAGGTTGTGCGTGTTGTGGCTTCACAAATGCTTTGCTGCATACCTCGGTTGTAACGAGTGGTTATTTCAGTCAACGTTGCTCTTCTATCAGCTTGAATCAGTCGGCCCATTCTCTTCTGACCTTTAGCATCAACAAGGCATTTTCGCCCACAGGACTGCCGCATACTGGATGTTTTTCCCTTTTCACACCATTCTTTGTAAACCCTAGAAATGGTTGTGCGTGAAAATCTCAGTAACTGAGCAGATTACTCAGACCGGCCCGTCTGGCACCAACAACCATGCCACGCTCAAAATTGCTTAAATCACCTTTCTTTCCCATTTTGACATTCAGTTTGGAGTTCAGGAGATTGTCTTGACCAGGACCACAACCCTACATGCATTGAAGCAACTGCCATGTGATTGGTTGACTAGATAATCGCATTAATGAAACATAGAACAGGTGTTCCTAATAATTCTTTAGGTGAGTGTATATGGCTGTGTAGGGCTAGTAGTAGTGGCAGCAGAGGCAGAAGTAGCTGCAGTGACAGCAGCACCAGTACAGTATGGAACATGCTGGACAAGATGGGAAATGTGCAGCTGTGTAAGGCTATAGCAGCAGCAGGGGTAATAGTAGTAGTGGCAGCAGTATAGTATGGAACATGCTGGACAAGACGGGAAATGTGCAGCTGTGTAAGGCTATAGCAGCAGCAGGGGTAATAGTAGTAGTGGCAGCAGTATAGTATGGAACATGCTGGACAAGACGGGAAATGTGCAGCTGTGTAAGGCTATAGCAGCAGCAGGGGCAATAGTAGTAGTGGCAGCAGTATAGTATGGAACATGCTGGACAAGACGGGAAATGTGCAGCTGTGTAAGGCTATAGCAGCAGCAGGGGTAATAGTAGTAGTGGCAGCAGTATAGTATGGAACATGCTGGACAAGACGGGAAATGTGCAGCTGTGTAAGGCTATAGCAGCAGCAGGGGCAATAGTAGTAGTGGCAGCAGTATAGTATGGAACATGCTGGACAAGACGGGAAATGTGCAGCTGTGTAAGGCTATAGCAGCAGCAGGGGCAATAGTAGTAGTGGCAGCAGTATAGTATGGAACATGCTGGACAAGACGGGAAATGTGCAGCTGTGTAAGGCTATAGCAGCAGCAGGGGCAATAGTAGTAGTGGCAGCAGTATAGTATGGAACATGCTGGACAAGACAGGAGATGTACAGCTGTGTAGGGGCAGTAGCCATGGCAGCAGAGGTATGAGTAGCTACAGTAACAGTATAGCATAAAACATGAGGGGTAGATGTGCAGTTATGCAAATGTGATATTACTATTGTACAATGTTACAAATTATATCAATGTAAGCAAAATAATTCTGCCCAATATATTTAGAGTTTGCTTAAAGGAAAGCCAAACATAAAATACAGCAATTAGTTTTGAACAATGATCATTTGTTCATGGACTCTGTGAACACATCTTAGACCTACTTTTATGGAAATATGTCTAAAAATAGTAGTCTTGGCAAAGTAACTAAGCAGAGAGCAAAAATCTTAAGATGGATTTGTCTAAATATAAGACTTTTGAATATGCCGGTGTTATGGCTCAGTATATAACAATGTTAAACATCTTGTGAATAGACAAAGAAAAAAGCTCTTGGGCAAGTAAGTTCCCATGTCCTTTCACTACTTCTAGTTCAAGTGAGTTCAGTAGAACTGTTCTCGAATTCCTATTTAGATACAAGGACAAAAACAACCCTGGTCATTTAGCTCGGCGGTTTAAGAAGTTCAAGTAATTCATAGTTTACAGAATGTCACTATTTTTAGTAAATAGGCTATTTACAACCAAAAATAAGTAGCTTTGTGGGTAAGAAATGCCCCAGATTTAGGGTGAACTTTAGGATGGAAGACTGAAATGCTGTATGATTCACACCTTAATTACTGGTATGCATAGATAATAAACAATTCTTATGCTCATTTATAACTGAGATTATTTCTGTGGTGAGAATATTATTGCCAAAAAAAAAAAACATTCATGATGCTAACATAGGATTTTACCAATGATTTTGTAGTGTGGACTGAATATATAGATGAACTTGCTAATTGGAATTCTGGAAAAGCTGGGTGGTTATCTATTTGGGACATTGAAAAGTTGTAATCCAGTCTACAAGAAACAGAAACTTCTAAGACAGAATTGTACATTCAACTCAAAATAAGAGGGCAAAGCAAGGACCTGTGTGATCCAGGAACATTCTTTTAAAGATGGAAAGTATAGTTGGGTGAGAGGTGAAAATTCAACCGTAGGACTGTAGCTTTATATATCATTATTTAGTCCATAATAAAATTGAATATTTTAAATGACTGATAACATTAATGTATTAAAATCATAATATGATTACATATCATTCAACTATTTCAATTATAATTTACTATACAAAAAGTACATAATTCTTTTAGAATAGCTATTTTATGAAAAGTTAGAGATAACTTTGTGTTAAACAAGTTTCCAACTAAGAATGCTTTTGTACCTAGGCAAGCAGTGCACTTGAACTTGAAGCTCTTGAACTGGTTCATCTCCTTAATTAGGAAACAACAAATTAATTCATACTACCCTGATATAAGAATTCACTAATTTCAAACCTGTTCCATGCCCTTCCCACCCAACTCGTACCCAATGATATTTAAGGCTACTGTTTGACTTTTTGTAGTGCCATTCCATATAAAAGACATTTCAGACCAATCCATTCCACTTTCACATACTCTTTATAGTTGACTTGAACATCTAGGAGACATCTACATAACTTTATTGCTGAGAAAGGGGCACACACTAGAATAATTAAATATAAAGCACCTGCCATGAAGACTCTCTCATTAGCATTGTCACCTTGCATTGTTCAAAGTTTTATACACAAAGTACATTTTCACACACAGTCTGAAAGCATTGCCTTCACAAAGGGAAGACCATTACCGTTCTCCTGTCTCCCAGGTCCTGTTGATTTGCCTGGTATTGGAAGCCTCTTAAATGTCATTTGGAATGGAGGACTACAAAATCAACATGAAATTATGGTATGTTTATTATAGAATGTACATGATAAGTATGATTAGGTTTGTTATATTCTTAAATTGTTTCTGTTTTGATGCTTTGGAATTTTTTTAATTTTTCCCCCCTCCTAATTCAGTGTAAATATCATCAAAAATTTGGAGGGATTTTTAAGATGAATCTTGGATTTTTCAAGTCAGTACAAATTGGAGACCCAGCTCTCTTGGAATCATTTCTGAGACATGAATGCATTCATCCCAAAAGAATGGAGATCAAACCATGGAAAATGTATAGAGAATATAGAGAAGAAGCTTATGGTCTACTGACACTGTGAGTGCACAATATATGATGTATTATTTACCAACAACAAATCAATAAAATGTTAAAAAAAAGTTTGATATATTCTGCTTACTTTTTTAACCCTGCTTGCCTTTACAGATACTTTAATAATAAGATATCTAGAACCTCTAATTCAGTAACAGCAATTCTTTTTTCTTCATTGTAAAATATTTATTATCATTCAGCAACATATATGCAACAAACAATTTTGACTTCCTTGGCAAAGCTCAATCTAAATCACATTATGCTGTACAAGTGTTTTATTTTATTTTTTTCATGTTTATGTTTTTATGTTACCACATGCATAATTATGTATGTTGTCTGATATTTGTATTATTAGATTAGCCATTTCAAAAGGACATCAAATGCAAAATTATTTTGCTAGTGTGACCAAGACAGTTTTTTCAATAAAATTTTCTTTGAATGTACAAAACAACAATTCGTTTTACACAATTGGGCAGATTTCCTAATCCTGTCTATTATTTAGACTAGACTAGACTTAGATAAGGTATTATGACGGTACTATTTGAAGTGACTTTTTTGTAGTGTCTACTGTTTTTAAACCATTTTTTGCAACAAATTGACCAAATGTCGCATTAATTGCCATGCATATTTTCAAACTAAAATATGTTATTTATTATAAAGTTGCTTGTTTCAAAAATGTTAGCCAATTTGCATCAACATTTTGGCACAGTTGTAGCTCACAATGGCACATCTTAAGCCAGGCCCTTTCCTACTAAGTCCCACCCCTGCTTTCCAGCTATGCTATGACTTCATTACTGAGTGAGGCATAAACAGTTTCTAAACACATAATAGATGTGGTGCAAAGCATGTCCAAAATTTTTTATTTTTTTTTGTGAATTTAGCTTTGTAAATTTCCAACAATTTATGGTGAGTGTTTTATTCTTCTGCAGAACCACTACAGGAGAACTAAAGCACTACACTTGCCATTTGAAATTAAATAGTTGTGTAGAAAATACATAGATTTTATTGGTTGCTCTTTTAGCCTCTCTTCTTTTTGATTAATTGATAAGAGTCTTAAATTGGGACTAGAGATGAATGAATCAGTTCTACACAATTTGAATTTATCTAATTTCTTTTTAAAAAGATTCAAATTTCTGTGAATTATTTTGATTAGTCCCGCATGAATTGCTCAAAATAGTGGCCACTATTTTTTAGATCAGAAGACAGAGAAGAAAGCATCTGCTGCCAAAAAAAGATAATTTTAGATTTTTTTTAATTTATAAGAGAAAAATCAGACAGTGCCGTGTCCTTTTTCAAACAGGCTGTTTATTATACCAGCTTCCATCTTTTTATCTATAGCCATATACGTCTCTATCATATTGATTAAGTTAATTGGGTTGAAAGGGATTGGATAAGGCCATAGCAGGCCCCAGAGTGTGCTGCATTACTTTTCAGGGCAATCCGGGCCCTGACTGCTGATTTGACTAAATCAGTTCCAAAATAAATTTAAGTAAATTTTCAGCTCTAATAGGGACCTCTCTCTGTTAACAGAGAATTTAGTAAGGTCATGCCAGAGGTTTTCTGGAGCCACTCAAACCCCTCCTCATTTTGGTGCAGTATGAAGGAATAGAATGGAACTCTAGTCTAAGGATTGTTGGGTTCCCAGCGGTAATTCCCACGGTGTTCTTAAATTTATAAATGCATGTTTTTTACATTTTAAATTTTCTGTTCATAGGGAAGGTGAAGAGTGGTTGAACATGAGAAGAATAGCACAAGCAAAGTTGATGAAAATCAAAGAAGTAGCAAGGATGGATGTGCAAATTAATGAGGTGATTTTCCTGCCTTTAAAATAAAAAAGTCAGACATAACTGTGAAATATATAGTTATATATGTACATAATCATTACATTGTTTAATATTCACTATAAATTCAATCTTACTGAGTACAGAACTTTTTAAAACACGTGTTTAAACACAAATATGAACTTTGCCCCACGATAGCTCTTTTGTAGAGCCCCCATTGTTCATATTATAACAGTGTTTTCCCAACCAGGATGCCTCCAACTGTTACAAAACTACAACTCTCAGCATGCTCAGACAGTGTTTTACCACGCCCTTTGACCCGCCCCTTTTTTGTTTGCCACCAATTTAATGATTGTTGCATCGAACATTTTACTTGACCAGCTATTTTAGATATTCTACGGCAGTCCTGTTACAATCCCCCCTCCCCCCAATGAGCCTTTCGACCAAATAATAAAAATATTTATAAAATCTCACCCATATGCTTAAAAAAAATTAAAATCTGCAATGTAAAATCGATAATAAAGATCAACTACAAACATAAACATATTTCACATGAAAACTTACAATTACTTGGCTTGGCCCTTGGGGATCTCGGACGCCACTTCAACACTTTGGCTGGGGGGCTCGGTGGAGCTGATCTGTTTTATTCTAATGAGAAAGATTTCATAATAAGGATTTGGAGAAAGGGCAGATGGATAGCAGAGCAGGGAGAGGCTGGTGCTGCTACTAGGGGGTCATACCATGGGGGAAGATTTAAACCCACCATAATCCCCCCCAGTAGTAATAATTAGCCTTATAATGTGCAAAACATACCCCCTTGTAATGCCCCCAGTTGAGCTAATGTTCCCAAAATGTGCCATTATAAAATACCCCTTCTCAGTGCCCCCTTGGATGACCCCATAGTGCCCCCCCTTCCCCATAGTACACACCATAATGTGTCCCAGTTTAAAATGCCCCTATACAGAGCCCCCCATATAAAATACCCCTTCTTTTTAGCCTCAGTAGATGCCCCTATAGTGCCAACCAATAATCTGCCAGTAATAAGTGCCCCAATAGATGCCCCCAATCATGTGCCAGTAAGATGCCCCCCATAGATGCCCCCCAATTATGTGCCAGTAATAAGAGCCCCCCAACCATCATGTGCCAGCAGCCAGAACCCCCCATATCATGTGCCAGTAGCCCCCCTTATCATGTGCCAGTAGCCCCCCTTATGTGCCAGTAGCCCCCATCATGTGCCAGTAGCCCCCCCTTATGTGCCAGTAGCCCCCCATCATGTGCCAGTAGCCCCCCTTATCATGTGCCAGTAGCCCCCCTTATGTGCCAGTAGCCCCCATCATGTGCCAGTAGCCCCCCATCTTGTGCCAGTAGCCCCTTATCATGTGCCAGTAGCCTCCCTTATAATGTGCTAGTAGCCCTCCCTTATGTGCCAGTAGCCCCCCATCATGATCCAGTATTGTACCTATATTTAAAAAAAAAAACACTTATACTTACTTCCAGCGATACGATGCAGGCCTCTTCCGGCCTGTGTCCCTCGCTATACGGCTCAGGCGGCGCAATGACGTCATCGCGCCGCCTGCACCGGCCTCTGATAGGCTGCCGGCCTAGTGCTGGCAGCCTATCAGAGAAACAGGAGGGGACACACCTCTCCCTCCCCTGCCGCAGCATAGACATCTGTATCGCCGTCCTGAGGACGGCGATACAGATGACTATGGAGATGAGCGCTTCCACAATGGAAGCACTCATCTCCCTGTGCCCTGCCGCCGGCCGCCCCCCACTTCTCACCAGGGCCGCGGCCTTGCGGCACTCAGGTCTGCCGGCCTAACAGGAAATTTCCCGGTATCCCGGCAGGCCAGTCCGGCCCTGCTTCTAGCATTGGTGGGGTTACAAATTTGCACTTTCCTAAGACTTTCTTATCTTTCTAAAAGTTCCACAATTCTACAATTTTTTATTTATTTTTTGACATTTTAATATCTTATTCCTGAGGCTATTTATCAGCATGTGGATTTACAGGTGTCTTGTGTGAAAGATTTCTTCTGGATTTTCCTTTGTACAACATTTCTCCCACTGTAGTCAATAGTTTAGTGTAGAGCATACATTTTGCACCATAATCTCTAGTTGCATCTGTCTACTGTATATCTTTACTGACCTTAACCTTTTTCTAACATATGATGTAATAGTATGTTGAGTCTTTAAAGATGGCATACATCAAACACCCGCGGCTAATGTCCCCGACTGGCAGTAAAGCTGATCGCGGACATTTAACCTGTCAGCTGGTGGTCAAACCTGACTACTGCATCTGAGTGCCTGTATTACTGGAAGCACGCTCTTCCAGTAATGCCCTGGCTCCCCCATGTGGCGATCGGAGGAGTCGGAGCTTGTGTGCAGAAGGTAGATGCATAGTGTTTCCTATGGAGTCCCTGCCTGTAGCAGGGCTCCATAGGAAACTATAAAATCATCATAGACTCCAATGATAGTGCATTGCAGTCTATGAGAATAGTAATCTAATGATTGCTTGTTATAGTTCCCTATAGGAACTATAAAAAAGTGTAAAAAAAATGTGAAAATTCAAATCATCCCCTTTACCAAAATGAGTTAAAAAAGTAAAAAAATACACATCATCGGTATTGCTGCGTGCTCAAACGCCCGTACTATCAAAATATAAAAGTATTAATCCCATATGGTGGGTAGGTATTTGGGTTAAAATGAATAAGGATAATATTTATTAAGTTGTAATATGGACTTTTATATTGTAGTATTGTTGTGATTTGTGTATATGTTTTACAAAAATGAAATAAAAAAATAAAAAAATCCCATATGGAAAAAGACAAAACAATTTTTTTTTTTTCAAAATGGACAATTCGCCATTGTTTGGTCGCTTCTCCTCCCACAATTTTTTTAAAATAAAGTGATCAAAACGTTGTCCATACCCCAGAATGGTATTAATGAAAAGTACAGATTGCACCCCAAAAAATGAGCTCTCCAAACACATAATTACAAAAAAAGTTATAGGGGGTCAGAAAATGACCAAAAAGAAAAGTTTATATATGTTTATGTGTTATGTGTTAGCTTATAAGCATAGAACAACATATATTTTTTTTATATATGTAGTAATGGTTATAGCTTGGTGGTATAGTTGTCTACAATGCATATAGAGATCCTAGGTTCTAGTCCCAGGAGAGATGTAAATTTCTTTCTGTTATTTTTTTTCTCTATACCGTATTTTGCTTTATAAGACTTACTCCCCCCCCCCCCCCAAAAAAGTGGGGGAAATGGCAGTGCGTCTTATAAAGCGAATGCTGCCATTTTTACTTTGCTGACACATCGCCGGCCGATATGCTGCTCAGCGCGGCCTGCGATGTATCAGCAGGGAGGGAGGAGGGGCTGGAGGCTGGCAACTTGCGGCGGGGCCTGGTGCAGTCGCTGTACTCTATTACACTGGGCCCCGCACAGCAATCTTCATATGTAAAGTGTAGTCATGTAATCCTTATTAAAGTAGCGCAATCCTCTGCAGTAGTACTTACTATCAAACTACTGTAGCAGGCAGGCCGGCCGACAGCGTAACGTCACTCACTCCGTCATGCGCCTGCTCCTCCTGCTTCATTAAAGTACTACTGCAGAGGATTGAGCTACTTTAATTATGATCACATGACTACACTTTACATATGAAGATTGCTGTGCGGGGCCAGTGTATTGCGGTCACTATTTACACAGGAACACTTATGGGGGGGATAAGATGCTATATATGTGTCATCCACAGATCCCCCCATAACAGTGTCATCCACAGTCCCCCCATAACAGTGTCATCCCCAGTCCCCCCATAACAGTGTCATCCACAGTTCCCCATAACAGTGTCATCCACAGATTCCCCAATAACAGTGCGTCATCCACATATCCCCCATAACAGTGCGTCATCCACATATCCCCCCATAACAGTGCGTTATCCACAGATCCCCCTATAACAGTGCGTTATCCACATATCCCCCCATAACAGTGCGTTATCCACAGATCCCCCTATAACAGTGCATCATCCACAGATCCCCCATAATAGTGTCATCCACAGACCACCATTAGTTCAAAACCCACCAAAGCACACCTTTTGGTTCAAAATATTTTTTCCCTATTTTCCTCCTCAAAAACTTGGTGCGTTTTATAAAGTGAAAAATATGGTAATTTAAAACGATATTAAAAGGCTATACTATAATAAATAATATATAATCATATAATAATAATAATAATAATAATAATAATAACTAACAATAATAATAAAAAGGCCTTACTATGTTGAGAATAGTGTTTTTTTGGGTTGCTAAAACGTATTACTGGTTTATTTATTGACACAAAATATTATTATAAAGAAACCAGTAATATTTATTATCATTAAAAAAAACATTATTCTCAATATGATAAGGACATAGACTTTTCTTATGGGATAAATGTGGAAGAAGAAAAATATCTGAAAAATCTCTGCCGAGATTCAAACTTGGAGTTTCCACATGCAAAACCAATCACCACTAAGCTGTAGCATTACCACATAGCAATGCATTTTGTTTCTATGCTCATAATCTAACACATATTACTGGTGTCTTTCTAATCATATATTGTACTTGTGAATAAAACAGTAATATGTAGATTATCTTTCTTAGCAGATCTCAGTATGGCGAAGTTATAGTACATAGAGTATATCGTATATAGTTGCTAGGACTCAGCTCTGCCCTCCGCATGTCTAGCCCCTGTCAATCAAAGCGAGGGGGGAGTGTGCAGAGCACAGGGGATGTTACAAAGCAGTGCTCAAATGATGCAGGTATCTCTGCAGCTGTTTATCGTACAGACAAAAGAAAAGTATTGTTTTAATTAGCATGATGATCCCTACCAGGCAATATGTCTGGTTTAATAGGGTTGATCTTGGTGACAGAGCCTCTTTAAAGGGGTTGTCCAGGATTGGTGATATTTGCTTAAGTGTAGTCACCTTAACCCCTTAAGGACTCGGCCCTATTTCACCTTAAGGACTTGGCCAATTTTTGCAAATCTGACCAGTGTCACTTTAAGTGCTGATAACTTTAAAACGCTTTGACTTACCCAGGCCGTTCTGAGATTGTTTTTTCGTCACATTGTACTTCATGACACTGCTAAAATTGGGTCAAAAAAGTGAATTTTTTTGCATAAATAAATACCATATTTACCAAAAATTTAGAAAAATTTGCAAATTTCAAAGTTTCAGTTTCTCTATTTCTGTAATACATAGTAATAATTGTGATGACTTTACATTCCCCATATGTCTACTTCATGTTTGTAGCATTTTGGGAATGATATTTTATTTTTTGGGGATGTTACAAGGCTTAGAAGTTTAGAAGCAAATCTTGAAATTTTTCTGAAATTTACAAAAACCCAATTTTTAGGGACCACTACAGCTCTGAAGTCACTTTCCGAGGCTTACATAATAGAAACCGCCCAAAAATGTCCCCATTCTATAAACTACACCCCTCAAGGTATTCAAAACTGATTTTACAAACTTTGTTAACCCTTTAGGTGTTGCACAAGAGTTATTGGCAAATGGGGATGAAATTTGAGAATTTCATTTTTTTGCCTAATTTTCCATTTTAACCCATTTTTTCCACTAACAAAGCAAGGGTTAACAGCCAAACAAGACTGTATCTTTATTGCCCTGACTCTGCCGTTTACAGAAACACCCCATATGTGGCCGTAAACTACTGTACGGCCACACAGCGGGGCGTAGAGTGAAAGGTGCGCCGTATGGTTTTTGGAAGGCAGATTTTGCTGGACTGGTTTTTTGACACCATGTCCCATTTGAAGCCCCCTGATGCACCCCTAGAGTAGAAACTCCATAAAAGTGACCCCATCTAAGAAAGTACACTCCTCAAGGTATTCAAAACTGATTTTTACAAACTTTGTTAACCCTTTAGATGTTGCACAAGATTTAATGGAAAATAGAGATACAATTTCAAAATTTCACTTTTTTGGCAGATTTTCCATTTTAATATTTTTTTTCCAATTACAAAGCAAGGGTTAACAGCCAAACAAAACTCAATATTTATGGCCCTGATTCTGTAGTTTACAGAAACACCCCATATGTGGTTGTAAACTGCTGTACGGGCACACGGCAGGGCACAGAAGGAAAGGAATGCCATACGGTTTTTGTAAGGCAGATTTTGCTGGACTGTTTTTTTTGACACCATGTCCCATTTGAAGCCCCCCTGATGCACCCCAGAGTATAAATTCCAAAAAAGTGACCCCATTTTAGAAACTACAGGATAGGGTGGCAGTTTTGTTGGTACTAGTTTAGGGTACATATGATTTTTGGTTGCTCTATATTACACTTTTTTGTGTGGCAAGGTAACAAGAAATAGATTTTTTGGCACGTTTTTTTTTTTGTTATTTACAACATTCATCTGACAGGTTATATCATGTGGTAATTTTATAGAGCAGGTTGTCACGGACGCGGCGATGCCTAATATGTATACAATTTTTTTTATTTATGTAAGTTTTACACAATGATTTCATTTTTAAAACAAAAAAAATGTTTTAGTGTCTCCATAGTCTAAGAGCCATAGTTTTTTCAGTTTTTGGGGGATTATTTTAAGTAGGGTCTCATTTTTTGTGGGATGAGATGACGGTTTGATTGGCACTATTTTGGGGTGCACATGACTTTTTGATCGCTTGCTATTACACTTTATTGTGACGTAAGATGACAAAATGGCTTTTTTTACACCGTTTTTATTTTTATTTTTTTACGGTGGTCACCTGAGGGGTTAGGTCATGTGATATTTTTATAGAGCCGGTCAATACGGACGCGGCGATACCTAATATGTATACTTTGTTTTATTTATTTAAGTTTTACACAATGATTTCATTTTTGAAACAAAAAAAATCATGTTTTAGTGTTTCCATAGTCTGAGAGCCATAGTTTTTTCAGTTTTTTGGCAATTATTTTGGGTAGGGTATGATTTTTGCGGGATGAGATGACGGTTTGATTGGTACTATTTTGGCGTACATGCAACTTTTTTGATCACTTTTATTACCTTTTTTGGGAAGTAAAGTGGGCAAAATTTCAATTTCCTAATATTTTTTTTTTTTTTTCACCGTGCAGGGAAAGTAACATGACCGTTTTATAGATCAGGTCATTACGGACGCGGCGATACCAAACATGTGTAGGGAATTTTATTTTTTTCATTTTTATTCAGTGATAAATGTGTTTTTTTGATTTTTACTTTTTTTTCACTTTTTTTTTGACCCAGACCCACTTGGTTCTTGAAGATCCAGTGGGTCTGATGTCTGTATAATACAGTACAGTACAATATATATTGTATAGTACTGTATTTTACTTACACTTTGTCTGAACAGATCTCTGCCTTCAGCACAGATCTGTTCAGCACCATGGACAGCAGGACGCCTGAGAAGGCGTCCTGTTGCCATGGGAACCTTCCCCGTCTGCTCAGTAGTGGTCAGAACTGCGCAGACGGGGAAGGGTAAGGACGGGGCTTCGGGGGGCTGTCTGGGAGCTCTCTCCCTCTCCATATGGGGGGCTGCAAAGGCACTGCAGCCCCCCGATGGGAGAGGGAGGGAGCTACTTCTTACTGTTAACTTTTTCCATACAGCGGTCCGTACGGACCGCTGTATGGAAAGGGTCAAACAGCTGACATCGCATCACCGATGTCAGCCGTTTATACCAGGGTGCCAGCAACACCAACGAATTTTCAAGGGGAGGTGGGCGGGGGATCGTGATCCCGCCTGCCGCACCGCCCGCCTCCCGCACCGCCCCCACCGCCCACAACTCCCCCCCCCTGCACCACCCGCCGGCAAAAAATCATGCAGGGGTGCAGGGGGGATGTAAAATCTATATTTGAGGTACACTAAAGTTTCTGATCCCCGCGGTCAGGGACCGCGGGGATCAGAAACTGCAAAAAGCGCAGCAAACCGCAGGTCTGAATTGACCTGCGGTTTGTGTCGATCGCCGATGGGGGGGGGGTCACATGGCGTTGTCACAGGATGCCGGCTGAATGATTTCAGCCGGCATCCCGTTTCCATTAACCCCCGCGGCGCCGGAATCTGCATTTAAATTTAGGACGTACCAGTACGCCCTAAGTCCTTAAGGACTCGGGAAATAGGGCGTACCAGTACGCCCTAAGTCCTTAAGGGGTTAATTGTACATACATGCCTGCATTACCTTTATTTTCTTTTTCTGATTCTCGTTTTCTATTCTCCAAATTCTGAGCCGGAAGTGCGGTTTCTCTACAAGTTAGTGACGTACCGGGCCCCTTTGTGGAGAGAAAAGCCTAATCTTCTTCTTCGGAAGGAGCCCGGTGACGTCTCCGGCACCCATGGACATTATTCAGAGTGCAGGGAGGGCGGGTAGTAGACGGCACCGGCACACAAGAATATTATTGTCACGAGAAGGGGAAGGGAAGGTGCAAACTGACTTCACCCACTCCTCTGTCCCTGCCTACTTGCACTTACCTGTCCTAGGCAACGGAGCTCAACTGGGAGGTGATCCCTAAACTGCGTACGTGCGGAGGGACAAACAAACAAACAAACAAACAGAGAGAGGTCAAATAGCAAGGTCAAAACCAGGAGGTCAAGGCGGTACAAGGGAAAAGGTAGAAGCAAAGTCAATGAGCAAAACCGAATGTCAATACCCGGAGAAGCAAGTCAAACAAAAGGAGCAAGCAAGAGACGAAGTCAAGTAACGAGCCGAAGTTCAAATACAAAGTCCAAATGCAAACCGAATAACTACAAGGTATAGGACCTTAATCACAGGCAACCTGTGGCCAGCAGGCTGCCTGTTAAATAGGTGAGTGATAGTCATGTGATGTGGCCAGCGTCACATGACCCCTCCCCCTGCACACTGCTGAGCGCCGAGTGTCCAGTTCAGTGCTCAGACTTTTTGTCGAACTTACGGGAGCAGAGGACCCTGGCCACGTTAAGGAGGCGTGCGCGGCCGGGTCCTCTCCGCCCCCCTGTTGCCTTGGAGACAAGGACGCAGCGCACGTCCTCACTCCGAAGTTATCGCAGGGCGCCGGCGATCCCGAAGGGAAGGAAACTGGTGCCCTGTGACAATTATGCAATAAGCAGGGAGGGAGGTTTGTAGAAGGTTACATCAGGGATATGTAACGCCCCTATGGTCCGGTGATGTCACAGGGCATTACGCAGCCTTATCTATGAAGATAGAGAGGAGGGATATGCGGGCAGGAGGCAGAATATCAATGAGAGGGGAGGATGCATGGAGGAGTGGAGACTGATCTGACAGCCTGGACGCCACGATGCTGCGCTGCCTTGTGGGACCTATAAGGCAGTGCGACAGGAAGTTACCGCAGATATACACAAACATGTCAATATACCGTGGGAGCACTGGAGAAGAACACAACAGGGGGACCTTGAATCAGCTAGACAGGGTAAAATATAATGTTTTTAAAAATCTATTTGATCCTGGACAACCCCTTTAAGGTGCCTTCAGATATGTGAAAACGATGATTTAGATTTCTAAGATGTTTAAATCATTTCAAGAAAGCAACGTTTAACATAGTAACATAGTATATAAGGCCGAAAAAAGACATTTGTCCATGCAGTTCGGCCTGTTATCCTGCAAGTTGATCCAGAGGATGTAAAAAAAAAAAACTGAGGTAGAAGCCAATTTTCCCCACTTAAGGGGAAAAAAAATTCTTCCCGACTCCAATGAGGCAATTAGACTAACTCCCTGGATCAACGACCCATCTCTAGTAGCTATATCCTGTAATATTATTACACTCCAGAAATACATCCAGGCCCCTCTTGAATTCCTTTATTGTACTCACCATCACCACCTCCTCAGGCAGAGAGTTCCATAGTCTCACTTCTCTTACCGTAAAGAATCCTTTTCTATGTTTGTGTACAAACCTTCTTTCCTCCAGACGCAGAGGATGTCCCCTCGTCACAGTCACAGACCTGGGGATAAATAGATGAAGGGAGAGATCTCTATACTGACTCCTGATATATTTATACATAGTAATTAGATCTCCCCTCAGTCATCTTTTTTTCTAACGTGAATAACCCTAATGTTGATAATCTTTCAGGGTACTGTAGTCCCCCCATTCTAGTTATTACTTTAGTTGCCCTCCTCTGAACCCTCTACAGCTCTGCTATGTCTGCCTTGTTCACAGGAGCCCAGAACTGTGTGGTCAATGTGTGGTCTGACTAGTGATTTGTAAAGTAGTAGGACTATGTTCTCATCATGGGCATCTATGCCCCTTTTGATGCAACCAATTATCTTATTATCCTTGGCAGCAGTTGCCTGACACTGTTTTTTGCAGCTTAGTTTGCTGTTCACTAAAATTCCTAGGTCCTATTCCAGGTCAATGTTACCCAGTGTTCTACCATTTTGTAACGGGGTGCCTAAGGCTCCCATCAGCCGCAGACCTGCTGCTTAGCTTCGGGAGCGAGGATCTGTGTTTGACCTCATTCCCAGGGCGGCTTTGCTAGCTGGGAGGCTCCCTGCTCCTAGGTCTGCCTTGAGCGCCGAGCTGATCACTCGGTGCTCGACTGGTCGGTCTGTAGGTCATGTGACGCTGGCCACGTCACATGACCCTCACTCCCCACTATAAGTAGGCAGGGCCACTTGCCTCACGAGTAGGGTGGAGCGCAAGTAGGGTGGAGCGCAGTGGTCACTATCCTCCCCCCTGTGTGTGTATACGTGACCGTTACACATTTAGTATGTATGGGTGACTTGCATTATTCCTTCCAATGTGCATAACCTTACATTTCTCAATGTTAAACCTCATCTGCCACTTCTCTGCCCAAACCTCCAATCTATCCAGATCCATCTGTAGCAGTATACTGTCCTTTTCTGTGTCAATTACTTTACACAGTTTAGTGTCAACTGCAAACATTTATATTTTACTGTGCAAACCTTCTACAAGATCATTAATATGATTTTCCAGGATGAGAATATTGATGGCCATACTTGTAAGATTAGTGGGAATCTGGCTGATCATCTGTTTAAAGGGACCATGGGACTCAAAAGAGCACCACAACCACATTATTGTTTACATGAGACTATCTGCTTAGCTTTGGCAATGCATGGTATTGCAAATGTGTCCATTTTACTTAAATAAGATGCAGCTGCAATACCCTGCACTGCTGGTACTATGTAGCTGGCATGCAGGCAGATGGCTCCATGTAAAGAATCAAGATTCTGCAGTGCCGGCATTATCCTCGTGCCACCTTCAAACAGCTGATCAGCAAAAGTGCCGAGAATTGGACCCCCATCAATGTGATATTGATGGGCTATCATAGAGTAAGTAACAAAGTAACATGATCTATATTAATAGAAAGTTGCTGACTACTTCAGATGGTCATCATTATCTAAGCTATTTACAGTTTTAACTAAAATTCTGTTAGGTTAATTGAATATTTTTTTGCAGGTGCTAAAAGATTTTATCGCACATGTCACCCGAATAAGTGACGAACACGGCAAAATTGATGATCTGTATTTTGAACTTAACAAGCTGTCATATGAAAGTAAGTAGATGCAGATAAATGAATGCAGTCTGTTGATACATGTTCTAGCTTTTATAGTGGTTAATTTCTCCTCCTTACAGCAATATGCTCAGTCCTGTATAATGAAAGGTGTGGACTTCTCCGAGAGGCATGTACAGAAAATGCGTTGCTATTCATACAATCAGTGAAAAAGGTACTCCATTATTGTCAAATTTTTTTTACTGACAGAGATAACATGTGCCATTTAGCAATAGCTGGCTGCACACTGCTCCAGACTGTACAACAATGTAGAAGAACATACACCTGACTGTGTTAACTGGGCCTCTACCCAGTTAACACCGCTAAATAATAGTACCACCATGCTATTACACAAAACCAATACTGCCACCATACAGTGACCATATAGTGGCAGATATTAGTGTTACACAGGTGCTCTGCAGACCATATAAGTGATTATAGGGCCTTTATCACCAATTCTGTGCTTGTTGATCCATCATCTGCCCCAATTACTGTACTTCCTAGTAGCGTGATAAATAGCGCCACATAGACCAAACCCCTGAAAACATCAGTGGCAGATAGAACCTACAAAAATAATAGTACCAGATACATATAGTGACCCAGATGAATATAGTACACCACAGTAAAAGCGCCATCTTTTTAGATATAAAATATAAAGAATATAACCCATATAGTAAATGCAAAAACAATTTTCATTATATTCCTATAATATATATATATATATATATATATATATAGGATGCACCGTTCCTGAGATATTTCCCAAATTTTAGCCAATAGGAGCTCGCAGCTTCAGTCACATGCTGCCATTCAAACAGTCACTGTTAAGGGGGCATGGTGCTGTGGATGTCACTGTTAAGGGCAGGGCCGTTTGAAGGAATTTGGGGGCCCCAAGCAAAATAGACATGGAGGCCCCCCCCCCTCCACGCCCTCCCCACCTTACGCACGCAAAGCCTACAGGAACCACAGTATAGTGATACAGTTTAAGTTCACCCACACTTTATATAAATAAAAAAGGAGGTTTACACTGCAAATACTGTGGATGGCACTGTTTAGGGGGGATCTGTGGATGGCACTGTTTAGGGGGGATCTGTGGATGGCACTGTTTAGGGGGGATCTGTGGATGGCACTGTTTAGGGGAGGTCTGTGGATGGCACTGTAGGGGGATCTGTGGATGGCACTGTTTAGGGGAGGGGGGGATCTGTGGATGGCACTGTTTAGGGGGGATCTGTGGATGGCACTGTTTAGGGGGGATCTGTGGATGGCACTGTTTAGGGGGGATCTGTGGATGGCACTGTTTAGGGGGGATCTGTGGATGGCACTGTTTAGGGGGGAGATCTGTGGATGGCACTGTTTAGGGGAGGTCTGTGGATGGCACTGTAGGGGGATCTGTGGATGGCACTGTTTAGGGGAGGGGAGATCTGTGGATGGCACTGTTTAGGGGAGGGGGATCTGTGGATGGCACTGTTTAGGGGGGATCTGTGGATGGCACTGTTTAGGGGGGATCTGTGGATGGCACTGTTTAGGGGGGATCTGTGGATGGCACTGTTTAGGGGGGATCTGTGGATGGCACTGTTTAGGGGGGATCTGTGGATGACACTGTTTAGGGGGGAGATCTGTGGGTGGCACTGTTTAGGGGGGAGATCTGTGGATGGCACTGTTTAGGGGAGGGGGGATCTGTGGATGGCACTGTAGGGGGATCTGTGGATGGCACTGTTTAGGGGAGGGGGGATCTGTGGATGGCACTGTAGGGGGATCTGTGGATGGCACTGTTTAGGGGAGGGGGATCTGTGGATGGCACTGTAGGGGGATCTGTGGATGGCACTGTTTAGGGGAGGGGGGATCTGTGGATGGTACTGTAGGGGGATCTGTGGATGGCACTGTTTAGGGGAGGGGGGATCTGTGGATGGCACTGTAGGGGGATCTGTGGATGGCACTGTTTAGGGGAGGGGGGATCTGTGGATGGCACTGTAGGGGGATCTGTGGATGGCACTGCCATCCACAGATCCCCCTACAGTGCCATCCACAGATCCCCCTCCCCGACGCTCACAGCAGTATATTTATAAACTAATCAGTAACTACTTTAACTTTATTCATTGCTCATTGCTGAGCTCTTAACTTGGATTATTTGGATATCTCTTACTTTGTCTTCGCTCCGGTAACAGCAGGCAGTGCAGGCGGCGCTCACTCACTGACGTCACGCGCCTGCGCCGCCTAGTGGGAGGAGCAGGCGCCTGACGTCAGTGACAGTGAGTGAGCGCCGCCCCCCGCTGCCTGCTGTTAGTTACCGGAGCGAAGACAAAGTAAGAGATATCCAAATAATCCAAGTTAAGAGCTCAGCAATGAGCAATGAATAAAATTAAAGTAGTTACTGATTGGTTTAAAATATACTGCTGTGAGCGGCGTGGCCCTGTATATTCTAACCCCCAGGAAAGCGTCCCCGTCACCATGGGAACGCCTGGGGGTTAGAATATACCATTGGATTTGAGTTTTTGCGATCTCACTGAGCTCGTAAAACTCAGATCCGATGGTATATTCTAACCCCCAGGCAAGGGGTTAGAATATACCATCGAATCTTCTGAGTTACTCTGTTTGGCCCCGTCCAGCTCGGGGCCCCAACCAGCTCGGGGCCCCAAGCAATTGCTTGTTTTGCCTGTCCCTTAGCGACGGGCCTGGTTAAGGGGCAAGGTGCTATAGATGTCATATTTTAAGGAGACCAAACACACAAGAAAAGATGGTAGGCAAAAAATTGTGTGCATACCGACAGTATGCAATAATTAGCTTTATATCCAAAAATGTATACCCAGTATAACAAAGACCCATAAAAACTATTAAAAACAAACCCAACTGTAAGTTTTTCAATACACCACCTCCCTCTCACTATTCCCCCAAATCAGTGCAAATAGACAGATACACACATGATAATACAATTGGCGAAAACCAAATAATTACCATCAGCACATGAGATATACAATGCAAATGACCTAGAGGTAAAAAATATACCTCATTGTGCACCTGTGTCAGGAGAATAACACCCCATATTTTAAGTTGCAGCGAGAGGAGTCACTGTTAAAGGGGAGGTTCCGTGAGTAGGTAACGTTAAGGAGGCGGGCCGCTGTGCAAGGCACTGTGGGAGGGATCACTGTTAAGGGGGCGGTGACCTGTGGAGGTCAGTGTTAAGGGTGTAGGGTACTGTGTAGGTCAATGTTAAGGAGGTGTGATGTTGTGGAGATAACTGTTAATATGATGGGCGTCACAGATAAGGTGGCGGATTCTGTGGAGGTCGGTGTTAAGTGGGAGGGGTGCTGTAGAAGCCACTGGTAATGGGGTGTCTCTGTAAAGGCCACTGTTAGGAGGCAAGCTACTGTGCAGGCCACAGTTAAGGGGGTGGAGCGCTGTAGAGGTTACTTTTAAGGGGGTGGAACATTGTGGGGTTACTGTTACTGGGGCAGGCCAGTGTGGAGGTCACTTTTAAGCGGCAGGCCACTGTGTAGGTCAGTGTAAAGGGGGCAGGGCACTGTGGAGTTAAGGGGGGCGGAGTTCTGTGGAGTCACTGTTAAGAGGGTGGGCCACTGTGGAGGCCAGTGTTAAGGGGGCGACATACTTTGGAGGTCACTGTTAAGGGGCGAGGTGCTATGGATGTCATTGTTAAGGGGGCAGGCCTCTGTGGAGGTCACTGTTAAGGGGGCAGGCCTCTGTGGAAGGCCAGTTTTAAGGGGACTGGCCGCTATGGAGAACACTGATATGCGGGTGGGGGGCTGTGAAGGCCACAGTTAATAGGGGGGAGCTATGAAGGTCACATTTAATGGGGTGGGGCAATGTGGAGGTCACTGTTAAAGGGTTAGGCTGCTCTGGAGGTCAAAATTAAGGGGGAGGGGTGCTGTGGAGGTCAAAGTTAAGGGGGGCTGCTGTGTAGGTCAAAGTTATAATAGGTGGGCTCCTGTGAAGGTCACCATTAAGGGCAGGGGTTCTGTAGAGGTCACTGTTATGGGAAACACTGTGGATATCTTTTAACCTCACACACAAACATTAAATGAAATAGTCGAGATATACCTGTGCGAAGCCAGGTCATCCTGCTAGTATATATACAGTACAGACCAAAAGTTTGGACACACCTTCTCATTCAAAGAGTTTTCTTTATTTTCATGACTATGAAAATTGTAGATTCACACTGAAGGCATCAAAACTATGAATTAACACATGTGGAATTATATACATAACAAAAAAGTGTGAAACAACTGAAAATATGTAATATTCTAGGTTCTTCAAAGTAGCCACTTTTTGCTTTGATTACTGCTTTGCACACTCTTGGCATTCTCTTGATGAGCTTCAAGAGGTAGTCACCTGAAATGGTTTTTACTTCACAGGTGTACCCTGTCAGGTTTAATAAGTGGGATTTCTTGCCTTATAAATGGGGTTGGGACCATCAGTTGCGTTGTGGAGAAGTCAGGTGGATACACAGCTGATAGTCCTACTGAATACACTGTTAGAATTTGTATTATGGCAAGAAAAAAGCAGCTAAGTAAAGAAAAACGAGTGGCCATCATTACTTTAAAAAATTAAGGTCAGTCAGTCAGACATTAGACCAGTGGAAATCTGTTCTTTGGTCTGATGAGTCCAAATTTGAGATCTTTGGTTCCAACCACCGTGTCTTTGTGAAAGGTGAAAGGATGGACTCTACATGCCTGGTTCCCACCGTGAAGCATGGAGGAGGAGGTGTGATGGTGTGGGGGTGCTTTGCTGGTGACACTGTTGGGGATTTATTCAAAATTTAAAGGCATACTGAACCAGCATGGCTACCACAGCATCTTGCAGCGGCATGCTATTCCATCAGGTTTGCGTTTAGTTGGACCATCATTTATTTTTCAACAGGACAATGACCCCAAACACACCTCCAGGCTGTGTAAGGGCTATTTGACCATGAAGGAGAGTGATGGGGTGCTGCGCCAGATGACCTGGCCTCCACAGTCACCGACCTGAACCCAATCGAGATGGTTTGGGGTGAGCTGGACCGCAGAGTGAAGGCAAAAGGGCCAACAAGTGCTAAGCATCTCGGGGAACTCCTTGAAGACTGTTGGAAGACCATTTCAGGTGACTACCTCTTGAAGCTCATCAAGAGAATGCCAAGAGTGTGCAAAGCAGTAATCAAAGCAAAAGGTGGCTACTTTAAAGAACCTAGAATATTACATATTTTCAGTTGTTTCACACTTTTTTTGTTATGTATATAATTCCACATGTGTTTATTCATAGTTTTGATGCCTTCAGTGTGAATCTACAATTTTCATAGTCATGAAAATAAAGAAAACTCTTTGAATGAGAAGGTGTGTCCAAACTTTTGGTCTGTACTGTATATAGAGAGAGAGACATTACAACCAATTTCAGGACGATCCACCAATCTATAAACAGAATATAGCAAATATACAATATAAGTAGCTAATTGAGATTAAAAGCAATACAGAAATAAAAATAAATAAATAAATAGGAATGGAATATATGCAATCATATCCTGTTTAAAATGAAAATAACATATAGTGTGCACATATTAAAAATAAATTAATGGCAGGGTCCATGCGATATAGAACATGATTTATGTTTGCCAAGATATCCAGAAATGTCTGGAAGTGATAACCAATATTGTGCTGATCCTGTGTGATATCAAGTGGATATGGATACTATCCTGGATGGGGTGCACTTGCGATCATAAAAGACCGGCAATGCCAATTCTTAGATCGAATTCAGGGAGTGCACACCATCCAGGATAGTATCCATTTAAGTATACAGGTGAAACTTGAAAAATTTGAATATTGTGCAAAAGTTCATTTATTTCAGTAATGCAACTTAAAAGGTGAAACTAATATATGTGATATACTCATCACATGCAAAGCGATATATTTCAAGCCTTTATTTGTTATAATTTGGATGATTATGGTTTACAGCTTATGAAAACCCCAAATTCACAATCTCAAAAAATTTGAATCTTGTGAAAGGGTTCAATATTCTCGGCTCAAAGTGTCACACTCTAGTCAGCTAAGAGTCTTTAAATTGTCTCTCAGTCTGGTTCAGTAGGAATCACAATCATGGGAAAGACTGCTGACCTGACAGTTGTGCAGAAACCCATAATTGACACCCTCCCTAAGGAAGGGAAAGCCTCAAAAGGTAATTGCAAAAGAAGTTGGATGTTCCCAAAGTGCTGTATCAAAGCACATTAATAGAAAGTTACGTGGAAGGGACAAGTGTGGAAGAAAAAGGTGCACAAGCAGCAGGGATGACCGCAGCCTGGAGAGGATTGTCAGGAAAAGGCCATTCAAAAGTGTTGGGGACTTTCACAAGGAGTGGACTGAGGCTGGAGTTAGTGCATCAAGAGCCACCACACACAGAAGAATCCTGAACAACAAACAACGTCAGAAGCATCTTACCTGGGCTAAAGATAAAAAGAACTGGTCTGTTGCTCAGTGGTCCAAAGTCCTCTTTTCTGATGAGAGAAACTTTTGCATCTCATTTGGAAACCAAGGACCCAGAGTCTGGAGGAAGAATGGAGAGGCACACAATGCAAGATGCTTGAAGTCCAGTGTGAAGTTTCCACAGTCTGTGTTAATTTGGGGAGCCATGTCATCTGCTGGTGTTGGTACACTGTGCTTCATCCGTCTACCAGGAGATTCTGGAGCACTTCATGCTTCCTTCCGCAGACGAGCTTTATGGAGACGGTGACTTCATTTTGCAGCAGGACTTGGCACCTGCCCACACTGCCAAAAGTAACAAAACCTGGTTCAATGACCATGGGATTACTGTGCTTTATTGGCCAGCAAACTCGCCTGACCTGAACCCATAGAGAATCTATGGGGCATTGCCAAGAGAAAGATCAGAGACATGAGACCGAACAATGCAGAAGAGCTGAAGGCTGCTATTGAAGCATCCTGGTCTTCCATTACACCTCAGCAGTGCCATAGGCTGATAGCATCCATGCCACACCGCATTGAGGCAGTAATTGATGCAAAAGGGGCCCAAACCAAGTACTGAGTACATATGCATGATTATACTTTTCAGAGGTCCTATTTTTCTATTTAATATCTTTTTTTTTTATTGATTTCATGTAATCAAATTTTCGGAGATTGTGAATTTGGGGTTTCCATAAACTGTAAGCCATAATCATCCAAATTATAACAAATAAAGGCTTGAAATATCTCGCTTTGCATGTAATGAGTCTATCTCATATATTAGTTTCACCTTTTAAGTTGCATTACTGAAATAAATGAACTTTTGCCCGATATAATTTTTTTTCGAGTTTTGACCTGTATACCTACAGGATGCTACACAGGCGCTTAACACACCTCCAAGACTCATTCTAGTGATGTCATCTAGTCACACTGGCGCCCTGCTACAAATACATGCTGCTATTCACAACTCTACAACCTGGACATTCACAACTCCCCTTGTCTCCTTGCTCCAATCACATATTTTAAACTGCCAAGTGCCGTTGTACTAACCAGTACTGTATTCTGAACAGGTTGTGTCAACCCCCTAAACTTTGCAACGAATCACGGAAAAACACAAAGCCAATACTTTAAGCCCGAAAAGGTTATTTAATGATAAATGTAAAAAATTTGGCATACATAGATTGCTATAGGTTCATAGTGTATTTCTATATACCCTTTTTATTTTTACAAGAAGGTACTTTGGCCCTTTTCTTATTGATTCATATGGATTCTATGAGCAAAAAAAGATAGTAGTATGAAGGTATTCTTCTCTAGGAACAATATTGTGTCTCATGGAGCCATCTTGTGATGAGTGCCTCCGGTTCTGTCCGCAAATTGTTTCAATTTTTATTCTGTTGGGGCTAATCTATATGGTAAACCCATCATGGTTTCCATGCAGGATCCACAAATTCAAATTTGCAAAGCCTTATGAATAGCTATGACAACTTGAATTCTCACTTAAAACAATGGAACATGGATTCTAAAGTTTCAAAACTCAGGCATGTGAACATAACCACAGATGATAATATTGAAACTAGTGTATACATGTTATATATTTTTTTTTTCTTACAGATGATGCACTATTTGGGTCCACTCATTGTAACCTCAGCAGATCTTCATAAAAAATTTAATACAAAATCATGGAAAAGTCATACTGAAGCCTGGGACAATATATTTGCAACAGGTAATCTACTGGAGATTAGAGAGACTATTCATATTGTACATATGTACCTTATGATTATCTGGCTTTTCCCTAGAGTTATAAGTAACATAAGAGCTGATCTACTATTACTAGGAAAATTACTTTAGTCAGCAACTTTCATTGCAACAACCTGCAAAGCTACATCGGATGTGAGACTTTGATGTTCAATGGTTGCCTCAGCCACAGTGACTTCTTTCCTCCGTTGAACCATCTCCCTCCATCAATTTAAATTTTGGGTGGTTGAGTCGGCATCCTTCATAATTGGAAGTACAATTTCATTGCTCAATTTGGAGTTTAAACAAGCTTATTTTCAATTATTGAGCAGTGACTGCGAGGCCTTTCTGGCAGGTCAATCAGTTGTCTGCATTTAGAAGAATACAGTGTGTTAAACCAAAGTTCACCTTAAAAATATTGGTTACAGTGCAGTTAATTCCAATTTCCTATCCCGATCAAGTCTTACTCACAATGATCCAGGAATAAAATGTGCCTAGACATAAATAGAGAGGCAGCACACATGCTTGTCTGCTCCTCCATTCCTATGGGGAGATACAGGGCCTATGTTCTTGTGATCAGTGGGTTCCAAACAGTTGGACCTCGAATGATCAAACACCTCCCTTTCCCGGCAAAAAGGGCATAAGTTTAAAACTTGGGACAACACCTTGTTAAATTATCACCTGTCCACAGGATAGAAGTTAACTATTTGATTGATCCTACTGCTTGGACCCCTCCCCCATCCCGATCACAAGAACGGAGACCCTGTTCTCCGTCGAGCCACCGCAAAATAAACAGAGCAGCTGATCAGGCATGCTCATGGACACGACATAACTTAACATAACTGGAATACCCCTTTAAGGGATGCTGGTAGTCACTAGTGAACTTTCTTTATCTGTCTAACACTAATAGTTTCTAAGGTAAAACTCTTCCACTCCTATACCACTCCTAGTCCTATACGGCCATTACAGTCTGAGCATTTTATCAACCCCTGCATGCCTGAAAACTCACATCAAAAAGTGGCAGTTTGGTGCACGTCATACTGGGGTTTAGGATCAGTGATGGCCAGTTCGCATTGTTCGCCCACGAACATATGCGGCCTGCCATCTTTTTTCCGAGGACAGCCCGATGAAGGCCCCCAGTGGCTGTTCTCGGAACTGCCTGCTCCCGCTGACCGCACTTGTTTTCAGACCGGCTCGCGCACAGGCACAGATAAGGGCTTACCTGTGCCTCGCCGGACTTGTGAAAAAAGATGGCAGCCCGCATATGTTCGCATGCGAACTGGCCATCACTGTTTAGGATCTCACCCACCACTTTTTCAAAAAGTGAGCAGAGTGGGGTGGGCAGTAAGCAGTGCAGGGGTGGCCGTAGTTAGCCTAGCACATTTTTTATAATCTATGGCAGGAAACTGGAATAGATTATATCAGAAATAGACACCAGCTGCCTTGCTGACATAAATTACCATTTTGGCACACAGTCTTGCACAGATGTGCCACAATTATTAAGAGGTGTGATGCCAGTGGGTGATGGATTAAGACCAGTGTGTGATACGTCAGTCTAAATCAATGTCCCCCAAAGCCTACAAACTCTACATTGTAAGTTGTATTAGACAATAAAACCACATAACTGAACACTAATTGTATTGACAAGTTTTAGTTGACATGCCATTGATGGTTATGAGATGATTAGCATACCAAGTCTAAAAATAAATGACATTATTGAATATAATAAAGGGAGAGAAAACGTCCATTTTATCCAAAAGAATCTCAAAATATTCTGTTGTAAACTGACTGTGTTGACTTCAGTTAGGGTACTTTCACACTTGCGGCAGAGGATTCCGGCAGGCAGTTCCGTCGCCGCAATCCGGACGCAAACTGATGGCATTTGTCAGATGGATCCGGATGCGGATCCGTCTGACAAATGCAATAAAATACCGGATCCGTCTCTCCGGTGTCATCCGGAAAAATGGATCCGGTATTCATTTTTTTTTTGCATTTTTAAAGTCTGCGCCTGCGCAGACCGAAAAGCCGGATCCATTTTGCCAGAACACCTAATGCCGGATCCGGCACTAATACACTTCAATGTAAATTGATGCCGGCATTCTGGCAAGTTTTCAGTATTTTTGGCCGTAGATAAAACTGCAGCATGCTGCTGTATTTTCTCAGTCCAAAAAAATGTAAAAGGGACTGAACTGATGCATCCTGAACGGAATGCTCTCCATTCAGAATGCATTAGGGTAAAACTGATCAGTTTTTTCCCGGTATTGAGCCCCTGTGATGGAACTCAATACCGGAAAAGAAAAACGCTAGTGGGAAAGTACCCTAACAATGTAAATATGGAATTCCTTGTTTCTTTCATCAAAATTTTTTTTTTTATGTGACAGTAAAAAATTATATTGACAAGCGACTTAACTCCAGATGTAACCAGAAGGATGATTTACTAAATGCAATTCTTTCTGAACAATCACTTTCCAAGAAACAACTGTCTGGTCTTTTCACCGAACTTCAGATTGGAGGCGTTGAAACTGTAAGTTCATCAGTATTCACACGCTGAAACATTTATTCAAATAATAATGACTGCTACAGACAAAATACATGTGTTAATTTATTTTACAATACTAGCTAGGTGCATTCTTACTATTCTGTAATGGATATACTATTTTAGGGTTAAAAGAGACTCTGTCAGCATGATCAACCCTACTAAACCAGGCATACTGGTAGGATTGATCATGCTCATTAAAACAATACATTTCTTTTGTCTGCATGTTAAACAGTTGCAGTGATATCTGCATTTTATTCATATGCAATTGAGTATGTTGGAGCACAAGGGGACGTGGCTGAATCCTTGGAGCGACTGCTTCTGTAACATCCCTAAGCTCTGCACACTCCTCCCTCCTCTTGACTGACAAGGCTATACATCAGCATGCAGAAGGCAGAGCTGTGTCCTAGAGCTGTGGCTCACATCGGCACCAACCAACTGACTACATCTAATCCTAATGGGTCAGCAGTCAACCTCAGTGGGACTACTCCAGCAGGTACTGGCCTGGTGACTCCCCTGCAGAGAAACCCAAATATATGTATGGGGTTAGAGGGTGAATACTCAGGGACTGCCAGGATAACACCATTGGTTTAGCCCAAAGTCAAACCTTGACACAGTGGTTCCATTACTGCTGTGTCACATCATGTGATATACATTAGTGATGAGCGGCAGGTGCCATATTCGATTTCGACGAAATTAGCTAATATTGAATAGAATATTCATTTTAAATTCGTCGAAATCGAATATTCGTCATTATTCTAGTTATCGCGATTAATATGCGATTTAAATAATCGCGTATTTTGATTTTAACTTAAAGGCTACTCTCCTATTGAAATAGCAATGCGATTAATTCAAGTTATAATAATCGACTTTCGATTTCAACTTAGCACTGCTATATTCCATATTCGTTAATTCTAGCCTAATATGGAATATAGCAGGTCCAAGTTGAAATAGCAATTCGATTATTATAACTTGAATTAATCGAATTGCGATTTCAACTTGGACCTGGTTTACTATGGTTGGCTTAGTAGAATTAGCGAATATGACGAATGTATTCCTCATATTCCACAAAACGAATATGGTGAATGTATCCGTTATATTCCACAAAACAAAGATAACAAAGTATTCTGCATCTTCGTTTTAGCTACCTATTCATCAACTTTGCTAATTCTAGCAATCATATAGGAAAGTTTACTATAGAGACAGCTAAGTTTAATTCGCTATGCGATTTTATGACTGCTTTTTTTTTTTTTATAAATAGAATAATTATAATAATTATCAGGTATAATTATTCAATTTATTTTTAAAAAAAAGCAGTAATATAATCACATAGCGAATTAAACTTATCTGTCTCTATAGTAAACTTTCCTATATGATTGCTAGAATTAGCGAAGTTGACGAATATGGAGCTAAAACGAAGATGCAGAATACTTTGTTATCTTCGTTTTGTGGAATATGACGAATACATTCGAAAAATAACAGCATTACAAGCCAAATACAAACACTTGTATGTATAAGTAAATTAAATGTATCATTCATTAAAATAAAATAAGAATTGTAACTGTGTGTTTTGTTCACAGATGGCAAATTCGCTATTGTGGCTGATATTCAATTTATCTAAACATGATGACGTGCAGGAGAAAATTCTCAAGGAAATTCAGACAGTTTTATCACCTGGAAAATTCCCATCTGCTGATCATTTACAAAAGATGCCATATTTGAAATCATGTATTAAGGAATCAATGAGGTTGTTAAGATTATTATTATTGATATAATTTGAGATAATGTATATTATCAGTTATCATCTGTGATACTATTTTATGAATAAGTACATTAAAACTAAACACTGAGATTACAGATGTGAGCAATTTTGTGTCAATTAAGTTTGCCTATATATACTGTGTGTGTGTGTATATATATATATATATATATATATATATACACACACACACAATGGCCCCTCAATTTTAATTGGTTCCAGGATGACCATTGTATGTTGAAACTAGGGCTGCAACGATTAATCAACGTTATCGACAATATTCAATAACGGGATTCATTGTCGCCGAATCCCGTTATCGAATAATCGGCCAACTCGTTGCTATGCGGGCAGGAGCGGGCGGTCAGGCGCTATGCCCGCAGGTCCCAAAAAATCCCGCACGCTCCCGCACTGCCGCAGTTAAGTCCCTGACCCCTGATTTTCAGTCCCACCCTCCTCTGACCCTCCGCTCACCAATTAGGTGTTCTAAAAAAATCCCTACTTCATGAAAATACCTTACCTCTCGTGACTTCTGGGGGTGTGTGCCTCAGCGCAAGCGCACTACTACGGCACCTGTAAGGTAAAATTACAGGGAGAGCTGACTCACGGACACCACGCGTGCGCCCTCAAGGGTAAGGAGATCTGACGGTCTTTTCTCCTTACCCTCACGCTGCGCACGCCCGGATTGTGAAATCGCCTTTTGCTCCCAGCACTATCAGCCATCCGGGGCTTGGGTGGTGGGTGCAGCATATTGGGGGGCATAACCCTAACCCTTGTAAGGGTGAGGAGATTTCACAATCCACGCAGAGAAAAGACCGTCAGATCTCCTTACCCTTGAGGGAGCACGTGTTGTGTCTGTGAGTCAGCGCTCCTTGTAATTTTACCTTACCTGTGCCGTGGTAGTACACTTGCACTGAGGTGCACCCCCCCTGAAGTTGAGGTGCACACCCCCGGAAGTCATGAGGGGTAAGGTATTTTCACGAGTAAGGATTTTTGTTATAACACAGGCCCTGCTGCTGCTCTTCCCACCCCCCAGCCACCTGACGCGCTACGTCGTGCGTACATTTATGGAGCCTCAGCCTGCCCTGGAGGACCTCACCCGTACCACGCTAAGCCCACTTGCCGTCAGTAGGCCAGTTGCCCGCTGTATAATGTGCCCTGCTCAGGGCTCATGCTGCCACTGTTACTCCCGCATTGCCACAGTGTCCCAGGCCTTTGCACATTGCTATACACATGGGGGTATGTGCAAAGCATTGCACCCTAGTGTTTGTAGTACAGAGTCTGTACTACAGACACTATGATGCAATGCTTTTCCCGGTCTGCACATACCCCCATGTGTATAGTAGGAGTGTACATACTAGGGTATACAGACTAGTTTTATTAAAATGTAAATAAGCCCCTCCCTCAATAAAAAATTGTCCCCCTTTTCCTATTGTATTTTTATATAATTAATGTCATTTTTATAATTATGTAACTCCTAAAATAGTTTTAATATGGCCTTTGTACATAATTTTTCAAGTAAAACCATATAAACCCCTTTTTTTTGTAATTTTGGTGTTTTTCCCAATTAATCGATGAAATTATCGACAACTAATCGATTATTCAAATAATCGTTAACTGCAGCCCTAGTTGAAACCATTGTAACTTGAGTAATCGGTTCCAAAGCCCCAACATGTCATCCAAGATAAGAGAAAATGAAGATTTAAGAAAAATAAGCAGATAACTAAGACAGATAAAACAAGTCCTTACACATTACAGTCAGGAGGCATGCAAGTGACAGGGCTCCATAGGAACATAGGTCAGCTCCCATTGGCTGCAATGGTACAGTACTTTATTGCAGTCTATGGGACATGTGATTTAGCAATCACTTGCTAAAGTCCCCTAAGGGAGTTAAAATATATGGAAAAAAAGATGTTTTTAAAAAAATAAATAAAAAAAAAGAATATAAAAATTTAAATCACTCCCCTTTCCCCATAGGGAAAAATAATGGCCCTGAAGACTTGTAGGAGTGCGTTATAAAACATGCACTGTATAGGTATGGAGACCGCCGGGTGCTTCATCCCTGTACAGTGTGTGCACCAAACACGCTTCCACGGGACTTCAGGACCAGGCATGAATATGTTTTCACTGCCTGGCCTGTCAGTCAAAGGGGTGGGGGCGCAACTTAGGACATATAGTGTGGAGCCTCCTGGTGCAATTAGGTGCAATGGCAACGGCCTGATTGCACAAAGAGGCTAATTTGCTTATTATAAAACAGCTGTTTTCTTAACATTGCGGCCTCTTTGAAGATGGAACCAACAGTATTACATTCAGCTGACAAGTGCATATCTCGAATGTCAGCTGCATTAATGCTGATATATGTGGTGATTCCCTTTAATAAATGGTGTGCAGTGCCATTTTTATACATCGGGATCAAGAATAGTGTGTGGTGCTATAGTGTGTGGTTTCACAGGCTACATGTGTCCAGTCTAGAGGGAATGAGAGGGTCTGTTTCATCAAGACAACCCCTGTGCATATGCCTATTTGTGATCCTGGTCTGTGAGCCACCATGTAATACTACTGATGTATGGACAAATGAAAGTTCAACTATAATTGCTAGGGATTGCATACATTGATAACATTTCCTTACACATATAAACACAAACCTATGACTATGAGATAAAAAGAAAGGTTAGTAGAGTTATTGTGTGACTAAAAAGTATAGCAACTGACAATGGCACAAAGATATGTCCATGCTTAACATACCTTTGAAGGTTAAGTTTGTGCAGGTATAACTAAATATTTATATACAGGTTTAAGCTTATTGATATAAAAAAATCTATGAAACAATAAAGTTTTAAAGTTTAATAGATCTAAACAGATCTTAATTAAAGGTGGACTAAGAGGAATAACACAAGCCTGCAATTAAATTAAAACAATTATTTTATTTATTACATTGTAGAGAAAGTTAATACAAGGCACTTACTAATATTGATGAGCGGCAGGGGTCATATTCGAAGTCATGATATTTCGCAAATATTTTGTAGAATATTTATCATATATTCGAAAATTCGTATATTCGTTATATTAGACATACTTTTTTTATTACGTGAAAATCGCCAATATGATGATCGTGTAATATGCAAATATTGTGCGCTCAATACAGGTGTGGGTCAAAAACGAATATATAGCACTATATTCAAAATATTCGCAAATTCTCGAAGTGCCGATATTCAAGATAAAAATTTGCTATTCGAATATTCGCTCTCAACACTACTTACTAATGTATTGTGATTGTTTATATTGTTTTTTTTTCCATCACATTCTACACTGCTCATATCCAGAGGTTATGACCACCCTGCAGTCCAGTAGTGGTGGCCGTGCCCGCATGCTATAGGAAAAAATGCTGGCCTCTCTGGTGGCTGGGACTGTGGAAGTGTGCATAGGCACGCATGTGCAGCAGCTCCCAGCCACATTGTATCTGCGCTGCAGTGGTGGCCATAACCCCTGGAAATGAGCAATGTATAATGCAATGGAAAAATGAATCAAGCCAGCAAAGGAGGCAACATGATAAATGACAACCCCTCTAAGTCTATGGAATCTACAGAAAAAGCCACGCAAGAACAGCTACTTTTCCTTTCCGCCTCTGCCAGCATGCTGCTGCCGCTGGTCTCTGGCTTGTGGGTTTGCAAAGTTGTCTCTCAGAATTAATCATGTGGATATACCATAAATGTTTACAAAGAGAGCATTAAACAAAGTTACAAATATTGCAATAGTTGTAAAATATTATTATAATCATAAACCTCCTTCTTTTAGAGTCACTCCGACAGTGCCTTTTACAAGTCGTACGTTGGCTAAAGATACAAACCTTGGAGGTTATTTTGTTCCACAAGGCGTAAGTATCACTTGTCTTTATAGCATATTCAGCTTTCTTATGTGTATGGATATCGTAAAGGCTATGAATACCTTTGGGCTGGAAGTGGCATAGTCCTATGCCAATCACTGGCCCCAGCAGTCACATGTGCTAGAACGGCACGTCACTACTAATCATAGCGAGTTACGTAACATATTCTATGTACTAGTATGATATAATTTAGCTCTTTGAGATACACTGAGAACTCAAGACATTCTGGTATACTATAATATTCATAAGTTCCCTGTATTTATAGTGAACTAATACATCACTTTGTCCTATTTTAAATAGACTATTGCAATGATTAACTTTCACGCAATGATGTGGAATGAAGACTACTTTCCTGATGCTCAGTTGTACAAACCTGAAAGGTGGATGAAGCCTAGATCGACATTAAACTCCTTTGCAAGTACACCTTTTGGTGTTGGAAAAAGAATGTGTATAGGACGACGACTGGCAGAACTACAGCTTCAGCTGACTCTTTGTTGGGTATTGATATTGTTTTGTTTCAGTAATACTATTTAGTAGTACGCTATTATTTCTGAGTATGGGATCCAGCAAACAGAAAATCACAAATGAATGTACAACACTTATCTTGTAGAAGACTGGGAAATAGGATCAGCATGCACACACACTCCAGGAAGTTGTATAAACCGCACACTAATGCATTATGGGGAGGAATTTAAAGGGATGCAATCAGTCCAACTACATGACAGCTGAGAGAGGCTAACGAGATGAGGAACTGAAAACCAAAACCAAGGAAGCTCAAGGAGGAGGTTCTGAAAGGCATCTGTCAGAGCTTCTCAGATGTCTGGTGGTGACACCCTAGGTGGATAGAGTATAACGTTATATAAAGCTTCTGGTTCCTTAGACCCCTAACCAGGAGCATACACAGACCTCATAGGGGCCCATAGCAAAACCTAGTATGGGCCCACCCAGTTTGCCAGTACGTATGTGACTATCACTCTCAGGCGGCACATAGTGCAGTGTCCTAGATTTCTGCTGAATTAACTTTTTTATTTAAAACAATTCTAATAAAAAAGTTGCTCTGCACCTTACCCTCTTTGGAAGAGGGGCTTCATAAATATGGCACTCATTTCACACCATATTTCTCAATGCATTTACACTAGACAGCTGGCAAAAACACATTGATTGAAAAACACATCTGCTTCCCTTCTATTACAAAGTGGCTGCCTGCAGCCACCACTAGGAGGAGCTCAGTGCATAGGAATTTATACAGTTACCATTTACTGGAATGGAGGCCAAAATAATATTCTTAGTGGTGCCTGCATGAAAGTGCAGTGTTTTCTTGTCAGGATAAGTAGAAGGAACTCAGTGCTGGGCCCCTGTGGGCCCTGTAGCAGTGGTGTGGTCTGCCTCCATTGAAGGTACACCATTGCTCCTAACTTGAAATGTCAAACCATCAAGACCAAACCATACTCCCCAAACATCAAGTGACTGATAACCTTCCCTCTGTGACTATGTACACAGAAAAAGTGGTCAGTCACTGATCGGAAGGCTCGGAATCCCCCGGTGGGCCCCTAGTCTCCAGCCCCTGCACAAGTGGCATATAACACAGTAGACTGACTGCACTACATACATATATTCAATGTACAGGACCTCAACCAGGCTATGTTCATATAAAAAAACTTGATAGATTATTAAAAAAAACTCCCCAGTTTGTTATTATAGACACAATCAGAGCTGAA
The DNA here is from genome assembly GCF_014858855.1 of Bufo gargarizans. Taxonomy (NCBI): domain Eukaryota; kingdom Metazoa; phylum Chordata; class Amphibia; order Anura; family Bufonidae; genus Bufo; species Bufo gargarizans. Next base: position 380,840,474 of record NC_058084.1, read on the forward strand.
ATGGCTTCTAGGTATAGAAGAAAGCTACCTGCTGCAGATTATATTGCATTTTCATGGGCACAGGTTCCCTTTAAAATAACCATCTCTTGTTAACTGGAAAGTGATACAAAAAACATATTATGATTGAGGAACCACATCCTTTAAAATGTTTTTTTTTCATTTGTTTTTCTTAGATTTTGCAGAACTTCCACATAACCGCCACTGATATGGAACCAGTAAAAGCTATTGCCTCTGGGCTAATGATTCCCACACGAAAACTGCCTGTAGCTTTTAAGAAACGATAAGGACCTATTTTATCATGTGCCTGTCTAAAACATCCATTTTCTGCAGTCTGGACAATGAAAATGCGTTGCCTATTATGGACTGTACCAGCACATTGCTGTGAAAAAATGTCTATATCTTTGTTTTGTTGTATTGTTTAAATGCTTTATCTACTTTATTTTTATTTTTACAGCTTTTTTCTTATTCAAAAGTAACGTCATGGAAGTTTAACAGGGAATTATGGTTTAATCTTTTTATGTTTGTTCATTTTTTTTAGCATATTGCATAATTCTCGTTTATATGATAATGATAAATGATAATGTAGAACAAAACATTTTGATTTATACCATACTAACGTCAATGAGTAATGTGCCACGGTATATTTGTTAACAGAAAATGAAGCATTCAGTTTCTAACACTATGGGGGAGATTTATCAAACTGGTGTAAAGTAGAACTGGCTTAGTTGCCCATAGCAACCAATCAGATTCCTCCTTTCATTTTCCAATTGAGCTGTGAAAAATGAAAGGTGAAATCTGATTGGTTGCTATGGGTAACTAAGCCAGTTTTACTTTACACCAGTTTGATAAATCTCCCCCTAAGACTTATATTTAGATTCATTAAACAGAAACCAGTTGAAAAGTGCTGCTTGTTAATAATAAACCTCAGGATAAAACCCAGAGTTCTTGTGTTATCATTTTTTTCTAGTATTAGGTTAAGTCGAATGGTTACTCGTTTTAGAATTAAATTTACTTTACTGCCAAGTGTACAGTAAACCTTGTGTGTGGAAAAGTTTTAATAATACAAATCTAGCTTACCTCAAAGGCAGGAATCCTTGGGGTTAAAAAGTTTTTTTCCCAGCCTTTAATTTTATCACTCTAATGAAAATTATTTTTATTGAGTCATAAAAATCATAAAATTATTTTTTTGGAGTCATAATAAAGCCAGATTTTTTTTTTTCACTGGATAGATGCTGGAGTTTTTTCAAACCAGAGAAGCAGGTAAAATGCATCTTGCCAGAATTGTCTATGAAAGTGTAACAGTGCTAACAAGCGTAACAAGCGGGATCCATTATTATATTTGGATAGTGACTAGAGATGAGCGAATCGAAGCTGATGAAGTAGAATCCGATCCGAATTTGAGGAAAAATTCGATTTGCACCGAATCTGAATTTCCTCACGATTCGTAGTAACAAATCAAATTTTTGCCTACAATGGCTGCTGCATGTGTGAGGAAATGGAGCAAGGAACTTTGGGAAGGCGGGATCACACATAATGCCATGCATGCAGCCAATCAGCAGCCAGCCAGCCCTGTGATGTCACAGCCCTATAAATACCCTCAGCCATCTTGGATTCTGCCATTTACCAGTGTGCTTAGTGCAGGGAGAAACGACAACAGTGTTAGAAAAAACCCTCATTGTGCTAAAAAAAAACTATTTACACGTGCAGGGAAAGATTATTCAAGGTGTAGGGAAAGGATAGGGAGGAATCATTCCACAGCTTTTATGTTGAACAGGGTTCAGTAGGGGAGGTTATAGCCTGAGTAATAGGAACAATCCTATTACACCTTGCTGCACTGACTGGGGACCCAAATTGGCATTATACAGTACAGCTCTGTAATTCCAGCAAACTGTTCTTGTTATTGGATGCAAGTGCTGTTTGATACAGCCATTAACAGGGTTTATTACAAGGAAGCATTTTTTGGCTTGTATTAGTGGGAAAAAAGAGCTTATTAGCCGGTGTGTGGTGAAGTGCTAAAATTACAGCTCTTTTTGTCGTGTATTAGTGGCAAAAGAAAAATATATTTGCCGTTCAGCTGTGCAGTTATATGTTCTAAGGCCTTTTGTGGCGTGTATTAGCCGCAAAATAAAAATATATTGCCATTCAGCGGTGCAGTTATATGTTCTAAAGCCCTTTATGTCGTGTAATAGTGGAAAACTAAAAATATTTTGCAGTTCAGCGGTGCAGTGTCACGGCTGAGGATGGGGAAAATCCTCAGTCATGCAATGCCAGCTGATGTCCGGACGCTACTCGGCCAGGGCAACAGCATTAGGGAGCAGGTCACCGCCTATTGCGTCCCTAACGCTGACCCTGTCTCCTGTCTGTATGAGCCGACCTTGGTGGTAGGAGGGCTCATACGCTGGAACCTAATAGTCCCTGCCAGCCCTCAGTATGGCCCTGAACTAAGGAGCAGGGTAAGACAACCCACTCCTCCTAGGCACGGAGGAGCAGGAGTCTCACTGGCCAAGCAGCATGAAGATGGGGAACATAAACAGAACTATGGACATGACAGGTGAACCCAAACAGTTCCACACAAACCTGCCACAGCCTTGCTGACTGGAACCCATGCTCTGAAAATGCTGTCCACATAAACAAAGGTAAACAGCACACACATAGAGACACACAGGGACCAGGACATCCATAGCTGCACTGAAAACCAAAGACATAAGACATCAACAGAACATCAAGGTTATGGGGTTTATGACCGGAAGGGTGGCCCTTACTAGAAGGACGGTTACAGGGTAACAGGAGGATGACCTCAGCAACATGCCTGGAGTACCCCACCAGAGAACTGATCTGGACTGAGACTTTATAGCCCATGTAACCACACCCCACAGTCAGACACACCCAGTGACTCACAGACACACTGGGAAGGGAGTTAACCCTTCCAGCACCAGGGAAGGGAAACACCAACTAAAAGGGGAAGTGCACACAATAACAAAACCTAGTGCACACATACACACACACTTAACAGAAAGGTTGCTAGGTGCAACCGCATGCACAGCATACAAAGCTGCCACATACATAACATTGCCAGCGGCAACCACAGGTGAGGCAAATACCGCTGCCCTCACCTGTGATTGACAACCAAACCAAACCGCTGACAACCGCATGCGGTTCAGGAGTCACGGTCATGGCCATGGCCGTGACATGCAGTTATATGTTCTAAAGGCCTTTGTGGCGTGTATTAGTGGAAAAATATAAATATATTTGGCGATCAGCTGTGCAGTTATATGTTCTAAAGCCTTTTGTGGCATGTATAAGTGGAAAAAGAAAAATATATTTGCCGTTCAGCAGTGCAGTTATGTGTTCTAAAGCGCTTTTTGTCATGTATTAGTGGCAAAAGAAAATTATATTTGCCGTTCAGCAGTGCAGTTATATTTTCTAAAGCCCTTTTTGTCATGTATTAGTGGCAAAAGGAAAATATATTTGCCGTTCAGCAGTGCAGTTATATGTTCTAAAGCCCTTTTTGTCATGTATTAGTGGCAAAATAAAAATATATTTGCCATTCAGCGGTGCAGTTATATGTTCTAAAGCCCTTTTTGTTGTGTATTAGTGGGGAAAAAAGGGCTTATTAGCCATTGTGTGGTGAAGTGAGAAAATTACAGACTTTTTTGGGGTGTTTTAATTTCCTTTTTATTTATTTATTTGATCTAACAGTATGTCAGACAGAGAAGTGCCAGACCCTGCACAGGGGAGTGGCAGAAGTCTAAATGTTTCTGGCGCAGGCAGAGGTCGCATCAGAGTAAGGGGCCGTGGCAACAGGGGTCACTTTGAGAGGCCTGAGCTTCCAGTGTCAGCTAGTGGTTGTGTCGTGACCAGCAACCCAGCGGTTCTTGAATGGTTGACTCGCTCTTCAACTTCATCGCAAGTGACATCAGACACCCCCAGCCAAGAGTCAGTGGGTTCTTCAGACACAAACCTTAGTTGGCACCTGTCCTCAACCTGCCTCTGTCCTTTTCTGTTCCCTCAGCCAGAGAAGTATTATATCCTGTGGGCTCAGCTCCACTATACAGTGAGGACGAACTACTAGAAGAGAGTCAGCAGCTACTGGCAAGACAAGATGTGGAGGAGACATCTGCCGCTTCCTCCACTAGGCAGGCAAGTAGTGATGAGGAGAGTTGCGTGGGAGCTGGTGTTGTGAGTGGTCAGGCTCCTAACCCAGAGACAGTAGAGGAGAACATCAGTGACATGCAGACAGTACTCGATGATGATGTAGTTGATCGCACTTGGGAGCCGAGTGACGAAGGGGCTTCATCATCATCGGGTCAAGAGGGTGGCAACTTGCCCGTGAGGCAGCGGTGGAGCCAGCAAGTCACTAGCGTGGCCGAGAGTAAGCAGGGTGGCAGCAGTGGGAGGTCGGGAGCCAAACGTGCCCGTAGACCACCCGCTTCGCAGGAGCCTACCTGCCTGGGAAGTAGCGGTGCACGGGTTCACGGAGACAGCGGCGGTAGCAGTCAGCCAGTGTGTAGTGTTTGGGGTAAAATCACCTACTCTGTGATGTAGCAGTTTTTTGTTAAGCCGCTGGAGAAGGTGAACATGCCCATATGTAGAATCTGTGGGCAGAAGGTAAAGTGTGGCCAGGGTGCCAATGTTGGCACCACGGCCCTACATCAAATGTGGCTCCGATGTGGTGGTCCAGCCTGCCACAGCAACCGCTGCATCAACCAGTAGCACGCAGCCGATTTCAAGCAGTCAAGGTGCCACCACCTCAGCCGAAGGGAGCTGTCTGTCCTTCCGATCATCTGCTGGTCCTGATGCTCCTGCTCCTCACCCTCCTACTCTTTATCAGTACTTCCATCAGCAATTGATCACGAAGTGATTGCCAAGAGACAACAGTATGCATGCACTCATCCAAAGGCGCAGAAGCTGAACGTTCTCCTGCACTGATTGCTTGTTTGTTCTGAGCCGAGGTGGAGAGTCCCAAGCCATCATTTCTTTGTCAAAAAGGCAGTACCAGCCCTGCACACACATGTAGAACAGAAGGCGGACCAGTCCTTGAGCCTGTGTTCTACATGTGTGTGCAGGGCTGTGTTCTACATGTGTGTGGAGCTATAACTACGGTCAGGGACAATACATGTCCTTTACAGGCCACTGGGTGAATGTAGTTCCTGCACAGCTACATCAGCAACTTGGCCAGGTGATGCAGCTTCAGCCTCCACGTTCTCACGTAGTTGGTCCTACGACAGTCCGCTTCTGCCTCCTCATCCTCCACCGTGTCCTCAGCCTCCACTGCAGGGATAATTCACAGTGCCCCTCCAGCATACCATATGTGTAGGGCACAGCGGTGTCACGCTTTTCTGGACCTCATTTGTCTGGGCGAATGGAATTACACAGGGGAGGAACTGCTCCAGTGTCCTTCATCAAGAAATTGAATCCTGGCTTTCTCCACGACAACTGAAATTCAGAGCAATGGTGACTGAAAATGGGAAGAACATGGTGTCGGCACTGCGTCAAGGAGGGCTCAGCCATGCGCCCTGCATGGCACACGTGTTCAATCTGGTTGTCAAGCGGTTCCTGAAGTCTTCCACCCATCTGCAAGACATCCTAAAAATGGCCAGGAAACTTTGCATTCACTTCAGTCACTCGTACACTGCCAAGCACACCCTCCTTGAGCTACAGCTGCAGAATGGCATCCCCTAACATAGGCTGATATGTGTGACGTTTCCACCCGTTGGAATTCCACCCTCCATATGTTGGACCGACTATACTAACAGATAAAGGCCATAAACAATTTCTTGATGATCTAAGCGGACAGGAGTTCTCTCCTGTGTAACTTTGATGTCAGCCAGTGGCAGCTCATGCATGACACCTGCTGTTTGCTCAGGCCCTTCGAGGAGGCCACGTTATTAGTCGGTTGCCAGGACTACGAGATGAACTATGTCATTCCACTGTTTCATGTCCTGGAACAGATGCTGGTAAATTTGGCTGGTCAGGGGACTGGAGATGTGACGCCTAGATCTCATGGCCACATGAGCCCTGTGGGGGCTGAACTGGAGGAGGAGGAGGAAATTGGAGCACAAGCGAAATGGGTGTTTTTTTTTACATTGGTGACAAGAGAGGAGCGGGAGGAGCAGAAGCAGCCAGAGGAGCTATTTGGCGATGAGGAAGAGGAGGCAGAGGACCCATACACACCGTGGCAGTATGCAGTGAAGATGGAGGCAGGGAGTCCCTCTGAGTCACTTGCACAAATGGCCCGATGCATGCTCACTTGCTTGTGTAGTAACAGCTGAATTGTCACCATTTGGCAGAAGGATGACTTCTGGCTCTCCACCTTGTTGTACTCTCGCTACCGGTCCAAAATGGGGGCCTTTTTTTTTTACACCCGCTGAGAGGAAGGACAAACTGAACTACTATAGAGAAATCCTATGTAGTCAGTTGGCCGCTGCCTATCTGTGCCATCATCTCACAGGTCGGACTAGGGGGGCCCTCTGCCCTCATGTTCCACTGCCATAGCTGCTGGGCAGGGGTGGGGTGGCAGGAGCAGTACCAGCTCCATCAGCAGCAGCCTGAGTCTAGATTCGCTGATGAGCAGCTTCCTTCACCCGCATAGTGAAGAAACTACTCACCAGCAGCTAGACATAGAGCAGGACCTGAATCAGCCGGTGGTGGCATACTTGGACAGCACTCTGCCACTCCACATTGAAGATCCGCTGGACTACTGGGCGGCCAAGCTGAATCTGTGGCCGCAACTGGCAGAGTTTGCCCTTGAAAAGCTGTCCTGTCTGTCCAGTAGTGTGGCATCAGAGCGGGTGTTTAGTGTGGCGGGGGCCATAGTTACCCCAAGAAGAACTAACCTGTCCACCCAAAATGTGGAGAGACTGACCTTTGTCAAGATGAATCAGGCGTGGATCAGCCAGGATTTCCACCCACCAATGCCTGATGCATCAGACTAGATCATCCATGGTGCCACACCAACACTTTGACAAAAGCGACAGGTTTCTTCTGGCTACCTGCCTCAGCTACTATTCTGATGCTGCCACCTGCCTGATGCCACACATCTGATGCCAAGTGCTCCTTCTTGCACCCACCATTGTCAGTGGGTACTGTTATTGCCACCCACCTCCCCACTCTGTCACTGGGTCACTCTGTGGTCTCCTGATGCTGCTTCCACCTCGACACGATGTCACCTCACCACTCTGTGGCCTACTGATGCTGCTGCCACCTCCACACTATGTCACCTGGCCACTCTGTGGCCTCCTGATGCTGCTGCCACCTCCACACTGTCACTGGGTCACTCAGTTGTCTCCTCATGCTGCTGCCAACGCCACACTATGCCACCTTGCCACTCTGTGGCCTCCTGATGCTGCTGCCACCTCAATACTCTGTCACTGGGTTACTATGTGGTCTTCTCATCCTGTTGCCACCTCCATACTATGTCACCTTTCCACTCTGTGGCCTCCTGATGCTGCTACCACACCATGTCACCTAGCCACTCTGTGGTCTCCTGATGCTGTCTCCACCTCCACACTCTGTCACCTTGCCACTCTGTGGCCTCCTCATGCTGCTTCCACCTCTACACTATGTCACCTTGCCATTCTGGCCTCCTCATGCTGCTTCCACCTCCACGCTATGTCACCTTGCCACTCTGTGGCCTCCTGATGCTGCTGCAACCTCCACACTATATCACCTTATTACTCTGTGGTCTCCTGATGCTGCTGCCACCTCAACACTATGTCACCTTTCCACTCTGTGGCCTCCTGATGCTTCTGCCAGTTCCACACTATGTCACCCTGCCACTCTGTGGTATTCTCATGCAGCTGCCACCTCTACACTGTCATTGTGCCACTCTGTGGACTTCTCATGCTGTTCCCATCCTCCCCACTTCATGACTGGCCACTATTTTGCCTTTTAGCCTAGCTGACATCATCATTTATTTGACCCTTCTTCTGATCTGGCAAAAGGAAGGAAAAATGAGACGCATAACGGATCCTGTCTATGTAGCAGCTATAATGCCTGTATGGTCAGAATTGGCTTGTGATTTGGTAGCCAAAAGCAGGAGTGGGTACAAAACACAGAAGACATGCAAATATTCAATTTGCGTGTTATCTCTGTTTTGGATCCACTCCTGTTTTATTTGGCATTAGCAATACTGATGGATTACTGACCAAATGCTGACTGAGTGAAGGCGGATGCTCAACAGACAGGATCCGTTTTTTGTGGGTTACTGTTCTGACGGATCAGAGGAAGGGAAAAATAATCAGTGACGTCAACACAAACTTACTGCTGACACCCTCTTCACTCTGTCGGGGGGCTCTACTTGTATAAGCGTTTAATAGAACAGGTTCTGTAGAAATCTATGTGGAATCAGCTGATGAAAGTGTAAAAGTAGTGGTCTTCTTCTTGGCGCTAAGGCTGAGTTCATACTTGAGTTATTTGGTCAGTTTTGGCCCCGTGACTGCCCACATAAGTGAAGTGTGCAGTGATTCTAAGAGCAACGCCTGTCATCTGCATGTCATACTGACTCACAGTATTATTTCACTACCACAGCAGACTCTCTATGCATGTTACTGCAAGGCACAGTGTTCTACACCACTATAAAGGCTCTCTGAAGCCAGGAAATACCTTTTTTTTTTTTTACGAAATTCGCCATGAATAAATTCAGATCGAACAAATATTTTTCAAAGAATTTGGCTAACCGACTGAATCAAATTTTTTTAAATTCGCTCATCTCTAATAGTGGCCCATAGTTTATAATCAGCATGAGGCAGAACCTACTGATATGTGTATAAAAGGGGCACCCTTGTGTTCTGGACAGATACAATGATACAGTATGGTAGAGGGAGATCAAAGTATTCACAGACCTGTCTTGTGGTCAGTGTCTATCTTTCAAGTCATGCAAAATCTCTTATTAAAGAAAAATACCTCTTTTTTCACTTACCAGTCTTGTTTCCTCCTCCTCCCTCCTAAACTAGCATTCAGTCTGAATTTTCTGCTAAATCCATTGTGAAATACCAAGACAGTCGATCAGCTCTCTAGTTTAGATTACAGCTGCCCATAGAAGTCTACAGTGAGGGCATAGTACTGCAGTGAGAAAGAGACAGACAAAGATACAGCCATACTGCAGCAGCTAATACTAAGCAATATTTATCCGCCCAAATGCTTGATTCACCGTAATACTACTCTATACTAGTATTACTAGTTCTTGATAATGTCCTCTTTTATCCCCTGTTTCTCTGTATATGAAACAGAGTAATAGCTATTCTCTGTCGTTTATTGCAGTGTAACTTTTTTTTGTAACTTCTATATTACTACAGAACTCTATGTCACCAAGCTTGCCCATCCCTGCAGGAAAGTGGTGGAGATGGCCCTTACATGGTGGGGCCCACCCACTGCGATACATACCATATATTTGGTAAATAGTACTGATGGTTCTGTTTCGACACAGAATAGAAAAATCTATTTTATTTTGCCTTGATATGGTGATGCTCTGCTTTCATAATGCTTACAGTGTGCATGTTGTGTCATTAGGCAGCTCAGCAGTACAGATATTGTACCTAGGTGGGCCTGGGGCCCACTTTGTAAAGAAGTGGAGACCATAGATCTGCTTCTTGACTAGTGACTAGGCAGGTATGAGGAAATTAGTAACCAGAGGACAACAGGGCACATATATACACAGGTGTAGCAATATGTAAAGATGTACCGCATGCCCCAAAGCAGGCTGTGGGGGTACCTTTGCAGTTCTAAACATGTAATACATGAGTTGGAACCCACTCTTTAAGGTAATTTAGCAACTGGTCTCCTGTGTGGCTACTGTCGCCCAGGCCGATTAGCTTCAACACCACATGGCAATGCTTGACTTGACAAATGTCATAGTAAAGAGAGGTAGTGGGAGCGATGCGGTACCCTCCTGCTGTTGGGGACAGAAGTGTGTCCATGGAGGAGGAGTTGGAAAATGTGGAGAAATGCCTGTTGTGGGACCCAGTCCGATGCAATCATGGGGGAGGGGTCAAAAGGACCTGACCATGTTGCTGGGGTGGTGGTGCCTCTCCACTGCCACAAAAAACATTGACCCAGTGGGCAATGAATGAAATGTACAGTCCCTGCCAGTAACAGCTGCTTCGGGTGTCCACCGTGGAATGCAGCTCGCCACACAGTAAGAATCACAAGGAGCAGCCTGATTTCTCCGCCACGTGTATGGGGCGCAAAGTATGTTTTCCAAGCGAATAGAATAAAATGGCACCATTAGTATAAAAAAGAGCAATCTTATCTTTTAGGTCATAAAAGGTATATACATAGGAGGTATACACAATGATTACAATTATAATTCTAATCATTGTGTATACCTCCTATGTATATACTGTACCTTTTATGAGCTAAAATATAAAATTGCTCTTTTTTATACTAATTGTGCCGTTTTATTCTATTCACTTGGAAAACATACTGTGGCGCCCCATATACTTATTGTTTTTATTGTTCAGCCATACGGTCCACCATTCCTGGTGAGTACGTGCCATTCTTTTGGTTGTGTGGGTTGCAGCCTATCACCTCAACATCTTTTTGATCTCTGATTGCCTCTTTTAGGTGTTCCATTGGCACCCTTCCTTATCCCCTATCACCACTTTTCTTTCTATTCCACCACTATTCCCTTCATAGTCTCACTCAATTTTTTGCTTTCTGTTCTTCTCTGCCACGTGAGAGTACAAGGCACTATTAAATGGTACGGCAACAACTGAACCGCCACCAACTTGGCCAGGTGGGTAGACAAGCTAATTGCTGGCGGAGAAAAAAATTTAATGGCCAAAAATTCTGTTATAGATGTCTCACGATGGAGTGAAGGACAAGAGGAGGCGGAGTCTTAGCAGTAGAAGAAGAAGCTGATGATGATGATGACAAGGACATTGTATTGCTTGGGGATGCAGGTAGGCTGCCACAAAGAGTAGCAGAAGAAGGAGGACAGACTTGTTCTGATTGGGAATGCTGGCCGGTTGTATTTTCCAAAAAGATCCAGTGATGTTGCGTCATGTGCTGCAATAGAGTTCTGGTGTCTATGTTTATGTGTGTTTGAATACACACAGCCTATTTTAATCTTGCACATCTTGCACACAGCTGTTGTTTGGTGTGCCGGCCTTGTGGAGAAATAAATACTATACAGGAGATACTTGTGCAGAGATACAGGCAACAGAGCTTGGCTTAGCTCTGGCACGTTTTGGGCTAACCCACAGTGTCAGCAGCATCACCATATACCGAAGAAGACATGGCCTTGACTGTTATTTGGGAGGTACGTAACCTCTGCTCTTTATTGCTGCTGATACCATCCATCTCAGATGTTACTTCCTCATCAGCACCCCGATCCAGCTCCCAAGTCCTCTCCAACACACAATCGTTGGAGTCCTCACTCTCCCTGACACTTTTATCAGACTGTGAGATATCATGATGGGCCCTTAGGCCCTCTCCCCTGAACTGCATGCTCTGATGGCCACTATCGCTGCCCAACAGCCAGTACCATGGCTACAGGTGCCACAATTATCACCACCAACACCGCTATGCATGGGGTCTGCAGCCTTCTCCTGAACCTTCTCTTTAGGACAACCCAAATTTGCTGTAGAGCAGGGCATGGTGGGGTTTTCTTGCCACATTTTAGTAAAAAAGAAGGTGCCCCACTATGAAGGGGCATTGAAGACAGAGAGGCCTCCACTGAAAGCCTTCTCTGGCTCTGCAAGGAGGAAGCGCAGGAGGAATGATGTGATCCCTTGCTCCATGGCACAGTGTCAGACTCAGAAGTCACCTCTGCATCGTCCTGCTGTGACTGAGAAGAGGAGTGAGACATCCAATCCACAATCGCATGCTCTTTCTTCTCAGTGGACCTTTTCAAAGCCAGGGACAACTGCAGCGTACTACTTCTTCTGGCCGGATAGCTGGTGCTGCTACTACCCACTTTCTGGCGCTGGGTCTTTTATTTGGAACCCTTTCATATTCCTACCTAAATGTACAGTCATGTAAAGTATACAACGGTTTGTGAATCTTTTTGCTGGAAGTTAAAGATAGAGAGGCACAATACGATGTCCTTCGCTTTCCACAAACACACTGAAGACAAGGCTACTGACAATTTACTTTGGAAATAATTCTGTATTGGCGCCACTAACAGATTTGGGCCTATTGTCTTTTGTGCGTTAAAATATGCAGATTCAGAAAAAAAGCTATCTCTAGTGTAAAACACAAATTGTCTACCTACCTATTTTGCTAAATTAAAAAATAAAAATAATACATTTGAACTGCCTGGAGATGCACTGACACGGATTTTGGCCTAGTATTTCATGTTATCACTCAGAGATGTAAACTGTCCGCTTACATTTGTATTGTAAGACACATGTAGCTATTTCCCCAAACTAAAACAATACATTTAAATTTGAACTGCCTAGAGATTTTCCCAAACTTAAACAAAAAACTAAATACATTTGAACTGTGTGGAGATGCACTGACACAGATTTAGCCCTAGTATATTACATTGTCACTCAGATATAACCGTCTGTCCCCATTTGTATTGCAAGACACAAGTATGCTATTTTTCGAAACTTAAACAAAATAATTGAATTGCCTGGAGATGCACCAACATGGATTTCAAATTAGTATTTCACTTAATCACTCAGAAAAATAACCGTCTGCTACCCTGTGTATTGTAAGACACACGTATTTTGGACTAGTAGTTTACGTTTTCACTGGGCTTTTAAATGCTATCTATCCTTAGAATGGTAAAACATGTTTTGTACAGTTTTGAGCTTATTCTCCCCCTACAAAAAATGCTTCTATTAAAATGGCAGAAAAATAAATAGATAAAAGAAATGTCCTTGCAGGTAGCTGCTTTTGAGTTCCTGCTTGTTGTGCAAGGGTACCTCCTTGCCTGCTGCAGCACTGATTGGCTCTTCCAGGCTGTCTTTTGGCCTGGGAGCCAATCAGGGCAAGCCCTCCTCCCCACTTCCTCTTAGGGTTATGTGAGCATCTTTCTTCTTTCTCCCTAGTGCTTTTTCCTGCCATCATATGCAGTAAAATGGTGTTGCAGAAATTTTTACTGGATTAATCCATAACAAACCAGAAAAACTTCAGGTTCGCCTGCTGGACAAAATTTCCTAAAGTTCATAACGAACCCGGTTGACAGTAGGAAAGCAGGCTTTCAATCATGGATACAGAGTATGAGAAGGCTGTGTGTAGATCCAGGGCTAAGCTACATTTCTGGCCTGGGCTGTGTCTGTGCCAGTTATTTGCGACTCAACCGCGCCAGCCTTCTACTTGGCACAATAGTTCTATAATAAAAAAAAAGTTAATTAAAAAATGTTAGAAATCAACAAAGATGGGGTAGAGCTAGTGCCAGAGCTGAATGGCTGAATCCCGCTGAGCTCTGTTTCACAGCTAAGCCCTTTCACTAGCTTTCATTAGCTTGGCTCACCCCACAATAATACAAATTGATAGAAACTGGGAGAGATGCTCCAGGAACTGTCCTACAGGCTCACACACATAGCGCATAGAGCGCTACCTTGAAAAACAAGCAGTAGCCCAAGGTGCTTGCATTGCATCCTCTCGAAAAAATTACTCTTTTTTTCTGAAGCTTCTGCAGCAAAATGTTGGCAATGAAGTGGTTGCTGGTCTCAGCATATTTTGAATTGTTTGCTGTGTACAGTATTCAAACAAAGTTTTATGCGAATCGACTTCGGATGTTTCATCCGAAGTCGATTCGTTCATCCCTAATTGTAGGTATTGTAGTTGTCAGTTTTCAAAACACCACTAGATGGCACACTTTTACTAAAATTGAGAAGTATGATTTTTAAAATGTTGTATTGTCCTATAAGTAAGGCTTTTAGAGGGCTAGTTAACTAAGACCTCATTCACTGCTGTTTTTTTAAATTACTGTTTGTTTCCATTATCTATTTTATAATATTATTGTGTGTAATTAAAGTTTCTTCATGCTCACCTGTACATACCTTCAGAGGACACAGGCAGTGGGAATTATGTCAGTACAATAGCAAACTGTTGTGGTGCCTGTTAGCACATCGTGGCATTCTAAATGAAAGGATGTTGGGAGTCGGACCTGCACATCTGTCTGAGCTGTCCCTCATTCACACGTCTGTGGTATATCTGACCTGAACACAAGTTTGAGCTGTCCCTGATTCATATGTCTGAAACTAATTTCTAGAGCATCTTCTAGTATTGATCCATAGAAAAAAACACGGACCAAACACGGATGGCATCAGTTTTGCATTTGTGTTCTTCAAAACCCATTCATATGGTTTTTGTTATGTTTTAATACTCATAAAAAAAATTTGGGGGAAAAAAAACCAAAAAACAATTTATTTGCATTGCCATATTCTGACACCTATAATCTTTTTATATTTCTGCTTACGGAGCTGTATAAGGGCTCTTTTTGTGGGAAAACCTGTGGTTTTTATTCAGGGGTATGTATTACTTTTGATCAGTTTTTAGTCAATACTTGTGGGAGGTGAAGGAACCAAAAAAATGTAGATTTTGGCATTTTCATTTTTTCTGTTAGTGCGTTCAGCATATGGATTTTTTTTATATTTTAAACATTTTTGAAATTTTTCCAGTTGTGTCAACACCATTGTTGTTTATTTTGTTTGTTTGTTTATTTATTTTTATTTGTAAAATGGAGAAAAGGTAGGTTATTTGAAAAATGTGTGTTTTTTTTATAATTTCCAAACTTTTAAAACTTTATTTTAACTTTATTCTTTGCCCCCCGCCAGGGGACTTGAACATGTAATCATTATAATGCTTATAACACCTTTTATAAAAGTTTACTATTGAAGTTATGACCAAATTAGTGTGTTTTTATATTATGCAGGGCTTAATAGAAGCTTTACTATTGCAGGTCTGACAGCCTTTGCAAGGCTCCTGGCTGCCTTCATAACCAGACAGTACCAGCAATCTTATTGTGGAGGGGCCACTCTGGTACAGTATTTCAGATGTCGTGGTCACAATTGACCATAGGATCTGAGGGGTTAAATGTTTATGTTCGGAGTTGTCTTCAATCATGGATACTGATGGTGATGTCTGCTGTGTAAAGCTGAGTGGGTGCAATATTTAAAGCCCTGACATTTGCCGTACAGCTGATGCTCAATGACTCCTCCTTGTGCCAGTGGACAACAGAATATATAGTGTAAATAAGGCACCTGTACAGGGTCAACTGGGGTATGTTTACTTGTGGCATATACGCTGCAGATGTCCCATTGCAGGTTTGCACAAGGAAAATTTGCAGCGTTAGGCCTCATGCACACGACCAGGTTTTTTTTACGGTCCGCAAAAACGGGGTCCGTAGGTCCGTGATCCGTGACCGTTTTTTCGTCCGTGGGTCTTCCTCGATTTTTGGAGGATCCACGGACATGAAAAAAAAAGTCGTTTTGGTGTCTGCCTGGCCGTGCGGAGCCAAACGGATCCGTCCTGAATTACAATGCAAGTCAATGGGGACGGATCCGTTTGACATTGACACAATATGGTGCAATTGCAAACGGATCCGTCCCCATTGACTTTCAATGTAAAACGGAAAACCGGCACAATGGCCACGGGTGCACACAACGGTCGTGTGCATGAGGCCTTAGGGGACATTCACATAGAATTTTTGTCTGCCAGAATTTATGGTAGCTGAAAAAACTTCTCTGGGCGTGTCCTTTCTGTCTCCTATTCAATTCAATGGGAGGCTGCGCAGAGGATCGCGGAGTGGCAGCCTAAAACCGCGACAACGCTGAGAAGGAAGATATATGCCTTGCTTTGTATGACCAACCTGAGCAGCAATGTCAAACATCTGCGGTGAGATTATGTTACTGTTAATCAGTCCCCCACGTTCAAGCAAAAGAATATTCACCCATTCTTTCTTATAGTACTGTTTTAACTCATCCTATTTATTGTATACACTTTTTGTTGGCCAGTTTTAAAATGTATTTTGCTTCAACCATTTTAGGTGGATGGATTTCTGTATTTTGGTTATGGCTTTGCATTACAATCCACTTTCTCTGGTAGAAATAGCTTGTAGAGTCTAGAATTGCATGTATAGTTCAAAGCTCCTACAGAAAAACTGAAATAAGACATAATACTAACAACACAATTTTTTCTGGTTAAATGTGGTACTTGGTTTTATCCATAAAGGCACTAATTGTACTTGAAATCAGGGAAGGACCCTCCAGCCACAGACTCATGACACTTCATTTCTCCACTGGATACCAACATTAAAATCTCTGAGAGAGTTTGGCTTTCAGATTCAATAATGTAATCCAGTCCTTCGTTCAACTGGTCCTATCTGTAGGAGGTGCTACATAGAGTTAACATAGGCACCCCAAATTTTGTCATGGGTAAATTTCAATACATTGCCCCTAAGGCTACAGACTGCACTATTATAAACTTCTCACCATTTTTCCCGGAAAAGACACAAGACAGGTCTGGTCTCTGTCCCCCTTAATGCTTGTTCTAGCAGCTAAACTACTAGAGATGGCTTTCTGCCATTCTCAATCTATTCATGTTATTCCACAGAGTCCTTTTCTAGTTTCCCTGCTCTAGTTTGCCTTTTAAGGCCTGAAGTCAACTAAGGTAAATTAGTCCTATTTCCCCTATTCAGAGTATCCCCCCATCTTCTTTCCCAGCTGATCTTCTCTGGGTTAAATTTAAATAACTAGGGATTCAAGTTCCCTATTTTGTGATTTGGTCAACTGCCATAACCCACCCTTTGTGGCTGCTGTGACTAAGCCTAAAACCTGGGCCCCTATTGGTGCTATCACTGTTAGGTCTGAAAAACATCTTTAAGATGATGAACTGTATCTGCCAAAATTTCTCTATCTTGCCATGTCTGTCCAAATCTTCAGTTTTGTTATGTAAACTAGATGGCATTCTTGACCTTTTTTAGTGGCAAGGCAACTATCTTAGATTCAGTCTGGAGACATTACAGGCATCCAAAGTAGTTGGAGGTCTAACTGGCCCAAATTTAAAGTTTTACTCCCTTTTATGTAAATTGCTGGTTTGACATTGACTTGAGCAATGTTGCTACAGCTTTATATGGTGCTTTTATATGTTCCTAATGAAGCCTTATCAAACTTTTTCTATAGAACCCCCCTCCCCAGCAGTCCACATTTGTTAGCACTGAAGGTAGTGGCTCAATCCTGGTTTGCGACCAGTGCTGTTCAAATACCCAGGAATTCCCTCCCCATACTGCTTCGTGGCACAAACCCCCATCTGCAGTACTAATTCATTGGATAGGATGATTTTAGGCTGATCGGCATCTTAAAAAGCCTCCTGTAGATTTATGGCATCTCCATGGAATATGTTATTCATCTCCCAACAATGAGATTTCACATTTGTTTTCTTCATTATGTCAACCCTGCTAATAAGTACAAAGACATCATTTTTGATAAAGACTGGTGAACAGTCGAAACGTTGCCATTTGTGTCTGGAGGTACGAATAAAGAATTTTTGATATTGCATATGCTGCCGAAGCCATCTTCCTTTCTACATATGTATTCCAAGGCCTGATGGATCAAGGGCCTACGGCTAGGCTGCTGCATCGACCAACGCAATATCTTGAGACCACAAAGTGCTGCTTCTACACTTTAACGTTTATCATTGGGAACCCGTCACTGCTATGGATAACAGGTTGGTTGTGGGTTAAAAGTCTCATCTTTTATGATTAATTATAATAAAGATCAAGATTAACATCCAATTTTATATTCAAATTTTGTCGTAAAATAAATGAATGAAATACTGTATATTCATAAATTTACAGAAACTATAAGGCTTACCAAGTATTACTAGAGTCTTGATGAGGTTAATAGATTTAATTAGTATAGATATCATGAATCCTTGATACTTCATCCATAGGGTACAAATCCCTATAAGTCAATCTTGCATGCTGTTAGTTGGAGTTCCAAATGGTGTCCACTATGGTAAAAAGATGACATGTGTGTTGAACTTAAAGGGGTTGGCCCACAAAAAATATTCTACAGTTTTCAAACCAGCTCTGAGATCTGAATACTTTTGTAATTGCTTGTAATTAAAAATGTATTATAGCATCTGAGTTATTCAATGAAACCTATCTGTATAACTCCACCTGCTGTTTGCTCTTTTTCTATTTTCTTTATCCTGCTTACTGAGATGGAAGCACATACTTAGTTCTATTATTCAACTGCCCCCAGCCTCAGCATAAAGGACACACCTCTGAGAAAGCACATGTCCCCTAAGCTGACAGCTTGCAATAAATCTAGCAGAATAATTGGAACAATTAATGCGGTGACCTCAAGATCCATGTGAGGTACAGGGCTGGATCTAGCTTTGTTTTAAAGAGGTTATCATGTACTAGTTTATGTATGATTTTCATATTATTCATGGCATAACCCTTTTAATAGTCTAGAAATGAAGGTGAAAATAAGATGTGTAAAAAAATAAATCCTCCACACCAGCCTCATGCGTTTCAGAAGTTGAGGACCTGAAACTTTCCTCAGATATCTTAAAAATTGATATATAAAATATCCCCAATATTAATTAAAGGTTCTGAAAGATCAAGGGAATATAACATAACCCAATTTATATAACCCCTTGGGTACTTTACCTTTTGCATACCGAAGAAACACGTAAAAAGTAGCAAACAGTGACATTAAGAAACTATTCTCCAAAAGGATAAAAGGGATTTCTTTCTTTTATGTAACTCTCAATAATAACCTCACAATCTCCAACAATTTATAAATGTAGAAGTGGGAGAAGAACGCCAGAAAACTGTACTGTATCTTTAGATGAATGACAAGCTTTTAAGCACTTTTACAAATTAGATGTATATCACACCAAGAATCTGATTTCAAAATAAATCCAAAATGTTACTACACCCCAAACAGGTTAAACCAGATATTCCCAACCTGCTTAAAATTTTATTGGAGGAATCTGGGGTCACAATGGAACATTATAACATACACTATGGGATTGTTGCAAAAAAAAAAAGAAGCTTTTTTGGTACCCAGCTCAAACTATTATTTATAAATTATCTTTTTTTAAATATGACTTCTAACAAGCGAATTTGCCTCTACTGTTTATTGGCCTGTATAAATATCCCTGAGAACATAGATGTAAAATTGCACATCAATTAAAGTCTACCAAACTCATAATCACTAGGCACTAGAAATGCTCAATTCAACCTCACAGAGAAGTCATTTGTCAAGTCAACGCTACTTGTTAGTGTTGAGCAAAGCATTCAATGCAGAATTTGGTTCTATAGCTTAGGAAACCGCCTATCCATGACAAATCCGAATTTCTTCACGCTTAGTGGTAACGAATCAGGTTTCTTAAAATGGCGGCTGAACGTGTTACAAAGCGAAACTACTGTAAGTGTAGAGTAGACAAGCCTGGGAATGCAAGATCACCCATATTGCTGTGCAGCCAGCCAAACCAGCGATAGCCATCCCCTGTGATGTCACAGCCCTATAAAACCCTAATCCCGTACGGTCTCCGCCATTGTCCTGTGAGCTGAGCATAGGGAGAGACATGGCAAGCACTCATGCGCTAGGGACAGTGTTGAAAATTATTAATAGAAGAACATTGGAGAGGGAGAGTGCAGGAAGACTTATTTTATTTATTTATTCCTACATTTACTTATTCCTACATGAGCCATAAATGTAATATAATACCAATAAGATGGAAGCCTTTATTATTCCCTTGCCAGCGTGCCAACCAATACCATCCAGTCTGCAACCCTTAGAGGGGCCATGTTTTAATGATGACTATCCTCATCTTTTGCTGGCTTTACTTCTTCCAAATCATCCTTCAAATTCTCCATGTCCTAGAAAAATCTGCAAGATACAGAAAGAGGAGGAGCTGGATGTTCCTGATGATATAGTCTCATTGATATTAGATGATGTGGTAAAGGAGAAAAAGCAGATGGTAGAAGAAGGGCTCTCACCTGTAGGGAAGGAGAACGCTGGGAATGGAGAAGTAGGTACTGTACAGCCCCTGTTTTAAGGTGCATTAAAGATGCTGTGTAGCCATTAACAATGAAGATAGATTATACAGTTCAGTCTTTGCCGCAGAGTGGCGTGGGTATACCGATTTATAATGATTCGGGACAAATTAATTTGTAACAAATGGAATTTCTTTTGGAGCTTTGGCAAAGCCGTTGATTCAAATTTTTCAAAACTTTGCTCATCTCTACTACTTGTTTATATAAAAAAAAGCCTACACGTACAGTAACTGTACCCAATTCTTATTTCAATGGAACACCTGAATCCACTAGCTCGGTGTACATGAAACCACTGTGAGTTTTTGATTATATTGTTCTGTTGGCTATATACCACCATCAATGCCTTTGATTTTTACTGAGTATATTTGTCAGCTTTTCTATTGGGACCACTAAAATCACTAAAATTCCTTTGATGGAAACAAAAATTACCAGCTGGAGCCTCAAACACCTCCAAAGCTCCAACTGCTCTAAATGGTGAATGGTTTAATAGTTGTCATGTAATGTAAGTTTAATTGGGTGGAAAGGAAGGATTAGAATGGATGAAATATAACAAAACTTTAGATAGATAGTAGTGTTGGGCGGGCACCAAAGTGCTTTGCAATGCTCGAGTGTTCTACTAAGCACCCGAGCACATTGGAAGTCAATGGAAGAACCCCAGGCACCCCCTGCTCTGAAGAGGGGAGAGTGTTGGAACTCTAGTTCGGCTTAGGAGTCCCTGCTCTGACTCCATATATAGCTATGTCCATATATGGAGTCAGTGCTTGGGGACACCCAGTGTATTTAAATCTAATTTAGCCTGTATTTCAGAAAAGTTTCTGCCGGGATTCAAACTCACAACCTTTTGCATTAGAGTCAGAGCAGGGACTGCTAAGCGGCAGACTCACACTGAGGGATTCCATCACTGTGCAGCGATCTTCTGCATAAAAATAGAGGCTAAATTAGATTTAAATAGACTGACTCGAGCATCGACTCGATGTGCCGAGCATAGCGATGCTCGAGCCGAACTAGTGTTCGGCCGAGCATGCTCGCTCAACACTGTTAGATATATATAAGATAGATACTGTAGATAGATGGATAAATAGATAGATTGATATAGAGAGATACATAGATACTGAAAGATCACATGCATATTTTATAACGGCTCTCTATAATATTTACTACATTTCTATGAAATCTGAATCTGTTCAAACCATCAAAACAGAAATTTCTATTTAACATTTTGTTCAGCTCATTAATCAGACAGATCATTTTTCAGTCTAGTCTAATAGAATTCAATTAAAGTTGAAGTTTGTAACAGTGATCCTAATTATTTATGCATTCCTTCATTAAATTATTAATTCACATATATTTGCATAATGACTACAGAAAATGTTTAAGACAACTCTAAATTTTTTTGATTAATACTAAGGGTAATTTATAATCTATAACTCACTGTTTTTATAAGATTTAAATGCCTGACTTATAACAGATATTTGAAGGAAAAACTGAACTGAACCAGTATAACCATAGCATAAAGGATAACAGAAATTACTAAATTGTTTTTGCATGAAACACCATTTTCCACATTAAATAAAAATTTCAATTTTAACAGTTATTGATATATACAGTCCTGATCAAAAGTTTAAGACCACTTGAAAAATTGCAAAAAAACATATTTAGCGTGGCTGGATCTTAACAAGGTTCCAAGTAGAGCTTCAACATGCAACAAGAAGAAATGAGAGTGAGACAAAACATTTTTTGAGCATTCAATTAATTGAAAATAACGATTAAACTGAAACCTTAAACAAATTTTAGGACCACATGGCTTTAAAAGGCCACATCTGTGCAAATATGTGGATTCATTGTCATTTTCTGTCAGGTAGTCACATGTTGTGATGGCAAAGGCAAAAAACTCTCCCTTTTTAAACGTGGTCGGGTTGTTGAACTGCATAAGCAGGGTCTCTCACAGCGCGCCATCGCTGCTGAGGTGGGACGCAGTAAGACAGTCATTTGGAATTTCTTAAATGATCCTGAGGGTTATGGAACAAAAAAGTCAAGTGGAAGACCCCAAAAAATTTCATCAGCACTGAACCGGAGGATCCAATTGGCTGTCCGTCAAGACACTGGATGATCCTCGACCCAAATTAAGGCCCTTACAGGTGCTAACTGCAGCCCCATACCATCAGACGGCATCTGAGACTAAAGGGCTTCAAAAACAAAAAACGTCTTCAAAGACCTCGTCTCCTTGAACGCCACAGAACAGCTAGTTTGGACTTTGCAAGAGAGCACCAAACATGGGACATTCAAAGGTGGAAGAAAGTTTTATTCTCTGATGAGAAAAAATTTAACCTTGATGGTCCTGATGGTTTCCAACGTTACTGGCATGACAAGCAGATCCCACCTGAGATGTTTTCTACGCACCACAGTGGAGGGGGCACCATAATGGTATGGGGTGCTTTTTCCTTCAGTGGAACAATGGAGCTTCAGGAAGTGCAGGGGCGTCAAACGGCCGCTGGCTATGTCCAGATGTTGCAGAGAGCATTCCTCATGATTGAGGGCCCTCGTCTGTGTGGTAAAGACTGGGTTTTTCAACAGGACAACGCTACAGTACACAATGCCCGCAGGACAAGGGACTTCTTCCAGGAGAATAACATCACTCTTTTGGCCCATCCTGCATGTTCCCCTGATCTAAATCCAATTGAAAACCTTTGGGAATGGATGGCAAGGGAAGTTTACAAAAATGGACAACAGTTCCAGACAGTAGATGGCCTTCGTGCGGCCGTCTTCACCACTTGGAGAAATGTTCCCA
Source organism: Bufo gargarizans (assembly GCF_014858855.1). Lineage (NCBI taxonomy): Eukaryota > Metazoa > Chordata > Amphibia > Anura > Bufonidae > Bufo > Bufo gargarizans. Next base: position 380,863,231 of record NC_058084.1, read on the forward strand.
CTCACCTCATGGAAACGCTTGCAATCAAGTATGCCGAAACAAATTTTTGAAGTGATAAACAATAATGGCGGAGCTACTCATTACTGAGTTCATGTTTGGAAGTTGGATTTCAGGGTTTTTTTTTGGGGTGGGGGGGGGGGGTTTCATTTTTTTTGGGAGGTGTGGTCCTAAAATTTTGATCAGCTGAAAAACAGCCTGTTTCAGTTTATTCGTTGTTTTCATTAAATTTCACTCCCATTTCTTCTTGTTGCATGTTGAAGCTCTACTTGAGACCTTGTTAAGATCCAGCCATGCTAAATATAATTTTTGGCCTTTATATATATATATATATATATATATATATATAGTGACGTCCACTCAGCTCAGCAGGGAGCGCATCAAAATGCTATTCACCCTAATATATCTCTATTAGGGTGAATAATACAAGGGACTGAACTATTACAATATTGCTAAAAATTTCCTGTGCACTGATCGCCGCAATGGGAAAAAAAAACACGATTCACAGTTTTTTTTTACCTTTACCCCCAACCTTAAAAGGTTTTTAAAAATATAAAACAATCTAAAAATTCAAATCGAATGTATTTATCCCATACGGTGAAGGCTGTGATGGAAATAAAATCAAAATGGCCGATTTGCCATTTTTTCTCTTTAAAGGGGTTATCCCATCTTAGACAATGGGGGCATATCGCTAGGATATGCCCCCATTGCCTGATAGGTGCAGGTCCCACCACTGGGACCCGCACCTACAAGGAGAACGGAGCAGAGAAAGGCGCACTGCTGCATGCCCAGCCGCCCTCCATTCATTGCTATGGAGCCGACAAAAATAGCCGAGCGCTGGCTCGGCTATTTCCGTCGGCCCCATAGAAAGGAATGGGAGCGGTGGCCGGGCATGTGCGGTGCGCTCCCATTCACTTCAATGGGAGAGGCGGGGAGCTGTGCCTGGTGGTGGTCGTACCCTGGGAAACCCGGGGTCTTCCCTCCACAACTCTCCCCGGCTCCATTCTCATTGTAGGTGTGGGTCCCAGAGGTGGGACCCGCACCTATCAGACAATGGGGGCATATCCTAGCGATATGCCCCCATTGTCTAAGATGGGATAACCCCTTTAACTTTCCCAAATTTTTTTAAAAAGGTGTTCTAAATCAGACACACTCCAAAATATCAATAAAAACTACAAAAAGAAAGGTTTGGGGTCAGAATATGGCAATGAAAAGAAAAAAAACATGAATTTATTTTATTTTTAAGACACAAGAAAAACAGTACGATTCTCATATCGTTGTAATCATACTGACTCATATAATGAATGTGACAAGTCAATTTTACTGCACAGGGAACACTGTAAAAACGAAACCCATAAAACTGTGACAGAATTGCGTTTTTCCCAATCTCACGCCATTTGAATTTTTTTTCCAGCTCCCCACTACATTGTATGCAATATTAAATTATATCATTTGAAAGTACAACTTGTCCCACAAAAAAATCAAGCCCTCATACAGCTATGTGAATGGAAAAATAAAATGGTTATGGCTCTGGGAAAGCAGGGAGTAAAAAAAAATAAAAAATGCAAAAACAAATAATTGTTTTTTAAGTGATTTTTTTTATAAATCATAATTACTATAATGGCACTATTTCACAATATATGTCCATTTTTAAAAGTTGTATACTTGACATACAAAATACGGTATGTGGAATTAACATTTGGGTCAGTGCAGATTTATGTAAATTAGTGATAATGAAATTTGAATGAACTTAATTCAGTAATCAGGTACAGTATAAATTAAATGTATAAAGGGAAGCTCACATATGGTGGTTAAAAGGTATTGGACATTAGCAGCTTTTACTTATAATGACTGATCAACCACTTATCAAGTGAAGATTGGTGTAAATAAATCCAATAAAATAATACATGTATCTTGGGTTTTCATTGTATTTACTGTGATGAAAAATAAGTGTTGGCAAAACTTCAAGAACCTGAAACATAAAATCTAGATTTTTACACCATCATATCTGTTATCAATCACCATACCATTAGCTGGTAAGTAAATGCCTGGCTTTTTGCCACTATGAAGATCCAGTTCTGTGGTTGCTCTTACCGCAGACCACACTACAACCAAATTCCAATAGTTTGCCATAGGTCAAGGTCAGGACAAAGGAAATTTTGGATGGGAGAAAAAGTCCTTCACTTTATTCCCATCCAAAATAACGGATCTCTGACAAAACTGACAAAAACGGATGCAAAATAAGCACAACGGATGCTCAAATAAGAGTATTATCCTTTATTCTGTTCTTCTAATGGATCAGAAGAACAGAAAACAAAATGTCGATGTGAATACAGCACAATATAAATACGTGTTTATAGAGTGGGTGTCAGGGCCGGCGCGACCATATAGGCGAACTAGGCGTTCGCCTAGGGCGCCGGCCTGCTGGGGGCGCCCTGGTGGGCCCCCTCTGACTGGGGCTGCAGCCCTGGGCGACAGGGCGAGCGGCTCTTGAGCCGCCCCCAGCGCCGTTACAGGAGGCCAAGAGGTGGAGGTCCTTCTTAAATATGGCAGAGCAGGCATCTGCTTACCCTGATGGCAGGTACCTGCTCTGCCAGTAAATTACCGGAGGAGAGGAGACGGGCAGCAATGGAGGTTGTTCTAGCAGCTCCCCACTTCTCCCTCGCGCGCCCTCTGTGATGCCGGAATATGACGTCATTCCGGCCCCGGCATACTAAATGGCGCGCTGGAGGACTGGACCCCAGGGAGGTGAGTGTTTAAGTGTTTGACTGAGTGAGTGTCTGCCTGTGTATTTATGTCAGTGAGTGAGTGTATGTATGTCTGTCTTTCTGTCAGTAAATGTATGTGTGTCTGTCATTGAGTGTCTGTGTGTGTGTATGGCAGTATGTGAGTGTATGTCAGTGAGTGTGGATGTCTGTTGGTCAGTAAGTGTCTGTGTGTTTGTCAGTGAGTATGTGTATGTTTGTCTGCCAGTGAGTGAGTGTCTGTCAGTGAGTTTCTGTGTGTGTGTGTTTCAGTGGGTAGGTGTATGTCTGTCAGTGAGTGTCTGTCAGTGAGTGAGTGAGTGTCTGTCAGTGAGTGTGTGTCTGTCTGTCAGTGAGTATCTGTCAGTTAGTGAGTGTGTGTCTGTCTGTCAGTGAGTGTATGTGTATCTGTCAGTGAGTATGTCTGTCAGTGTGTTTCTGTGTACGTCATTCAGTGAGTGTCTGAGTGTGTGTCTGTCTGTCAGTGGGTGTATGTGTGTCTGTCAGTGAGTGTATGTGTACATCATTCAGTGAGTGTCTGAGTGTGTGTCAGTCTGTCAGTGAGTGTATGTGTGTCTGTGTGTGAGGGGGGCGGCAAAATGGATCTTTGCCTAGGGCAGCAAAAATCCTTACACCGGCCCTGGAGGGCGTGACAACTGCTTGTGTGATGGTGATGTGAACACAGCAATACAAATATATGTAATGTATATAGAGAAACTTCTATAAATAAATGCACAGACACAGTACAGTCTAGTAATCTATATATATTTCTTCTTTATTGGATTATAATGATTTACATACCATTTGTTTTGAGAGCTTTGTGACAAGGAAAGTTCAGTTTCTGATAAATAACTTCAGAAAGTTGCCTGAAATTACTAGCTTACACACGATGTAGCCAGCCTCCCTCACTCCTGTCAGGCTGACAGGGCATAGCACAAACTGTGATAAGAGTAGATTCCTTTTAAAATTGCCGTTTCAGAGCCCTGCCGGGTGCCTGAGACTTCACTGGGAACTGCCTAAGCACAGTCTGCATGCTCTAATATGCGTGTTCACGTCTCACTAGCAGTCAGCTCAGCCAGGAAGTAGCTGTTACCTCAGGTTGAACAGTGCCTCGAGCTGCTGGTGTTGACGCAGCCCGTCCTAGTGAGTGTACTGGGCATTCTAGGATGTGTTTCTGACGCAATGACTTGATGACAGCCATTTTAGGGTCCCACAACGATAACTCCCTAGGGAAAAACAAGCTTCTTTTGATAAAAAAGTTACTTATGAATGTTTTTACTATGATATAATATTTCTTTTTTTTATTTAGCTTAGCTTCCTGGAGAATCCCTTTAATCTTTAAGTCTATTGGCTAAGAAGCACCTAGATATTGCAACGTGTTGGTTGTTTAAATGAATATACAATATCATTTTTACTGGTTAATTACAAGTATATATATATATTTATACATATATATATATATATATATATATATATATACACTGGATATATATATATATATATATATATATATATATATGCAGTACAGACCAAAAGTTTGGACACACCTTCTCATTCAAAGAGTTTTCTTTATTTTCATGACTATGAAAATTGTAGATTCACACTGAAGGCATCAAAACTACGAATTAACACATGTGGAATTATATACATAACAAAAAAGTGTGAAACAACTGAAAATATGTCATATTCTAGGTTCTTCAAAGTAGCCACCTTTTGCTTTGATTACTGCTTTGCACACTCTTGGCATTCTCTTGATGAGCTTCAAGAGGTAGTCACCTGAAATGGTCTTCCAATAGTCTTGAAGGAGTTCCCAGAGATGCTTAGCACTTGTTGGCCCTTTTGCCTTCACTCTGCGGTCCAGCTCACCCCAAACCATCTCGATTGTGTTCAGGTCCGGTGACTGTGGAGGCCAGGTCATCTGGCGCAGCACCCCATCACTCTCCTTCATGGTCAAATAGCCCTTACACAGCCTGGAGGTGTGTTTGGGGTCATTGTCCTGTTGAAAAATAAATGATGGTCCAACTAAACGCAAACCGGATGGAATTGCATGCCGCTGCAAGATGCTGTGGTAGCCATGCTGGTTCAGTATGCCTTCAATTTTGAATACATCCCCAACAGTGTCACCAGCTAAGCACCCCCACACCATCACACCTCCTCCTCCATGCTTCACGGTGGGAACCAGGCATGTAGAGTCCATCCGTTCACCTTTTCTGCGTCGCACAAAGACACGGTGGTTGTAAACCAAAGATCTCAAATTTGGACTCATAAGACCAAAACACAGATTTCCACTGGTCTAATGTCCTTTCCATGTGTTCTTTAGCCCAAACAAGTCTCTTCTGCTTGTTGCCTGTCCTTAGCAATGGGTTCCTAGCAGATATTCTACCATGAAGGCCTGATTCACACAGTCTCCTCTTAACAGTTGTTCTAGAGATGTGTCTGCTGCTAGAACTCTGTGTGGCATTGACCTGGTCTCTAATCTGAGCTGCTGTTAACCTGCGGTTTCTGAGGCTGGTGACTCGGATGAACTTATTCTCCGCAGCAGAGGTGACTCTTGGTCTTCCTTTCCTGGGGAGGTCCGCATGTGAGCCAGTTTCTTTGTAGCGCTTGATGGTTTTGTGACTGCACTTGGGGACACTTTCAAAGTTTTCCCAATTTTTCGGACTGACTGACCTTAATTTCTTAAAGTAATGATGGCCACTTGTTTTTCTTTACTTAGCTGCTTTTTTCTTGCCATAATACAAATTCTAAAAATCTATTCAGTAGGACTATCAACTGTGTATCCACCTGACTTCTCCACAACGCAACTGATGGTCCCATATATAAGGCATGAAATCCCACTTATTAAACCTGACAGGGCACACCTGTGAAGTAAAACCATTTCAGGTGACTACCTCTTGAAGCTCATGAAGAGAATGCCAAGAATGTGCAAAGCAGTAATCAAAGCAAAAGGTGGCTACTTTGAAGAACCTAGAATATGACATATTTTCAGTTGTTTCACACTTTTTTGTTATGTATATAATTCCACATGTGTTTATTCATAGTTTTGATGCCTTCAGTGTGAATCTACAATTTTCATAGTCATGAAAATAAAGAAAACTCTTTGAATGAGAAGGTGTGTCCAAACATTTGGTCTGTACTGTATGTACAGCTCTGTAAAAAAATAAGAGGTCACTGCAAAGTTATCAGTTTTTCTAGTTTTACAATTTATGCGTATGTATTTGACTAAAATGAGCAGTTTTGCTTTATTCTATATAGTGATGAGAAAAACCAGGTTTGTCCTGTTAAGTCCGAACTGTTTTTTTTCGTATACATAACTCATATTTCTAATGAATCCAAAGTTCTGTACATGCATATAATGTGTGGCCTCCTATGAGGCTCTTCCAAGACGGCAACGGGTAACACAAGACCACAGTAGTCAAGCTAAAATTGACTCTGATAACACATGTCACAGTGTTATCTCGCTTATCTCGTAATAAAAGCCATTAAAATCTTTTCAGTTAGTTTCTTGCCATTCTTTACTTAACGCGTTAACCATCAATTTTAGTTCAGTTGCATCTTTATTACATTAAGAATCTGAACCCGGGTTTGTTATTGATTGTGGAGCGCATCCATGTACCTGGATTCATAATGTAATACATTAATGCATGTGTCACTACTTACAGTAATGGTGTATGCATGAAATTACTGTAGTCTCAAGTTACCCGGTGCCATCATGGAAGAGGTCATACTTTATATGCATGTATGGAGCTATGGATTTGTTAGCAATATGAGTTGTACACGTACATGAATGAACTGGGTTTGAACAGAGAAGGCCAAACCCAGTCTGTTCATAACTAATTCTATAAACAACTGACATTTCTCCCAAATTCCAGACAAAAATATTGTATTTTAGAACATTTTTTTTCAAAATAACAAATGGTCAAAAAAAAAACCTAAAAACTGTTACTGTAATATCAGTCCTCAAATACCTAAAAAAATACTTAGAAAATCATATTTACTTTTACACAACACAGTACTAATATTTCAACTTAGAGGAGTCTAAAAATAAATATTTAGTGGAAAAACACTAATTTTTAATCACAGCTTTCATACGTATTAGCATGGTTGCCACCAGTCTCATCCACTTGATCTGCGGTGAACGTGAAGATGTCACCATGTGAACACGCTGGCCGCAAGAGGTGATGTCTTCACGCTTGCCGCATGTCCTTTGGTGGGTTTTCTTCAATCAAGACAGGAGCTGGCGGCCTCTCCGCAATCAAGCGGATGAAGTAAGTATAATTTTTTTATATTAAGCCACCATTTTAGGAAAATTGATTCATTACCATGGAGCACGAAGACGTTTGGATTCTTGGCTAATCAAATTTTTCCTAAACTTCGGCTAGAATTCAACTTTACATACTTCAATTCACTCAACACTAGTCCTCGCCATGCATTTTACCCGAGCCCACACTTGCCATTCTTTTTGTAGGTCACTCGATGTGATCCTATAGTTGTTCAGTGAGATTCGAATGAGGTGGCGGTCATCAGGGTCAATGTTGGAATCCCAACATTTTATTGACTTCTGTTTTGAGGTCTTTACAGCAGAGTGAAATTGGTCCGTGAATGCCTAAGCAACTCTACCACAAAGCAATTGCAATGGACAAGTGCTATTTTCTCAACAGACAATAGACACTATTGTTGTATCTGGGAAATCAAGAGTCACCATGCCTGAGAGACAAATCAGGGTCTTGCCGCCTGAGGAGCATACCTGTAAACATGTGAGTTATGATGTTTCCAGACCACGGGGGAGCCATGGCCTGCAGGCATCTGTTCTGCAAGTCTGTTTGTCCTTTAGAGGAAGGACAGCTTTGGACTCAAGGATGCCACCTACAGGAAGATGTTAACCTCTACATCTATATCTACAGACTATAAATAGGCTGTGCTGATTGGCTAAGACAGTATCTGGGAGGTGTTCCAGGAATGGGCACTGTATGGCCTGTGTGTGTGTATGTATGACTAGTATATAAGACTGTACATAGATAGTTAGTTAGGCACTTCCTTCCCTAGCCCTGACTTATACGTTCCCTTTGTTCCTGTCCTTTAGTTAGATAGTTAACCTTTTATATATAATCCCCTGTACTATTAATAAATCCCTGTTTAAAGTAGCAGTAGCTATTTTGTTAATTTATAATTAACTTGCACTCCAAAGCTCGGCAGATTCTACAGTCAGTAGAGGGTTGTTTTTGTCCGCTGACAATCTGTAGCTTTGTTGTCTGAAATGTTTGCTGCTTGGCGTTGTTCTTATGAATGTCTTTGAAATTTTAAGGATGGTAGCAACCTGACGCTCACTGTATCCCTCTGCCAGTAAAGCTACAATTGAACCCTTTCATTTCAACACTTTTGGCATGGTCTGCAGTTATTTTATTATAAGTATTACACTTACTTTTTAGGTACTACTAACACTGTTCTTGCTATTTGGCTGGTTCTATCCTAAGAGAATAGTGATGATCACAAGAGTGTTTTTTATACCTTTGCTTGTTAAATAAGATTTGATTAACTTAATTACCTCATCAGCACCTCAGTTAATAAAATAAGGTGTGCATGTGATGGAATATATATATATATATATATATAAAAAATCAAACTTCAGGAAAAAGCTATCATCTATAAAATATCATCAATCATAAAAAAATGTATGATAATTTTTCTCTGTCAGATTTCCTTGCACTTTTTTTTTTACAAAACAACTTTAACCTTGATTTCAAAGAGCATTTACTGAAGAGAAAAACTTGTAATTCCAATATGTGGCATCATGCCATAACAGTCTAATCTTGTAAATGTTTGTGGAACCACAAGAAACTTTAGCCGGTGCACTAGCTTTTACAAAGCGACATTCAGCAAATGACTTGTTAAAAATTTAATTCTAAGAGTGAGTCATGTATGTAGGAAAGCAACCACTTTTAAAGAGGCTATCGACTGAAAAGGATGAACATCAGTTCTACTCTATGCTTTTAAAAAAATATAAAAAATGTATTGTTTTTAGGAATATTACAATTGGCATGCTCAATATTATTTTAATGGTAATGAATGCAAGCCTCAACCCACAGGAACACCCTGATGGTGGATGGCCTGTGGTCTCGTACCTACCCTGACTCACCCTCATCTAACCCTAAAACCTTCCAACGCATTTACGCATTTTCTCTCCCCTGATGAACCTTTAATAGGGTAAAGAAACAAAACACAACATAAAATTACTATAAATCTTAGATATACAAGATGAAAAGTCAATATATCACCAAATACTGGGTATAGATAGTTTAGCTAGCCAATAGCCCCAAAAGCCACGTCGTTCAGGAGTGGCCTTAATTCTGCAACCAACTCATTCACCAGTGGCCTTATCTTTCTATAGATTATACATCATTTATACAGTGTGTCCAGATGTCACTGACATATAATAAAGCACTTATTGGCCTTAATTCTGCAAACCAACTTGTTCACCGGTGGCCCTGTCCTTCTATAGGTTATACATAATTCATACAGTGTGTACAGATATTACTGACATATAATAAAATAAAGCACTTAGATAATATAGGATGCTCAACTAAGCACGTATCCACCAAATTTACATATATAGGATTACCAATGCCAGACATTACTGACATATTTGGATTATATAAGATACTTAATTCAGTGAATATCAACCAATATCCACATAGTTAACAAAATATCAGAATAGTACTTCACATAAAGATCTTGATTGTGGTCAAGGGACCTCTTATATATCCCATGGTAACATAGGTGGCATAGATGGCAGGAGGGCTGATGTATAAATAGATGGCTACATCGATGGCCAGACGGGCTGGTGCAGGAGTGGATGTTCTGAAAATAGATGCGCTGTAGATATCAAGAACTTCACCTTCTTTATAGGGCTGAAGTGCGCACCACACTCCTGAAAGTTCTGGTGAGTGAAGCGCACGCCGACTCCACGTGTGTTTGGCATCGCCAGGACCTCACTTCTATGGAACGCAAACCCCATGCGCTCACCTCATGTTGGGCTTCCTGTCAATGGAACGCAAATGCGTTCCACCTCTGGCTCACTAGTCAACCACCTTCCTGTCTGTGGAACACAAATGCGTTCCACTTCGTTTGTCAGTCACCTAGAAGGACCATAGAAGGCACACACCATCTACTATATTTGCAAATTGTATAAGGACCCTCTTTAAACATTATGGTGGTCCAAAAAATAACCACAATTCCAAAGTTGGTTATATACCACATCCTTGTCACTTCTGCTAAGGACCATGCTGACTGCCCGAAGTCGTAAATCATGGGGGATCCTAGTGTATAAGCTTTCGACGTCCAGGGACACCAGGTTGAACTCATCCCGCCACTCAAGACATCTGAGTGCCCGGAGGAAGTCACCTGTGTCTTTTAGGTACGTCGGGGTGCTAGCTAGCAATGGTCTAAGGAGCCAGTCGATATAGCCAGACAAAGGCCCAGTCACTGACCCGATCCCGGCAATGATGGGACGGCCCGGGGGTCGGGTCAGTGATTTGTGAATTTTTGGCCCAAAGTACCATATAGGGATTTTCGGGAAGGCAGGGATAAGTCGATCTATCATACCTTTGGATAAAAATCCATTCAATATGTACTGATAATAAATGTGAAGAGCTTGGACGAGATCCCAGGTACGGGGTCTCCCCTGAGCTTTAAATACACTGTACTGTCTCCTAATTGCCTATGCGCTTCTTCTAGATAGTACTCCCTGGGCATCAGGACCACATTCCCTCCCTTGTCGGGCGGCTTAATTACTATGTTATCCTGTTTATTTAACCACAAGAGAGCGCGGGATTCTTCTACCGTAAGGTTTGAAGGTGCCACGGGATAAACCAGCGCACGCATTTCTCTCAGTACTCACTTGTGGAACAGATCTATCTCCAAGCCGACCGGCATAGGAGTAAGGAAGGTGGACCTGACGCCCCCTGTATATTTGTTAAGCTGGCCTTGGTTGCCCGAAGGCTCCTCTGGCTCCATATTGGACAAAAAGTGGATACAGGACTTCCGGTTCCGGCGCTGGGGATGCAGGAGGCAGCGTGAAGGAGCTCCGGTGACCTCTCACCATACTACACCCTGCTCATACTATACCGGCATTAGGGGGCTGCGACAGGTACGTCCCGGTCCCTGAACATCTAGAGTCCATGAGTATATGGACCGTTACCTATTACGGAGCGGCAAAAGGAGGATCTCCAGAGGACGGGGCAGAGCGATAGACGGCGCGCTCGGCAAGATGGCGGACTCGCGCCCTGCCACCCCCTCTCCGCTGAAACAAGTGCTGCTAGAAGGCGGTGCGATGGAGGAGCAGGTTGTCCAACAGACTTCCTCCGTGGACATTGACTATAAGCGGCTGGCCATAGAGGTGGCCCGACATCTGGCCCCGGATATCAGGGACACGCTTACCGCGACTCTGTCAGCGTCTCTGCAGCAGCTTCATGAGGCGGTCTCCCAGCATGACATGAGGCTGGAGGAGCTGGAACAGAGGGTAGTGAGGGCTGAAAACGAAGCGGCAACGTGCAGCCAGAAACTGAACGAGCTCTCTAAACAGAATATGGTTCTGTATGACCGGGTAGAGGACCTGGAAAACCGGTCCAGAAGAAGTAACTTGCGTCTGGTGGGACTACCTGAGAAGTATAAGCCGCAGGCCTTGATGGACATTTGTGAGTTTGACCTGCCGAAGGCGCTGGGAGTAGAGGGGCGCTGCAAGGTGGAAAGGGCACACCGAATAGGCCCGGTATTGGAGGAGCAGCAGGAGCGGGCTGGTGCGGCAAGAGGCCTGGGTCCTAAACCGCGCCAGGTCATTATGAAGTATCTGGACTATTGTGACAAGGAGGCCCTGTTGAGAGCGTATAGGGCTAAGAAAGGCCCATTAAAGTTGCTGGGCCATGCTGTACTACTGTTTGGAGACTACTCTGCGGCCGTCGCCAAAAAGAGGAGAGAATTTAGCCGCGTATGCACTCTACTACATCAGAAGGGCCGCAGGTTTCAATTACAATATCCCGCCAAGCTGAGGGTACTACACTCTAATGGTTCCAGCACAGTCTACCATGACCCGACTGCAGCGGAAGAGTGGATTACCTCCATACAGAACCCAGGGGAGTCCATGGATGAAGACCAGAGGAGAGGAAGAGGTCCCTACGGTGCAGAGAATCCAAGTGACTTGGAGCGGAGAAGAGGGGGAGAAAGGGAGAGTGTTGAGCCCGGAGCAAGGGGGCGAAGACTTTCGGGTAGAAGAGCGGACTCGTACCCTAGGAGATGACTTCTGTTACCCGTCTTGCTGTTAGAGGACGTATGAGTTACTACTCGGCTATGGTGGGACTGTTCCGTCTGCTGAGTCGTGTTGGTAGTATCGATCGGGTATTATGTCTATGTTGGAGTAGTACCGGTGGATTGCTATATTTGAAGTAGATGATACTAGTTATGGCATAATTAGCCATGGGCGAAGGTTCGGCATTTTTGGGAGGGTGGCCTCTAGCGGGGAAATTGGAATTGCTTGCTTAGTTAACATGGTGGGAGGGAGCTGCAACCCAGAAAAAAAGGGAAGTTACTGCAGTTGTTTAGTGCTGGTTACAGGGGGAGTGTAACAGTGTGTGGAGGTAGTGACGTCAAGAGGGCGTTGCTAAGGAACGAAGAATTGTGGGTTACCTAACGGGTGTTTATTTGTTTGTTTGTCTACAAGGGATTTCTCTGGGCTTTCTCGGTGAGTGACGTGGACCCCTGACTCGGTAGGTAGATTGGGATACATTACAATGGGAAGGGTGGGAAAAAGAAAAAGAAAAGTATAAAAACAAAGAAAAAAAAAGGGTAAAAGGGAAGACGAGGCCGAAATGAAGGTAATAACGTGGAACGTTAAGGGTTTGAAGTCACCTCATAAAAGGTGGATGATTTTGCGACATCTTAAAAAACTCAAACCAGATGTGGTCCTTCTGCAAGAGACCCATCTTGAAGAGCAGGATTTTGATAGAATGAAAAAGCTATGGGTGGGCAAAGTGTTTGGGTCCCCGTCACTCAACCGAAAGGCAGGGGTACTGACACTTATTAGTAAACAGTTGAATTGCCAGGTTATAGCACAGTCCAGTGACTCCCAGGGAAGGTGGGCTCATATTTTACTACAGGTGCAGAACATGCAGTATAGCATACACAACGTATATTGTCCCAATACGGGGAACTCGTCCTTTCTAAAGGATCTGGAATTGAGGCTGCTAGGGGATGCGTGTGTTACTAAAATTGTAGGAGGGGATTTCAACGCGGTTCTGCATGGTGCGGCAGATCGGAAGAGGGTGGTCGGAACGGTGGGGGGGGGAGACCTCCCAAGACAAAGCATTGCAGCAGTTGTTGGTCGGTGGGGGACTAGTAGATGACTGGCGACGAACTCATCCTGATGATAGCAGTTATACCTTCTATTCACACTCCCAAAATTCCTGGTCGCGAATAGATTACCTGCTGGTGACTCACAATCTATTGCACAGGGTGCTACTATCGGACATAGGGGACATTGTGATCTCGGACCACGCGCCGGTGACATTACTGGTTAGGGATGACTTCCCTAGGGGACCTGATTTCATATGGCGTTTCCCCTCTCAGCTCTGCGCTAGGGAGGAGTTCATAGAAAAGCTGATTATTTGGTGGGAGGAATATAAATCAGATAATGAGGATCACCTGGATACACCAAACCTTTTCTGGAGTGCTTCCAAGGCAGTGCTGAGAGGCAGAATCATGGGGTATCTGGCAGGTCTTAAAAAGAAGGTCCATTTGCAGTTTGATCAGGCGAGCCAAAAGGTTAGGTTGACCTATTTAGCGTTTAAGCAGGACCCCACAGAGGCTAATAGGAAAAAGTGGATAGAGGAACGCCAGGTCTTTGAACACTGTGCTAAAGAGAGAGAATTATTGCGGAGCTCTGAGTTTGAGGCTAAGCTATTCAAGTTTGGAAATAAGTCAGGGAGGCTTCTAGCCAATTTAGCGAAGGGTCAGAGACAGCCGCAGTATATTAACAGCTTAAAAAACTCTGCGGGGAAAATCGTGCATGATCCGGCTCGGATTAACTCCATTTTAGGGGAATATTATGAGCATTTATACAAAGACGGGGGGAAAGTGGATTTGAGTGACACCCTCCTTGACAAAGTTGGCCTACCTAAGATGACCGAGGAACAGCGGAGTGCTTTAAATGCAGAAATTACGGAGACGGAGTTGCAGGGAGTGATAAAGGGGTTGGGTAACTCTAAGGCTCCAGGACCGGACGGTTATACTGGAGAATACTATAAGGCATTATGTACCCAGGTCTCGCCAGTGTTGGTGAAGGTTTATAACAGCATGTTTGCGGGTGGACCGACCCTAGACGGAACTAGCCTCTCCTATATTAAACTGTTACCCAAGCCGGAAAAGGATCCATTGTTACCGGGTTCATACAGGCCTATTTCCCTGATAAATGTAGATGCAAAAATACTGTCAAAACTCATTGCGGACCGATTGGCCAAAGTGATGCCATTTTTGGTGGGACAGGAGCAGGTGGGTTTCGTCCGGGGTCGCGCTGCGGTGACGAATATTAGAACAGTACTGGCTGTCTTGGATAGGGTGCAACATGATCCGGAGGAGGGTGAGTCACCAGCCATGCTCACATTGGACGCCGAAAAAGCGTTTGATAATGTCAGGTGGGCATGGCTGGAGGCGGTCCTGGATAAAATGGAGATCACAGGTGCCTTTAGGACTGTCTTGTCGCAGATGTACCATAGGCCACAGGCGAGGGTCTTTACGCAGGGGCACTTATCCAAACCATTTAATTTACAAAAAGGGACTCGTCAGGGATGCCCCCTATCCCCTTTGCTATTTAATCTGGCACTGGAGCCGCTGGCTAGAGAGCTATGCAAGTCTAACCTATTTGAGGGGATAAGGGTAGGGAAGTCGCAAGTGAAGGCGGCTTTATTCGCCGATGACATTATATTATTCATGTCCAAACCGCAGGGGCAGATCGATACCGTTTTTAGGGCATTGGAGAGTTTCGGGAAGTATTCCGGGTATAGAGTGAATATGTCAAAGTGTGAACTACTGCCGATCAGCCAGAGGACTAAGTTTGAGGGGGGCGGAAATAGGGGTGTCATGGGATCCTTGATAAAATCCCAAATTAGGTATTTGGGCATAAAGATTGGGCGGACACCGCATTCTATCTATCAGCTTAACTATCCACCTTTATTTCACAAAATTAAAGAGGATCTAGCCAGATGGCAACCGCTACCGTTATCCTTAATGGGCAGGTGCCATGTAATTAAGATGTTAGCAATGTCCAAGCTGATGTATCCACTCCAGACCATACCGGTGCTCTTAAGGCATGTGGATGTGAGGAATGTGGAGAGATGTTTCACGAAATTCATTTGGAATGGCAAGAAATCGAGAGTCTCACTGAGGAAGTTGAAACTACGGAGGGAGATTGGAGGGTTAAATGTGCCCGATGTCAGGGGTTACAATTTGGCGTGTCTGAGTAGACATCTCCTGGATCGGTTTAATGGGACTTCCCACTACTCGAATCTGAGGTTGGAAAGGCAGCTAGCGGCACCCTGGGATTTAAAGGCCTTGGTGCATACCAAGTTATCTCAATTGCCCCGCTTAGCTAGGTGCTCGATAATCTTGCGAGACTCCATTATAACGTGGAAAAACCTTAGAAAATCATACAAACTTCCGTATCAGATTTCGAAACACCTCCCTTTGCATGACAACCCAGCCTTTGCACCGGGGCGGATGGAGCGGTCGTTTAGGGAATGGAGGATCAAGGGCATTAGGACAGTAAGGGATCTGTTCCATACTCAGGAGAATAGATGGGCGACTTTACGTGAATTGGAAGATAGGTGGGGACTGACAGGATCCAATTTGTTCCCATATTTACAGGTTAGGCACTATTGCGCTAGTCTGGCTATCAATATGACTGGTGAGTGGAATCAGAATAAATTTGACTCGTTCATTATTTCTGGTAACAGACAATCCATATCGCACCTATATGGCAGTTTGAGGTGCCTTTGGGAGGACTCAACCTCTCAGGGATTGTTTGGAAAATGGGGGAACAAATTGGATTTGACGGAAGTTGGTCCAATTGCAAGAGTTGGTATAGCGGCCTTACACAAGGCAGTGGGGAATGAGACGATGAGAGAAACCCACTTTAAAATTGTCCATCATGCCCTGTATGGATTTGATTTGCCAGTGACGAGTGCGAAACCCAATAGGATGGTAACGTGTCCCAGGTGTTCAACGCCTAAAACTGATCTTCTGCATGGACTGTGGAGCTGCACAAAATTAGTGGAGTATTGGAAGATGGTGGGATTATTTCTTAGAGAGGGTAGTAATTTTCAAGGGGAACTGGATGTACAAAGGGCAATACTGCATGCGAGACAACAGGAGGAGTCGAATGAAGGGGGAGATAGGCAGGATGGAGGTTTCTCAGCAATGGGACATAGGATAGTGCTTGAGGCTAAAAGATGTCTGTTGTCCAACTGGTTGGATTCCAAAGTCCCATCTAAGGATGAACTTCTTAGACGCCTGTGTCACATGCTACACTTGGAGTGGCTGGAAGCAGCAGGTAAAAAGGAAACGGCCGGCAAAAAGCTATACAAAACATGGAAAAAGTTCATGATTAATTTTATGGAGAGGGCTGAAACAGTGAGGATCATGAAGCCATTCACCCTGACTGCTTGGTATTTGCAGGAGGACCTCAGGGGACGATTGGGGAGGCTTAAGGTTTGAGTCTTTGATGGTACGGGACGGGAGGTGCAGGAGGGCGTATAGTGGAGTCAGGAGATTTGGTTGACGTTGGTGGCAAAACAGGGGGGGCCCAGAGAGAAATGTTTGTATACCCTTGGTAATCGTATTTGAATTGTATTCTTTATGTGGGGGGTGGGGGGAGGAAAAAAAAATGTTATGTGGGGGGTGGGGGGGGAGGGAAAAAATTGGAAAAAAGGTATTGCATTATGTTGATGGATCTGAACAAGGCTGTGTCAACTGCTTTGTATTCAACGGTTGCTTATGGTTATATGATCTTTATTGTATTTTGGATGATGCTGTATTGTCTTTTATCAAGATCATGATGCAATACAAATAAACATTTTTGAAAAAAAAAAAAGTGGATACAAGTTATCTCCTCCTCACTGAATCTGCCTCGTAAATCAAAGTCAGTTTAGGACATGGTGGCTGGGACCTCCCCCGGTAGGGGGGTAGGACCCTACATGGGGGTCTGAGCAAACAGCGTTGTAAGGTACAACTTGCGAACCGACAGGAATAAATCAATCTCGAAATCTACAAGGCTGAACTGCTCAGGTAGGCTGTATCCCAACCCCCGGTTGAGGAGTGGGATACAGCCAGGAGGCAGTTCTAAGCCTGTCAGGTTTACTACTATGTCCTTAGTGGGTGCGTTAGGAATTCATTCCTCATATTTTACTGTCGCCAGGAGACTTGGCGCCTCCTTCTCGTGGACTTTTGGATCTCTCTGGATTTTTCTTGAGCTTCTGCCACGCCCCCTTCTCGTGCCTTTTCTAAAGGGGATGGTTCATCACCCGAATTGGCTCCATTTCCTTCGGATTGGCTTGACTCAGAGTCAGTAGTCCAAAAGTTATGGCATCCTCGGTGTGGCATGTGTTTGGGGCGGATCCTTTGTTTGCCCCAGTCAAATACATGATCCAGTTCGTAATCATTTTTATCTCTGATAAACGTATCCCTTTTCTATCTTTTATATCTGCCTGCATGGTTAGTAGCTTTTTGTTTAGCCTCTTTTCAAAATTAACAAGCTGCGACTCCAAAAGTCTTTTTTGGAGCTCTTCTCGCGCTTTGCTTAGCTCTTCTGTGACGGCTGTATATTCTTGCTGATCGCGAGCCAGTACGAGCTCCATAATTTCCAAAGAGAATCACTGGTGCGCACCCTTCCACTCCCCTACAAAATGGGGGTCGTCGTCATATTGCACGATTTCTTTGAATAGGCGCAAGCCCCTAGGGACCCGTCCACTTTCTTTGTAGGACCTGAGGGACTTGATTGATTGATTGAAAAGTCTCACCTCCTTGTCCGCAAGTTGGGAAATCTTAGTCTCCAAAGTTTCAGTACTGATGGCATAAACATAGTCCCGCTGGTCACATATTGCAAAAAATGTGTCCGCCCCTTCTCGACCCTGAGTGAGGCCACATACGGTTTCAGGTGCAACTTCTGGAGCAGTAGTGGGGGCTTCAGTGGTATTAGCGTGCTCTGCCATGGTTGTAGTCATGAAAATGTGATACATATAATGTAATAGATACAAGGCGGCACTGCCTTCGCTGATGTAGCCTTCAATAATAGGAAACGGATGATGTGGTTAGGTGTACTCCGCTACGTGGTGCTCAGCGACACAGAGGTTAGATCAATAGTTCATGACATGGAGAGAGACAATGAAAAAGATTGCGGCACTCACCGGAGTAGAAATAATGTTGCTGCTTAATTGAGACACTTCCTTAGAAGATTGTGCATAGAGGATCCTGGGGCGGACACACTGTAGCAAGCGGCATCTTGTATATCTAAGATTTATAGTAATTTTATGTTGTGTTTTGTTTCTTTACCCATTATCTCTCCCCTGATGAACCTTTACTAGGGGAAACGCGTTGGAAGATTTTAGGGTTAGATGAGGGTGAGTCAGGGCAGGTACGAGACCACAGGCCATCCACTATCAGGGTGTTCCTGTGGTTTGAAGGCACTAGTGAGGGTCCTCATAGGGATAGCGTGGTCCCCCACGTGTCTTTTATATCAGTCTCTCCCCTCTGATTTGATCAAGGTGATAAGAAAATATGATGTCACAATAATATTTGTTTATATCTATAATTTTTATTACCATTAAATATTAAAAGCTACGTTTTATTCATGCCTACTGTGATCCAATTGTTCGTACTGCAGGAATTGACAATTATCCTATATGCATATCCTCGGTGAGGTTTAATAGTTTTAATGAATACAAGCTACTAAATTCCTTAGACATATACTGACATACCAAACAACTTTCTATATGTAAAGATTTCATTAAACATTCAAATTTCAATGTCTCAAGAAACACCGTTCAAGCTGTTAGTAGCACAGAACTACTGTATATACGTGTAACACAGTCCCATATTCTCGTGTTCCCATATTACCATTCAGTGTTGTAAGTCAATTTACATGATCCATTATGTGGATGAGAAGATGAAAAAAACTGCACCTTACAGCATTAATGCACTAAGTGGATTGTTGGATTCTGACCACAGCAGATAATAAAATGATATTGCAATACAATTACGTTAGAGAACATGTTTCATGATCTATTAAGTGTTTTTAAGTTGATAGACAAGTGAATGATCAATTTAATAAACCAATGTTTGACTGCTTGGCTCCATGGCTTAAAATGACACTGCGTAAATTTGTGTAGTTTATAATGTCCAGGTCAAAATGTATAATAATTTCAAAGTATACAAATTATTAACTCCAAAATTGAGTTCCAAAGAAATGTAAAGTAAAATACTGTTCTCCACTGTCATTGTTTTAGATGCTCACTATTATTAATTATATCTGTTTCTTACTGTGGCACCCTTCTTAATTTAATTCAATTTGACAATATCTTTTGGTGTCATTAATATTGTGTAGCACAAATATTTTATAATTCACTAATCTTGACAAAAAGCAATGTCTTTCTGATAAAAAATGTATGAAGAGTAATGGCTTCCTATTAATAACTTATAAGGTCAGATCACACAGTTTGTAGTATCTCTTACAACTCATCTTTTATTTTTTCTCTATGGAACTCATAATTTATGGCTTAAAGTATTGTCAATTTGTCAAACTATCGAGCAATACTTACAGAGCTCATAGGGTGCTATACTTATCCAAATGGATGTACGTTTTGAAAAGCTGCACTTTTTGTTTACTAGCAGACCTATTTTAGAGTTAACATAGGATTAGAAGGGAATGTAATTTTTAGATTATCTGCAGATTTGGTTTTAGAAGAGATCCAGCACCAGCTCTGGATGTCTAGGGGAAGGAGGAGGCGAATATGGTTTCTTACTTTATGTTATAAAGTTTGCAGCTGTTTTGATTTTTTTTAAATTAGATAACCCCTGTAAAGCATACATTTCAGGCTGGCTTCAGTTGTCGCTAGGAAAAGTTTAGGATCTTACTACATACGGTTATAGTGTACATTCAAGATCACTTCTTTCTGTTTTGGACCTATAATGTTAACTCACCAGCAACATTATAGCAGTGTTGTGTTCCACTTGTAGCGAAATAACTAAACTAATTTATTTAGACTGCAGACCTTTTGAAGGAATGAGATATCTATATCTATATATAGATACACACACACACACATATATATATATATATATATATATATATATATATTAGTCATTTATCAAACTGGTGTAAAGTGGAACTGGCTTAGTTGCCCATAGCAAACAGATTCCACCTTTCCTTTGGGAATGGGTGAATCCCCTGATGGGCCCACCACTCCTTATGTAATCACGTCTGCTGTATCAGCTGCTGGCAGTGCTATAAAAGCAGAGGTAGATGTTCGGAGAGAGGCCCCGGCCTTCTTCAGAGCTGACTGATTTCTGCTTTCCCTTGTCTAGAGCCCCTGACTGTCACCAGCATCACATGTAGCCTACATGTCCCTCCCTCTCCAGCAGAAGTTTCTTGGCTACTTTTACTTCTTGCAGAAAATGCCTCAGCAGTTGGGCCAGAAAGAGAGGGAGAGGGGCGTTGCAGACAAGCAGGATCAAAGAACATAGAGGCATAGATGCTGCATTCTGTCCTCTCCTAGCTGCTCTAGGTGTCCTTCTGGCTCCCCTACAGATGTCCTAGTCTGAGTGCATGATATCCAGTATATACAGTATTTGGTGTGACCACCCAAAGCAGTATTAGTTCTTCAAGACCCACCTGCACACAGTTTTTGAAGCAACTCAACAGGGAGGTTATTCTCAACATCTTGGCAAACTAGCCACAGATCTTTTGTGCTTGTAGTCTTGCTCAAATCCTTCTGTCTCTTCAAATAATCCCAGACAGAATCGATGATATGTGAGGGGTAAATGGCGCCATAATTTCCAGGCAAGATATCTTGTTCTTTACGCTGAAGATAATTTCTAAAAACATTGGCTGTATGTTTAGGATTGTTGTCCTGATACAGAATAAATTAAAATTTTAACTATTAACAAACTTCTATTCTTGAAACACTCTTACTTTTGCAGCATTTTTCCACACCTGCCTAAAAATTTAGTGTATTACTACATACACAGTGTGTGTATATATATATATAATGAAATAGAAGCAGTCGACACTCCTCTCCGGGATCACGGTGCTCGCGTCAGGGTAGGAAAACCCACTTGAAACTTCAATAAGAAAGACCGGCACTCGACTTCTTGTTCAAATCAACTTCGCTTTATTCAGGCATAGAGGAGTTAAAGCACAGAAGCGACACGTGTTTTGGCTCGAATGCGAGCCTTTTTCAAGCATAGTGAATCTCTACAAGAAACATATTTAAATTGTGTGCCAGCCTTGGTGTAAAAACGTGTTGACGTCACATCACCATAGCAACAGAGATATACAAAACATTGATCGCAACAATTACAGACATTGTTACTCAACAAATCAGACGCAGCAATTACAAACATTGTTGCAACATAATTTCAATGCAGGTAAACATTTAATTGATTCTTGTAGCTTTAAATAAAGTAAGCTGTGGGAAATATATATATTGTAGGGATTCGTTCTAGTAGTTAGGACTAGCGGATGCAGTATAGAGGCAAAGTACACAGTTCTTGAATCAAACAGCGGTGTTTATTCACACATTAGTGTATAACAAAAATGCAGATAAGGTGTGTCACAAAACGCAGGTGGCTTGGTGTTTGTTTACACACAAGGAAAGTCCATAAACAATGAAAGTCACCTTTTCTGCTGGGTGTTAATTCACACCCTGTTAGCAGTTCAGCCTCAGCAAGTCCTTAGGCGGCCTGTTCGCCTTTAGAGGCGCCTGAGTCCTCCAGCCAGGCTCAAACCTTAAATCCCAGCACAGCCCTCAGTTCACAGCACACAGACTCCTGAGCTCCACTGTCAGAGGGAGGTAAATCCACCACACCTGGCAGTGCTGGCTGTTTTTTATGCAAAACCTGGCCTGGAACATGGGGAGTAGTCACCCACCTAGCACTTTGACTACTCCCAGTAAGAGTCGTCCCAGATCGGCTATGACAGCCATGCTAAATATCACAGTGTCAATTAGCAATAGCTGCAGCTGACACATAAAATACCGGCTCTTACTTCACCGAGGCCAGGAACCTCAATGACACATGCCTTCCATCCACGATGATTCCAGGTACCTTCTTACAAAATATATATAAAAATTGTTTCCTAATCATACCTTTATTATGAGCAATAATAATACAGTGGCTGCATTGGTATAGCAGCTTTAAAGAGACTATGATGCTGACAGCCTTCTTTTTTTTATAACCTGCCTTGTATGTTGTTTGGTCAATTTGTTTGTGAATTCATATACTCGGTACTTTGCATTTATTTGTGCATTTAATCTATGAATTGTGATTGATATTCAATAAGTGATGTATTGTGTGCCTTGTGTATGTATTTGCTCTTCATTGGTACTGGTCAGTATAGGAGTTTGAGTTGGTTACATAGCTGGGCTGAATAGCAGGTGCACAGTGTTACCTACCTTTATATTATGGACTATTTGCTGCTTTTTAACATGAATTGTTAGTGAAGTAATACATACTATATGATTTAAATTATGCTCCCAGGTAGTTGTTCTGCAATATGCGACTTCTCCCCGGTCACCCCAGGTCTAAATAAGTTGGCGTGGCGTGGTACTTCTGTTTATTTGTACTATATGTTGCCATTACTTTATACATTATTATAAGGGCTTTGTAGAAATATACAGTACATTTAAATAATGTTGTCATATCCTGTAGATAAGCAGGAGAGTTTCATGGATATGTGCGTATGTAAACAGATGTACTTGGAAATCCTCACAACTATCCATGCCTATGAAACACCCACCTTGTCAAAATATTGCCATCACCCCTGTTTGTGAGTTCTCTATATAGTTCCATTACTTATATGTACAGTACATGGTGACATTATTTAGAAGTACAATTAATGTCTGCATTACGTATTTGTGTGTGCTGTATATTTGCCCTGCGTGTTTGGTACTATTATTTGCACACTCTATGACACTCAAATTTATGCAGTGTATTGCTCTATTATTTTTGCAGTGTGGGACGCCATGCAGGTCTTTCTGCTGCATTTCTCCTGCGGTGTTCGTATATTCCAAAACATTGCATTATGCTGTCATTTAACAACTGGTGTTTTATAGAGTGCAGGTGGGCCCTCAGAAACAATTCCCCTGGTGGGCATTGTGTACCCCGTTCTGACACTGAATACACATACTCTCTGCCTATTAGTACTGTAATATTTGTTTAGGGTATCCCTCAGTAATACATTAATTATATAATAGAGGAGATAAATCATTATATCTTTAAGGAAAGAATAAAAAGGTGGAAAGAATATACGCCACCCTATGACTGATACCCTTCTGAGCCCTGCCACTAATACAGTGAGGTCCATAAATATTGGGACATCGACACAATTCTAACATTTTTGGCTCAATACACCACCACAATGGATTTGAAATGAAATGAACAACATGTGCTTTAACTGCAGACTGTCAGCTTTAATTTGAGGGTATTTACATCCAAATCAGGTGAAATGGTGTAGGAATTACAACAGTTTGCATATGTGCCTCACACTTGTTAAGGGACCAAAAGTAATGGGACAATTGGCTTCTCAGCTATTCCATTGCCAGGTGTGTGCTATTCCCCGAATTACAATGAGCAGATAAAAGGTCCAGAGTTTAAGTGTGCTATTTGCATTTGGAATCTGTTAATGTCAACTCTCAAGATGAGATTCAAAGAGCTGTCACTATCAGTGAAGCAAGCCATCATTAGGCTGAAAAAACACAACAAACCCATCAGAGAGATAGCAAAAACATTAGGCATGGCCAAAACAACTGTTTAGAACATTCTTAAAAAGAAGAACGCACTGGTGAGCTCAGCAACACCAAAAGACCCGGAAGACCATGGAAAACAACTATGGTGGATGACCGAAGAATTCTTTCCCTGGTGAAGAAAACACCCTTCACAACAGTTGGCCAGATCAAGAACACTCTTCACGAGGTTGGTATATGTGTGTCAAAGTCAACAATCAAGAGAAGACTTCACCACAGTGAATACAGAGGGGTCACTTGTATTTATTGATGATGTGACTGCTGACAAAAGCAGCAGGATGAATTCTGAAGTGTTTCGGGCAATATTATCTGCTCATATTCAGCCAAATGCTTCAGAACTCATTGGACGGCGCTTCACAGTGCAGATGGACAATGACCCAAAGCATACTGCAAAAGCAACCAAAGAGTTTTTTAAGGGAAAGAAGTGGAATGTTATACAATGGCCAAGTCAATCAACTGACCTGAATCCGATTGTAACGGCGCACTCTGTCTCCCATCAGCTGCAGACCTACTGCTTAGCTTCGGGAGCGAGGATCTGTGTTTGACCTCATTCCCAGGGTGGCTTTGCTAGCTGGGAGGCTCCCTGCTCCTAGGTCTGCCTTGAGCGCCGAGCTGATCACTCGGTGCTCGACTGGTCGGTCTGTCGGTCATGTGATGCTGGCCACGTCACATGATCCTCACTCCCCACTATAAATACAGGCAGCCTGCTAGCCATAGGTTGCCTGTTAATTTAGGTTCCTGGTGTTTGTTGGATACCTGTATACTTACCTGATCCTGTTCGCTGACGATCCTTTGCCTGCTCCTCCTGTACTGTTCATCCCTCCTGGTATTTTGACCTCGGCTTCCACCTGACTATTCTTTGCAGACTCCTTTGGTACTTCTCGACTCTCCTGGTATTTATGACCCTGGCTTCTCCTGACCATTCTTTGCTTATCCCTCTGTACTGTGTTGTCCTCTTGGTTTTGACCCGGTCTGTTCACTATCCGTTATTTGTCTTGTCTGTCCTTTCCGCACTTATCCTAAGTTAGGGACTGCCATCCAGTTGTCCCCTGTCATCAGGACTCGTGAGGCCAGTAGGCAGGACCAGGGGTGAGGGTGGAGCGCAGTGGTCACTAAACTCGTCAATGGAGGTTGGGCCACTCTCATTTCAACTTACCAAACAAAAATACTAAGGCACCCACCTAATAATTTATTAATAATAATTTTAAAAATATCAGACATGCAATTTGCTTCTATGGATCCACTGTGTCACTTGAACATATTTGGCTTGGGGCTACTTGTAAGGCTACTTTCACACTAGCGTTCGGGTGTCCGCTTGTGAGCTCCGTTTGAAGGGGCTCACAAGCGGCCCCGAACGCATCCGTCCAGCCCTAATGCATTCTGAGTGGACGCGGATCCGCTCAGAATGCATCAGTCTGGCAGCGTTCAGCCTCCGCTCCGCTCAGCAGGCGGACACCTGAAGGCTGCTTGCAGCGTTCGGGTGTCCGCCTGTCCGTGCGGAGGCAAGCGGATCCGTCCAGACTTACAATGTAAGTCAATGGGGACGGATCCGTTTGAATATGACACACTATGGCTCAATTTTCAAGTGGATCCGTCCCCCATTGACTTTCAATGTAAAGTCTGGATGGATCCGTCTGAGGCTACTTTCACACTTAGAAATTTTTTAACAATATAATGCAGACGGATCCGTTCTGAACGGAGCCACCGTCTGCATTATATGAGCGGATCCGTCTCAGACGGATCCGCTCTGAACGCAAGTGTGAAAGTAGCCTAATAGTGCTATTTAAGTGGCCCCCTGATCTTTACCCTTTAACGCCTGTACAGAGGCCTGGACCATGCTGCAGGGGAACCACCTGGCCACTACCTCTTGGAGTAGTCTTTGTTTTAGTGACTGCTGACCCATGGGGGTCAAGAGACACTGAAACACGGGAACAGGCAAAACAGTTTTGTAGTCAGAGACAGGCCAAGTTTAGGGCAAGCAGAGTTTGTGCAATCCAATAAACAGTCCAGAGGTAGGAGTGGGCAGATCAGGGTCAGAACTGAGATCAGGCAAACGTCAGGTCAGGCAGAGAAGGGTGAAATACGGGAAACAGGCGCAAGTTGGTACAAGGGCAAATAAACATAGAAATAGCACCCCTTTTCAGCAAAATAGTGAACTAGAACCTTTTGCTCAGTCACTTTCCCGCAGTGTCAGAAGGAGTGTATATGTGCACCCTATAGGCAGAGAAAGGAACTGTTGGTAATAAACCTATCAGGTGATCAACGCTGCTCTGATGGCGGCGCAGAATGGCAGTAGGCACAGAAGTATTCATGACTTATACAAGACTGCATTCACATTGACATTTGGGGAAATCATTGTAACGGGCAGTGGATGTGGACTCACTGTGCCACCTAACCAATTTGAGTTTGGGCTAAACCTATGGGTGTTGTCCTGGTGGTTCCCTGGTGTTCATCCTTTAACCCCTATACAGGAATCTGGACTTCGCTGCAGGGAATAAACCAGGCTGTTACCTCCCGGAGTAGTCCTGGTGTAGATGGTAGCTGACCCACAGGGGTCACAGACACCAGTGCAAAACACCAATGGATAAGGCAAAAATAGTCTGAGACAGTTTAAAGGGCTTCTGTCAGCCCACTAAACTTTTTTTTTTGGGTTAATAATAATCCCTATACTGCGAGCTCCCTATACATAAGCTAAATATTCATTTTGGTTCAGTAGATTTTGTTAAAAAGCTATTTTTATAATATGTAAATTACCTTACTACCAGCAAGTAGGGCGGCTACTTGCTGGTAGCAGCCGCATCCTCCGATCCTAATGACGCCCCCTCCGCTGTGTGATTGACAGGGCCAGGGAACGGAATCGTTCTCTGCTGGCCCTGTTTGAATTCAAAATATCGCGCCTGCGCCGTACCTGTCTTTAATCAGCGCAGGCGCACTGATGCGCTCTATCCTCAATGCGCATGCGCCGATGACGTCACATCTACACCCGGCGCAGGCGCATTGAGGATGGAGCGGCCGAGAGAGTGTAAGGAAGTTCACTGAGCGCTAGTACCTATTTACACAGGGTGAGTGCAGCGACATCTGTCCTGGAAAGCAGGACAGCAGTCGACACATGCTGCCAGTGTAACATCAATTCTCCTGTTATTCCTTATTCACCAAAAACAGGACTGGATCTGAACACAATGGAGAAAGGAAATGTTGCATAAAAAACTTTGTTAAGAAATAGTAGATCGGAGGGCAGATTTTCTACATCCAAATGGAAATTATATGTCCAACATTTTTCATGCTTTTCTTGTCCGCATGCCTATTTAAAAATGTACACTTATATTTAACCTTATATTTCAAATTGAAAAATAATTAAATTTTTTGCTTTGAGACCTTTGCCCACAAGGTGGCAGTGTTGTATTTAGAAAACAGAAAGTCATGGTTTCACAGAAACATTCTCAATGCATTATTTTCCATTTAAAAGTCTTTACACAATGCAAGTTAAATTATTATGATAGATTCAGTCTGCTGGAATGTCTAAGTGAACAGGCAAAATTTGGAAATCTCCTAGCTAATGAAAAATGACTTTGAAAGGTTACTGTAAGACAATACAACAATATTTTAATACTTTAGAGAGCATTTTCTGAAAACAAAAGTCTTAAGATCAAACTTGACTAGTTCATCAATTCATCATTTTAATGATACTACACATTTCTACCATATCTGTAGACAGGTTGTACTTGGCTATTTTAAGGAAGAAACATAGAAATATGCAAATATACACTTTTTCTTTAGTTTTAGTATTTACGAAATGGCTACCTACATATGTAATCAGAACTTACAATATTGCATGTTTTAAGTACTATTGAAATATAAAATATCAAGATTTATGAAAATGCTATTTCTCTGTTTCATGATGTAATACTAAAACTATTTTAACAACACTGTTTGCTCTTCTTTTCTTATTTTGCTGAAAATCATTAAATTACTAGGAATAAAACATACAAATCTGTATCAAAACTCTTTTTATATCTGTAACTTAATTTTGTTGAACTTTGTATACGAAGGTATGTCTAAATAATATACACTGTAGCTATAAAAAATGTATACATAATTGCATCACACACTCTGCAGATGCTGGGACATGCAATTGTGGTAGAGGGTCCTATATCATATTAGCTTTGGGGCTACCAGAGGATCTTCCTGTTCTCTGGTATTCTGTTCTGATCTTACACTTTATAAATAGCACAAGATTATGCCATCTAAAATTCACACTGACGGCATTCTCAGAAGAGCAGCTTAAGTGTCATGCACCATCGTGCAAATTTTCAGCCCCAACCACCAAAGAAAAACTCAAATCTCACCTAATAGGACTCCCATTGCTCTCTACGTGGCAATAATATATCTCAGCATGCCTCTGAGCTCAGAGTATGTATATGAATCTGTCAGTGCAATTAAATGTTTTTGGATATTTCATAGCGAAATATGAAAGGTTTTTGATCTGTGGGGGTTTAAGTGCTGAGACTTCCTTTGATTGTAAAAATAAGGAGGTAGATTTGCTCAGTTAAGCACTGTCTCTTCTCACTGCTAAATATGGCCTCAAAAAAAGTCTATGAGCCTGTCTTCAACCCATCGTCAGCCTTGAGAAGAGACAGCTCTTAGCTGAGCCCTGGTACCTCATCATTTTAGTAAATAGCGTGGTTCTCAGCACTTCAGTCAATATGACATCCAAAGTTTTTGCAAAGTTCAAGTGTGACACTGACTACTTAAGGTGTCCACACACATTCAATGAATTGCTTGGCTGAGAGCCATGCTCTCATATGGACTACGCTAACCTTCTTCCTGATTGGTCTGTTTATCAAGCTTTCTGACTGGCCAATCAGCTGGATCTCTATCTTGGCTGAATGACAGGACACCATGATTGGACAGGTGACCAGATGTTCTGAGAATTCATCGACTCTCCATACTGCCAATGCCATCTTGACTCCTGAAGTGGTGACGGTGAGCAGAGACCACCATCATGAGAGCTCAGTTAGGTTTATTACACCAAGTTGCATGATGATCTCAGCCTCTATCAGAAACACCCTCGCCCTACAAGTGATCAAGCCCAATTGTGGTGTTCCATTTCCATAGTTTGCAGTTGTATTTGATGGTTTAAAGGAACAATAAACACAGAAAATGCTGGAATAATTACGAATGTTCCCTAGAACTTAATCTGCTAATCTCTCCGTTTCCTTTTTGGTGAGCAGAACCTGGAGAAGGTAGGCACTTGATGCAGAGTTGTGATCACAGTAGGTGCCCCTCAAAGTGGTCAAATCTGAGCTCCTCTTTCCCAAGGCTCTGCTGCATGGAAATGCAGTTAAGGCTCTGCACGCCTGTCTGCTAACTGGGCTGGGTGGTGTAGAGCACCCCTCTAATGTTAATAAAGTGTCTCAGAGAGGAAGAGGATGGGGAAAAAACACTGAAAGACAGATAAAAGTTTAACTTACAGTTGAGTTTTATTTCTAGGGTGTGGTTATACTCTTCAAATGCACAGAGGTTATGTTTCTCTTAGCAGCATATTACAGCAATCAGTGGTCTATATGGCACTGGTTCTTTAGCGGTTCCAAAATATTATGTGGTTTACAGGCCTACTTATGGGTGGCTATATCCTGTATGCTGACCTTACTGACTACTCTAGTGCCAGTATACTCTCAGACTGCCAGGGCAGTACTTTTTAGCTTTGAGCAGCTGTAGAGTCTGCTCCAAAATTCCTATTTCTCTACCCAGGAGAGGTCTTACTTGGCTGTATGCCGTCCCAAAGCAGTGAACTCACAGGGTAAAATGTCTGCTGTACTTCCTCCACACTGCTGTACTCTCTCTGTCTGCTACTGACTAGCACCTAGTAGGAAAATGTAAAAACCTTAGCTACACCTATCTTCTAGACCTGACCAGCCCTTAACCACTTAAGGATGAAACTTACTTTGGCCTAAGAGACACAGCCCCTTTTTACAATTTGTTATGTGCCACTTTATTTGGTAATAACTTTGTAAAGCTACTACATATCCAAGCGATTCTGACATTCTATTATTGTGACATATTGTACATTCTGTTAGTGGCAAATTTGGGTTGCTATTGTAAGGGATCGCCTCTTATTTGGGGGTCATTCGCACAGATATCTTCAGGACACCAAGTTTAACCACTTACCGCTAAGCTAACGCCGAAAGGCGTCATCTCCGCGGCGCTCCCAGGCTACGCTAACGCCGATTGGCGTCATCTCGCGTGAGCCGAGATTTCCTGTGAACGCGCGCACACAGGCGCGCGTGCTCACAGGAACGGAAGGTAAGCGAGTGGATCTCCAGCCTGCCAGCGGCGATCGCTCGCTGGCAGGCTGGAGATCCGAATTTTTTAACCCCTAACAGGTATATTAGACGCTGTTTTCATAACAGCGTCTAATATACCTCCTACCTGGTCCTCTGGTGGTCCCTTTTGTTAGGATCGACCACCAGAGGACTCAGGTAGGTCAGTACAGTCGCACCAAACACCACACTACACTACACTACACCCCCCCGTCACTTATTAACCCCTTATAAACCCCTGATCACCCATGATCACCCCATATAAACTCCCTGATCACCCCCCTGTCATTGATCACCCCCCTGTCAGGCTCCGTTCAGACGTCCGTATGATTTTTACGGATCCACGGATACATGGATCGGATCCGCAAAAAGCATACGGACGTCTGAATGGAGCCTTACAGGGGGGTGATCAATGACAGGCGGGTGATCACCCATATACACTCCCTGATCACCCCCCTGTCATTGATAACCCCCCTGTAAGGCTCCATTCAGACGTCAGCATGCGTTTTGTGGATCCGATCCATGTATCCATGGATCCGTAAAAAATCATGCGGATGTCTGAATGGAGCCTTACAGGGGGGGTGATCAGTGACAGGGGGGTGATCACCCTGATTACCCTGATCACCCCTGTCATTGATAACCCCCCTGTAAGGCTCCATTCAGACGTCTGCATGCGTTTTGTGGATCCGATCCATGTATCCATGGATCCGTAAAAAATCATGCGGATGTCTGAATGGAGCCTTACAGGGGGGGTGATCAGTGACAGGGGGGTGATCACCCTGATTACCCTGATCACCCCCTGTCATTGATAACCCCCCTGTAAGGCTCCATTCAGACGTCCGCATGCGTTTTGTGGATCCGATCCATGTATCCATGGATCCGTAAAAAATCATGCGGATATCTGAATGGAGCCTTACAGGGGGGGTGATCAGTGACAGGGGGGTGATCACCCTGATTACCCTGATCACCCCCTGTCATTGATAACCCCCCTGTAAGGCTCCATTCAGACGTCCGCATGCGTTTTGTGGATCCGATACATTTATCCATGGATCCGTAAAAAATCATGCGGATGTCTGAATGGAGCCTTACAGGGGGGGTGAGCAGTGACAGGGGGGTTATTACCCTGATCACCCCCTGTCATTGATAACCCCCCTGTAAGGCTCCATTCAGACGTCCGCATGCGTTCTGTGGATCCGATACATGTATCCATAAAAAATCATGCGGATGTCTGAATGGAGCCTTACGGGGGGGTGATCAGTGACAGGGGGGTGATCACCCTGATTACCCTGATCACCCCCTGTCATTGATAACCCCCCTGTAAGGCTCCATTCAGACGTCCGCATGCGTTCTGTGGATCCGATACATGTATCCATGGATCCGTAAAAAATCATGCGGATGTCTGAATGGAGCCTTACAGGGGGGGTGATCAATGACAGGGGGTGATCAGGGAGTCTATATGGGTGATCACCCCCCTGTCATTGATCACCCCTCCCTGGTAAGGCTCCATTCAGACATTTTTTTTGGCACAAGTTAGCGGAAATTTTTTTTTGTTTTTGTTTTTGTTTTTTCTTACTAAGTCTCATATTCCACTAACTTGTGTCAAAAAATAAAATCTCACATGAACGCACCATACCCCTCACGGAATCCAAATGCGTAAACATTTTTAGACATTTATATTCCAGACTTCTTCTCACGCTTTAGGGCCCCTAAAAAGCCAGGGCAGTATAAATACCCCACATGTGACCCCATTTCGGAAAGAAGACACCCCAAGGTATTCCGTGAGGGGCGTATTGAGTCCATGAAAGATTGAAATTTTTGTCCTAAGTTAGCGGAAAGTGAGACTTTGTGAGAAAAAAACAAAAAAAAAAATCAATATCCGCTAACTTATGCAAAAAAAAATAAAAATTCTAGGAACTTGCCAGGCCCCTCATTGAATACCTTGGGGTGTCTTCTTTCCAAAGTGGGGTCACATGTGGGGTATTTATACTGCCCTGGCTTTTTAGGGGCCCGAAAGTGTGAGAAGAAGTCTGGGATCCAAATGTCTAAAAATGCCCTCCTAAAAGGAATTTGGGCCCCTTTGCGCATCTAGGCTGCAAAAAAAGTGTCACACATGTGGTATCGCCGTACTCAGGAGAAGTTGGGCAATGTGTTTTGGGGTGTCATTTTACATATACCCATGCTGGGTGAGAAAAATATCTTGGTCAAATGCCAACTTTGTATAAAAAAATGGGAAAAGTTGTCTTTTGCCAAGATATTTCTCTCACCCAGCATGGGTATATGTAAAATGACACCCCAAAACACATTCCCCAACTTCTCCTGAGTACGGCGATACCAGATGTGTGACACTTTTTTGCAGCCAAGGTGGGCAAAGGGGCACATATTCCAAAGTGCATCTTTCGGATTTCACCGGCCATTTTTTACACATTTTGATTGCAAGGTACTTCTTACACATTTGGGCCCCTAAATTGCCAGGGCAGTATAACTACGCCACAAGTGACCCCATTTTGGAAAGAAGACACCCCAAGGTATTCCGTGAGGGGCACGGCGAGTTCCTAGAATGTTTTATTTTTTGTCACAAGTTAGCGGAAAATGATGATTTTTCTTTTTTTTTCTTTTTTCCTTACAAAGTCTCATATTCCACTAACTTGCGACAAAAAATAAAAAATTCTAGGAACTCACCATGCCCCTCACGGAATACCTTGGGGTGTCTTCTTTCCAAAATGGGGTCACTTGTGGCGTAGTTATACTGCCCTGGCAATTTAGGGGCCCAAATGTGTGAGAAGAACTTTGCAATCAAAATGTGTAAAAAATGCCCTGCAAAATCCGAAAGGTGCACTTTGGAATATGTGCCCTTTTGCCCACCTTGGCAGCAAAAAAGTGTGACACATCTGGTATCGCCGTACTCAGGAGAAGTTGGGGAATGTGTTTTGGGGTGTCATTTTACATATACCCATGCTGGGTGAGAAAAATATCTTGGTCAAATGCCAACTTTGTATAAAAAAATGGGAAAAGTTGTCTTTTGCCAAGATATTTCTCTCACCCAGCATGGGTATATGTAAAATGACACCCCAAAACACATTCCCCAACTTCTCCTGAGTACGGCGATACCAGATGTGTGACACTTTTTTGATGCCAAGGTGGGCAAAGGGGCACATATTCCAAAGTGCACCTTTCGGATTTCACCGGTCATTTTTTTTACAGATTTTGATTGCAAAGTACTTCTCACACATTTGGGCCCCTAAATTGCCAGGGCAGTATAACTACGCCACAAGTGACCCCATTTTGGAAAGAAGACACCCCAAGGTATTCCGTGAGGGGCATGGCGAGTTCCTAGAATTTTTTATTTTTTGTCGCAAGTTAGTGGAATATGAGACTTTGTAAGAAAAAAAGAGAAAAAAAAAAAATCATCATTTTCCGCTAACTTGTGACAAAAAATAAAAAATTCTAGGAACTCGCCATGCCCCTCACGGAATACCTTGGGGTGTCTTCTTTCCAAAATGGGGTCACTTGTGGCGTAGTTATACTGCCCTGGCAATTTAGGGGCCCAAATGTGTGAGAAGTACCTTGCAATCAAAATGTGTAAAAAATGGCCTGCAAAATCTGAAAGGTGCACTTTGGAATATGTGCCCCTTTGCCCACCTTGGCAGCAAAAAAGTGTGACACATCTGGTATCGCCGTACTCAGGAGAAGTTGGGGAATGTGTTTTGGGGTGTCATTTTACATATACCCATGCTGGGTGAGAGAAATATCTTGGCAAAAGACAACTTTTCCCATTTTTTTATACAAAGTTGGCATTTGACCAAGATATTTTTCTCACCCAGCATGGGTATATGTAAAATGACACCCCAAAACACATTCCCCAACTTCTCCTGAGTACGGCGATACCAGATGTGTCACACTTTTTTGCTGCCAAGGTGGGCAAAGGGGCACATATTCCAAAGTGCACCTTTTGGATTTTACCGGTCATTTTTTACACATTTTGATTGCAAAGTTCTTCTCACACATTTGGGCCCCTAAATTGCCAGGGCAGTATAACTACCCCACAAGTGACCCCATTTTGGAAAGAAGACACCCCAAGGTATTCCGTGAGGGGCATGGCAAGTTTTTAGAATTTTTTATTTTTTGTCGCAAGTTAGTGGAATATGAGACTTTGTAAGAAAAAATAAAAAAAATAAAATCATCATCATTTTCCGCTAACTTGTGACAAAAAATAAAAAGTTCTATGAACTCACTATGCCCATCAGCGAATACCTTAGGGTGTCTACTTTCCGAAATGGGGTCATTTGTGGGGGTTTTCTACTGTCTGGGCATTGTAGAACCTCAGGAATCATGACAGGTGCTCAGAAAGTCAGAGCTGTTTCAAAAAGCGGAAATTCACATTTTTGTACCATAGTTTGTAAATGCTATAACTTTTACCCAAACCATTTTTTTTTTGCCCAAACATTTTTTTTTTATCAAAGACATGTAGAACAATAAATTTGGCGAAAAATGTATATATGGATGTCGTTTTTTTTTGCAAAATTTTACAGCTGAAAGTGAAAAATGTCATTTTTTTGCAAAAAAATCGTTAAATTTCGATTAATAACAAAAAAAGTAAAAATGTCAGCAGCAATGAAATACCACCAAATGAAAGCTCTATTAGTGAGAAGAAAAGGAGGTAAAATTCATTTGGGTGGTAAGTTGCATGACCGAGCAATAAACCGCTAAAGTTGTGGAGTGCCGATTTGTAAAAAAGGGCCTGGTCACTAGGGGGGTATAAACCTGTGGTCCTTAAGTGGTTAAGATCCAAACACTGTGCTTTATTGCGGCACATCCGCTTAAACATAAACAATAATACAAAATAACAAACACTTGCCCGGCTAGGCTCTAACTAAACAAATAGATGCCTGACTCACCTAAGTCCCTGTTCACACCCTGTGAACACGTGCGGCTTTCTGAGCCAAAGTCCCACAGCCTCCTGGCTGTACAGAGCACAGTACGCCACTGTCTCCAGTTCAGTATTTCTTGTGGGGGATTGGGGCTCAGTAGTCTGCCTGACTATGGCCCTGCAACCCTCCCAGGCGTCGCTGTGTCCCCCAACTCCAGGCTATCTCACAGCCTTGTGGTCCCTCAGCATTGCCCAGCTGAGACCACACAGACAGAGCCTCCAGGCCTCTGTCCACAGGTACCACACTCCCCCCTTTCTGACACTCTGGGAGGTGCTTTGTGCTAGGCTGATTACCTCCAGCTTCTCTCACCTGTGGTGGAACAGGGGTGTGGACCGAACTATCCACCCCTTCCTTGCCTCTAACCTGAGTGAGACCTGTCACTGTCTCACATATCCCCCCCCCTTTGTTCAAGCCCGTGAGGGTGAACACCTGCATAACCACGGGAGGCTGGTGAGAGGGCATCCACCTGGCCTGGACGTGGGGAACAGCCACCCACCCTGCTCTTTGGCTGCTCCCAATAAGAACCGGCCCAGATTGGCTTTACAGCCACACTAAGTAACCCAGTGTCAGCGAGCACTAGCTGCCGCTGACACAGAAAATTACCGGTTCTTATTTCACCGAGGCCAGGAACCTCGGTGACACGTACCTTCCCTTTGTTCTGCCAGACCCACGCCATCAGAGCTTGGTTTATCACCAAAACCAACATCTTGCCTAACCGAAAATGCCTAAAGGCCTCATGTGCCCATCTCATGGCCAGATACTCTTTTCTTACTCTTTCCCGAGTGATGATGCGCTGACGTATATTTTGATCTCTCTCTCTTTTTAGATCCTCTGGCTCCTGTACATGCGCCTCACGTCCTTTCTGGGACTGCTGCAGCTCTTGCCTGAACTGTTCCCAGTCATGGTCATATCCCGAGACTTTCTCCTTTGCTTTGCAGGGCTCCTTCAGCAGAGCATGCTTGCCCCTACTCGCTTCTTTTAAGTGCATCTGGGTCACTTCTTCCTTCTTTCCAACAGTAGTTACCCCAGCTACTATGGCAGTTTTAGAAACCTCTGCTTCTTTAGCGGCTTTTTCCACTTCGGCCGCGGCTCCCTTTGGCTTAACTTTGGCCTCTGTAGAACCTGGGGACTTCATGTCAACCAACATATCGGCCTTAACTTTTTCAGTCTTTGTCTTCTTGAAGTCTCCAGTCTCTTTGACCGCCTTCTCATCCTTCTCGGACATGGCACCATACACTTGCCCTGTTAACCCCTCCCCCTCTTTCTCATTGAGGCAGGAGGCATCAGGGTCTTCAGCAGACTCCTCGTCTTCTTTTATTTTCTCCAAAGGCTCACCCAGGACCCTGTTCTCATTTTGTGGAGGAGTCAGGAGATACAGGCCATTGTAATAGCCCAGATCCGAAAACTGATCGTTCACCTCCTTGTACTTCTTTCCCAGCAGCCTGCTGGCTATTTGGAAGGCCTTGTATGCAGAGGGGACATCTTCCAGGCCTAGGCTACACGCCACCACGGGTCTGTGGTCTTCGGCATCCACATCAGCCCCATCAACTGGTTTAGCAGAAGCATCTTCCATCTTCTCTGCCACAGCCAGCACCACAGTGCCACCCTCTCCAATCCCATTTTTAACCGGCTCTGGCTTCTTGACGTCTTCCAGAGAACTCTCCTCTTCAGGTTTCTCACCTTCTACCTGCTGCTCAAGAGCACACTTAGATTTCTCCAACTCATCTTTTAAGCTCATGAGATTTTCAGTCTCTGCTCTGAGTTGCTTGTTCAGCCTCTCCAATTCAGGATGCTCCTCAAGCGCTTCTTCCAGGGCTTTAGCCAAGGAGAGGGCCTTGGTCTCCTTTTCCCAAGCATCAGTCTCTGTTTGGTCACTTTTTTCACCATATCGAGCAGAGACGCATTTCTCTTCAGCTAGGAGCCAGTCCCACTTCTCCTGTTTCTTTGCTGGATTAGACATAACTTGCTTCTGGTGGTCCAGGTCCACCATCAGATCATCCAATCCTCGCTGAAGTTTGTTCTTTGTTTTCTCCACCTTTTTGTAAGTCACACCCTGTTTCTCCAGGCGCTGAACCACCAACTCCATGTTTTTCAGCAGTTTCTTTTCAGCTTTTTGCACAAGCTTGTGGGAAGTGCCCCGCTTTTTGGCCTCCGGTTCCAGCTGCTCCTTGCTCGGCTCTGCTGCAGCAGATGTAGGAGTATCGCCATTCTCTTTCTTTGCCCTTTCTGAAATTTTCTTCAGTTGCTCTGTGAAGACAGCTAGTCCCGTCTCTAAGGTTTCTAGGGAGCGTGAGGAGAGAGAGAGATCATCCTCCTGTTTGCAGCTGTACTGTCGTGTCAGGTCACCTACAACTGCCTGGACATGGACCTCAGACCCTAGGCTGATGTCACCCGACTTAATTCTCATCTCGTCAGATATAACTGTCTGGTCGCTACTAGTAACCACCTTAGTTTCGCAGGACCTTGCTATGGTAGCTTCACTCTCTGAGTTGCTATCGGTCACAGCACATACGTCACCTATACCGCTCGTGTCATTGTTAATTCTGACCTCTAGGGGCACCGCTGAGCTAATCCCCACCTGGGACACTTCCTTAGTAACCGACCAACATTGTTGAGACTGCATTTCCACCTCTGGTACGTGCGGTACACCCTCTAACCCCATCATATTTTCCTGCACCTTCAAACACTGAGCTGGAGCTGGGCTTTGCTCCACACCACTTATATGCACGTCTTCAAACCTTTTGATTACGTCATATCGCGCTTCATGAAACATAGCAGATGCAGAAAATAAAGTTTCATCATCATTTACATTTTTACCACCAGGGGGCGCTTCTCCCCTGACCACAACCTGCAACGGAAAAGTTATATCACTGTCACCACATATTTCATATGACATCATATTTTCCTTATGCATTTCCGCATTTTTGTCACCATCACCTTGCACTTGACCAGCACCATTGTTTCCAATGGTCAATATTCTTTCCCCATGCAGGTCAAAGTGCAGCTCCCTTAGATCCTCACTTAAAGGGACAGGTACAGGTTCTGCAGGAGTTTCGTCACCATCTGCAGAAGTGTCTACCTTACCCCACAGCAACAAACCGATATCACGGCCCAACACTCCCTCATGCATGAGTGTATCTGTAACATCAAGTTCATCAGTCTCTGTTCTCATTGGAGTCTCACGCTCAGTGAAAATCAGTGGATAGTCCTTATCCGCACGACTGTCCAGCACCTTTATTATTTTATCAGTCTCTGGTTTCAATATTGTGCTACCTCTTACCCGGGCTAGCATGGGATCCCGGATCCTTGTCATCCCAAAACTAGCTTTGGTCATGGGCAACTGAGGAAACCCAGAAACCTTCTCCCCTGCGGGTTTCTGCGAGGGAGCCATCACAGCAGGCTTATCCGCCTGTCCAGACACAGTTTTTTCTCTGTGTGACTTATTACCTACTGGCCCAGCAGATATCCCCTGCCGCCGGCTCACTGTCACTGGGTCTGCCACATAGTTAATAACAGGAACAGTCTTACCCTTTGTAATCAACCAGTCTGGTAAAGCAGTGACATCCTCTCCCGCGGACTCATCAAGGTTGTGGTTGCTCCTAGCAACAGCTTTACCGCACCTCCGCACTTCCTCTCTAGGACTCAGGACACAGTCGCAGGGAAGATATGCACTCCTGAGAACCGCACCGCTCTCCACCTCTTTGTCTTCCCGACGGTTGCCCTTGGCAACGGCATTTCTTTGCTGTTCATCGGACTCTCCAGGTACACAATTTGTAGCATTTTCTCCGCTCCACAGCTGCCAAAATAATGGGAAGTCTTTGCCAAGCACAAACTCCACTTCCAGGGTCTCACATTTTAAGAGCTCCCATTGCACAGGGCCATAGTCTGTTATAAAGGTCAGAGACACGGTGACATCTGTCTCTGGCCCTCTCTCCAGAAAGTCCAGCACTTCAGGCCTGACGCGAGACACCTGCTGGCGGGCATCTAGAGTGACCCCCAGCGGGATTCCCCCAATCACCAACTCGCAGGATCTTTTTGTACAGGGTCCATACAGTGTTGAGAACCCATTTCTCAAGGCCAGCTGCAACTGTGCCTCCAAAGCCTCTCGCTCTGCATCAAATTTCGCCAATTCATTTTTAGTGTAGCCAATTGCTATGGCCATGTCTTCTGCATGCTGTATGCACCAGCGCTGCCGGACGTACTCTTCCCCGAGACCCATGGTAGCAGGAAAAGCTTTCAGCCACAAGTCCACTTTTGCTGGGCTACTGGCCCTTTAATTCACTGCAGTTTTACTTGCACCACAGCAAAATAGTTCACACTCTTTTGAGCAGCACCTGCTCCACTGGACAAAAAAAAAAAAAAGCTTCCGTTCCTTTAACGCCACACACGGCAAAAACAGCTTTTAGCAGCACCTGCAGTCTCAGCGTTGCCCCTAGCAACCGACCGTTGCCCTTCTCTCATGGACAACTGCCCGCATCCTCCACCAATTGTAAGGGATCGCCTCTTATTTGGGGGTCATTCGCACAGATATCTTCAGGACACCAAGTTTAAGATCCAAACACTGTGCTTTATTGCGGCACATCCGCTTAAACATAAACAATAATACAAAATAACAAACACTTGCCCGGCTAGGCTCTAACTAAACAAATAGATGCCTGACTCACCTAAGTCCCTGTTCACACCCTGTGAACACGTGCGGCTTTCTGAGCCAAAGTCCCACAGCCTCCTGGCTGTACAGAGCACAGTACGCCACTGTCTCCAGTTCAGTATTTCTTGTGGGGGATTGGGGCTCAGTAGTCTGCCTGACTATGGCCCTGCGACCCTCCCAGGCGTCGCTGTGTCCCCCAACTCCAGGCTATCTCACAGCCTTGTGGTCCCTCAGCATTGCCCAGCTGAGACCACACAGACAGAGCCTCCAGGCCTCTGTCCACAGGTACCACACTCCCCCCTTTCTGACACTCTGGGAGGTGCTTTGTGCTAGGCTGATTGCCTCCAGCTTCTCTCACCTGTGGTGGAACAGGGGTGTGGACCGAACTATCCACCCCTTCCTTGCCTCTAACCTGAGTGAGACCTGTCACTGTCTCACACTATGTTTTGTGTTTTTGTCAAAAAAATCTGAAATGTAACAAAGATATGGAAAAATTAGCAATTTTCAAGAATTGAAAATGTATGCTTTTAAGATAGTCATACCACATTTTTTAAAATGTTCTGTGTCTACTTTATGTTGGCATAATTTTCAAAAAAGTACTTATATATATTTTTGGGTGGACCATTAGAGGGCTTATAGGTTTAGCAGCAATTTTACAAATCTTCTCAAAAATTTACAATTCCTATTCTTTTAGTGATCAATTCAGTTCTGAAGTGCCTTTGAGAGGCCTATATATTAGAACCCACCATAAATCACCCCATTTTAAAAACTGCATCTTACAAAGTATTCAAAATGGCATTTAAGAAGTTTGTTAACCCTTTAGGTGTTTCACAGGAATTAATGCAAAATGAAGGTGAAATTTAAAAATTAAGGGGGTTTTCCAAGACTTTCTTACGGATGACCTATTCTCTGTACAGGGCATCAGTATTTACTCTGGGGGATCTGACATCTGATCAGCTGCTTGAGAAGGCATCAGCGCTTGCAGTTGCACTGTGGCCTTCTCTCAGCTCACCAAGCTTAGCACAGTACAGCGTATAGCAGCTGTGCTTAGTATTGGAGCACAGCCAGGTTCACTTCAATGTGACCGATGAACGGGACATCACATGTCATATGCTAGACTAAGAGAAGGCCACAGCACTACTGTGAGCGCTGCTGCCTTCTCAAACAGCTGATCAGCAGGGGCCCGGGTGTTGGATCCGCACAATCAAATACTATAAGTCCCGGAAAACCCCTTTAAATTTTTTTTGGCAGATTTTCAATTTTAATCCATTTTCTGGAACATAGCAGGTGACACAGCAGGTGATAATATTGTATTACCTTGATTATGCCGTTTTTGTAAATATCCCATATGTTGCCCTAGAGTGCTACTTGACTAAAATACCAGCCTCAGAATTTTTTTTTTTGTGTACTCACTATTAACAGCTGAATCAAGGTCCCCCCAGGTGTTTTTAGGCATTTTCGCCATTTCTACATGGCTCCGACGGTCCCCCACGCACTGTTTACATCTATGTTTACTTCAGCCTAACTTCCTTCCGCACTGCACTGTGGTTCCCAGCGCAGCGCGGCATCACGTGGTTTCCCGCCTCCTGACGCACATTGCCACCTCCTCCGTTTAGTAATTGCTTATTCCTACAGCCTGCCACCCCATTTGCCCATATTACTGGAGGCGTTTACTATGCTAAGTAGCATAGTGCTCTGCCTTCTTCATTCATAATAAAGCGCCCTGTCCAGTGACGTCACCGGACAAGAGGGGCATGGTTTAGCGCGGTTGGTTGCCACCTTGTTTCCGCCCATCCAGGAGCTTTGAATAATTCATGTGGCTGAGGGTGACGTCACTGGGCTCCCTGCGAAGTGGAAGAAGAGGCTTCGCTTGGCAGAAAGCGACCCGGTACGTCACTGAGTCTTTGAAATACAGCACTTCCCGCTGAGAATTGGAGTTTTGAAAACTGGGCATTAGAAATGTCAGGTAATGGTAGGACAGGCACGAATGTAACATTTAGGGCATTGTTAAACACATACTCCTATCTTCCCAATCCCGGACAACCCCTTTAAGGAACACCTTGAGGATTTTACGTCTCCATTTTTAGGAAGTTTTTAGGGTACCTTTATTTGGTTTGCAGAGGTCTTGAGGTGCTAAAACATATGAAACACCCCCAAAAGGCCCTGTTTTGGAAACTACACCTTTTAAGGAATTAATATAGGGGTGCAGTCAGCATTTTGAACCCACAGGTGTTTCATTATTATTTATTAAAATTGGGGCATGAAAATCAAGAATTGCATGTTAACAATATGTAGCTTTAGCTCAAAATGTTTCATTTTTACAAGGATTTACAGGAGAAAAAGCACCACAAAAATTGTTACACCATTTTTCCTGAGTACTGCAATACCCCACATGTGGTGGTCACCTGCTGTTTGGGCCATTTGGCTTTTGAAACGCAGATTTTACTGGAATGGGTTTGGGTGCTATGTAAAACTTGCAGCACCCCTAAGGTACCAGTGGAAACCCCAAGAAATAACTGCATTTTGGAAACTATTCCCCCACAAAGGAATTCAGGTAGGAGATGGCATTGAACCCACAGTTGTTTCATAGAATTTATTAACTTTGGGGCATGAAAATAAAAACTAGTTTCCCCCCCCCCCCCAATAATACGTTGCTTTAGATCCAATTTTTCATTTTTGAGGAAACATCAGCATTCACAAGTGTAGGAGCAGCATCTGGATTTGGTAACATGGAATTCTGGTATATAGGATGTATATCGTTCATATAGTTGATACTAGAATTATTGTGATACCAAATTTATATATATATATATATATATATATATATATACCTATATTTGCGGAATACTGTATCTATACTAATAAAAGCCTTGTGTGCGTGCTCAGGGCTGGTACCCAGACGTGTGTGCTGATTATTGAAGTGCGCATGCGCGGCTCACCGGCCAATCAACACACGGCGCACCATACGCTGCCTGCACCGCCTACACCAGCGCGCCGTCCTATCACAGCCGAGCCCACACGCCACCCGTACCGCCCACACCTGTGTGCCGGCCAATCACCGTCTCCTATGGCGTGCTCTCTCACTTGGAGTGCCACAATTACGTCCATCACAGAGTCGCACCAATTCCAGTACTGTCAGACACACACAGCAGCTGCTGCCAGCAGTATTAGCCACCAGTTGCTGCCAGTGGTCTCTGCACCACCAGTCAGTGCCAGCAGTCAGTGCCAACCATCTAAGCCATCAGTCAGTGCCACCAGCCACAGGCACCAGTCACAGTGCCAGCAGTCTCAGTCGCCAGCCAGTGCCAGCCATCTCAGCCATCAGTGAGTGCGACCAGCCACAGCCACCAGTCACAGTGCCAGCAGTCTCAGCCATCAGTCAGTGAGAGCCGTCTCAGCCATCAGTCAGTGCCACCAGCCACACCTGCAGTTAGCAGTCTCAGTCACAGCCAACAGTCTCGGCCACCAGCCACAGCCACCAGTCAGTGCCAGCATTCTCAGCTGCAGCCAGAATTCAGTGTCTGCAGTCACAGCCACAAGCCGAAGCCAGCAGTCTCAGCCACAGCCACAAGTCAGTGCCAGCAGTCTCAGCCACCAGCGGCAGTTAGCAGTATCAACCACAGCCGCAGTCACAGTGCCAGCAGTCTCAGCCACAAGCCGCAGCCAGCAGTCTCAGCCACAACCACCAGTCAGTGCCAGCAGTTTCAGCCACCATCCGCAGTCAGCAGTCTCAGCCACAGCCGCAGTCTCAGCACCACCAGTCAGTGCCAGCAGTGAGGAAAATCGGCTTCGCGGCATATCAAATTTATCCTGAAATTCGGATCAAAGTCCACTTCGTAAACTTCGATTCACTCATCACTAAATATGATCCCTTTATAGATCAGGTCATTACAGAAATGGCAATTATGTATAGTTTATTATATTTTTTCATTTTTTTAACCAATTAACGAGTAGATGCGGGTAAAAGTGTTTTTTTTTACTTGAAATTTGTATTTTTTATTGTTTTACTTTTTCCAGCTTTTTTTTTTTAAGTCCCATTGGGGACTTGAAGACATAGTGATCTTTTTTACTTAGAATTCTTGTTTTTTTGTTTGTTTTTTATGTTTTTGTTAACTTTTTTCAAAAGTCCCACTTGGGGAATTGAAATAATCTATGCCAGTGTATTGTAACTGTCAGTTTTACACTGATATTAGCCTACCAGACCCTTCCTCTGGCAAGGTCTGGCAGGCTTCCATACATGGCAAGCCTGGATCCCTTTGTAAGGCTTCTGGCTGCTATGATGGCAACCACTGGGACCCTACGATTGCATCACTGGGGCCTGATGAGGGAGAATGGGAGATTGCTCCCTCTGTAAAGCCCTTAGATGAAGCTGTCCCTATGGATAGTGGCATCTAAAAGGTTAAATGGCTGGGATCATTGCTAGCACTGATTTTGGCCATTGCAGTGGGGTGTAAGCTGTATGTTCCAGCTGACACCACAATACTGATGCCAGCGGTTCTGTTCCTGAGCCACTGCCATCTCCATGCCGTAAATATAAGGCATGGGGCATTAATGTTCTACTTACCAATGCTCTAAAATGCAGCATGGAGCGGGAAGGGGTTAAAGGTGCACAGACAGGGAGGATTCTCACCATGACTT
Organism: Bufo gargarizans; assembly: GCF_014858855.1. NCBI lineage: Eukaryota > Metazoa > Chordata > Amphibia > Anura > Bufonidae > Bufo > Bufo gargarizans. Next base: position 380,907,565 of record NC_058084.1, read on the forward strand.
GGCCTAAATAAAACATGTTGAGAATTTAATTTGTTACCATGTGTCCATTTAACTCATTACTTCAATAAAGCTGCTGAGGTAATGGCATGGCAGCTTCAGTTCCATATAAAAGTGATTGGGGTTTGTGGTATAGGGTACCACACTTTGATCTATTTTGCCTCATATTGCAAATAAAAATGATATCAAGTCACATAACAGCAGAAGATGGAAGAGATCAGCAGGATTTATTTTCTGCAGTATTTCTACAAGATTGTTTGTTTCGGGATCATAAAGAAAATGTTGCAGAGTGACAAGTGAATTGCAGCAATGTTTCTTGTGTCATTTTAGTGCATTTAAACAAAACAGCTGAGCTACCAAAAGTTTGGCATACACCATAGTTAATAGATAAAGTTAGCACCTATAAAAGCATAATGCTCCCATAATCCTATAGAACATGTATAAAGAGTTAAATGTATCATAAAACATATAAAATGTGCTTCAGCAAGTCATACGCACTAAGTAAATACACTCATTGACAAAAAAAAAAAAACATAAGGCACCCAGATGTGTTACCCAGTTATGTCTCAGGCAGATATGTAAATGATTACAGGTTTGGTCTGATTAGACACTGGGTCTTGCCAAAAGAGGGAGTAAAAGTGCTTTTCCTACTGCCCTATAAAAAGGCTTTTAGAAGCTAATTTTGAGTAGCCTATCTCTTGTTGAGAGACCACTGACTGCTAAGCTTGTCTCTACAACGTTCTTGAAAACATTTTGCCAAGTTGACAGACTTTGAGAAGGGGTTCATCATTGAACTGAGACAAGCAGGATAGTTATTTCGACAAACTGCCCACCATCTAGGCCGTTCTACCTTAGCTGGTATGAGGTGTTGGGAGCGTGGTTTCATGAGGCCAGGAAAAAAAAAGCAAACAGGCTCCAGACAGACCACCAGTAAAGAGGTTTATTTGATCCACTGACAAGCAAAAGGAACTCCCACAGTTTTGTTGTCCACCATTCAGATACAGGTGGCACCTTCATTACACACCCATGTCTCTATCTGGACCATTTTCAGGCACTTAACAAAAAGAAGTTTGGTCATGGTGCCCATTATTTGTCCTGTCATTGGCATCCTGCAACTGTTGCCTTCATTTGCAGTCATGTTGTGAATGAGAAATGTGGACTGCTAAGCACTGGAGTGGATCATCTTTAGAGACTTATCTAGGTTCTGTTTGAGATCCTATAACGGTCAGGTTCAAATATGGATGCCTTGTGAGAGCATTAATTCTGCCTTTGCTGTTGAGCAACACATTGCACCAACTGCTGATGTGATTACCTGGGGAGCCATTGTATACAACATTCAGTCACTCCTAGTACTGATAAGAAGGACACTAATAGCTCAGTACAGGACATCCTGCGGCCACATGTGTTGCTTCTCGAGGCATTTTTCAGCAGGACAATGCATGCTCACACACAGCAAGGGTTTCCCAAGAATGTCTCCACTGATTGCAACACTTCCTTGACCTGCTGAGTCACCAGATATATCACCAATTGAGCATTTATGGGACCAGCTGGGAAACCACCTTTGGCAACCTATAAGGCTCCATTCACACGTCCGCAACGTGTTTTGCGGATCCACGCAGCCGCAGATTCGCAAAACACGGAAAGCGGAAATGTGTGTTCCGCATTTTGAGGACCGCACATTGCCGGCACTATAGAATATGCCTAGTCTTGTCCGCAATTGTGCTGCCCCATAGGAATGAATGGGTCCGCAATTCTGTTCCGCAAATTGCAGAACGAAATTGCGGACGTGTGAATGGAGCCTCCAGATCTCCAGGCCCCAGGCAAATGTGTCGCAGAATACCACCTATATTTGTCTTCAGAAAACATTCTGTGGACCCATACAAGTCTATGGGTCCGCAAAAATGCGTATTACTCCGGAAATATTTTCGTATGTAATCTACATTTATGTGGATCGATGTCCGCAATTTTATTGACCCAGCCCCAAATAAAAATTGATACTTTATCAGGCAGGTCTGTCTAGACAAAATCAGACAGAGAAAATCCATTTTGTCAGATGGCAGACATGGCTTTCTCTGTAGAGCGTATGATTGTGGTCATCCAGGAAAGAGTGAAACTTTGGGACACACGTTCCGAATTGTACCACAACCGTGTCCGTAAGGATAGGTGGTGGTACGAATTGGCAGGAATACTGATGCCAGACGAGTGGGCAAAGGGAGATGCCAAAGTCCATAAAAGAATTGGTAAGTAAGCTTAAAACTTTCATATTTCTAGATAATTTTTTTTTTTACATTAAAATAGGGTTTAGGTTGTCTAGCATGTGCAGCATGCTCACAGAAGTTTGCAAACTTCTATGTGCACGAGCATGATGTCAGTTTTATTTAGTCTACATGCATGTAGGTTATAGCATGAGCAGCATGCTCACAGAAGTTTGCAAACTTCTCTGAGCATGCTGCACATGCTATATACTACATGCATGTATACTATATTAAACAGACATCCTCATCATTTAAAAAAAAAAATTCACACAAACTGGTAACTGGTTTTTATTTTTTTTTCACAGTAAAAAATCTTAAGACAAGATGGCATTCCTGCCGGGATCAGTTTAGAAGAGAAGAAACTGCCCGGAAAGGGCGAAGTGGGGATAGTGGTGGGAAAAACAACCTTATCTCTACACTCAACAACTCAAGTTTCTCAAACCAATATTTAAACTTAGATCGTAAGTTTTTATTTTTTTTATTTGGTTTATAAAAAAAGAATTTTTTTATTATCAAATAATTTATTTATTTTTCTTATGTTATTCATTATAAAGAACCGTTGACAGTCTGGAAGATGAACTTGCAGAAAGCCAGTCAGCAGAGACTATGTTGGTCATGTCCCCACAGGAGCCCTCCTCTCCGGCACCAACTCCTCCTAAACCTGCTACACCACCGGCGGAGATACCCAATACACCTGAGAATCCGCATGGGTAAAGGCGCGCTAAATAAATATAGGATCTATTTCCTGATTAAAATTTGCATTTCTATGTTGTTCTGTAAACAGCAAACAAGTTTCCATTTTGGGAGTTTTAATTTAACTACAGCTGGAGTGCCAGAGGTTAGCCATCACAGCTGTAGTACAGACCTTACACACTGCAGTTGGGATCAGGAATTTACTTCCTTGATAGACACATATAGGGGCATTAGGCCCCTTTCACAAGGGCGAGAATTCCCTGCGGGTGATATGCGTGAGGTGAACGCATTGTACCCGCACTGCATCCTGACCCATTCACTTTCAACGGGGCTGTGCTTAGCGTGAAATTCACAGTGTCACAACCAGACAGCTGAGAAGCTCTGACAGAGGCCTTTCAGAACCTCCTCCTTGAGTTTTCTTTGTTGTGGTATTCAATTCCTCATCTCGTTAGCCTCTCTCAGCTGTCATGTAGTTGGACTGATTGCTTCCCTTTAAATTCCTCCCCATAATGCATTACTGGGCGGCTTATACTTCTTCCTGGAGTGTGTGTGCATGCTGATCCTATTTCCCAGTCTGCTACTAAGTTAAGTGCTGTACATTTATCTGTTATTTTCTGTTTGCTGGATCCCAGGTGACCCTGACTCCCTCCGTGTCTGGTGTAGGGAGCCGGTGGTCGTGTCCCCTCACTATTGTAGGGTGTTCAGGTGTTATATAGTCGAGGTACGTGGCTATGCAACCATCCACCTTTGGGATTTTTGCATAGGCTGAGCAGCCAGGGAAAGTGCCAGCTCTTGTGCAGGGGTCTCCCTTTTGGTTCCTTAGCTTTGGATCCAGTGAGTCATATATGCATGTTGCATTGTCTTGTAGAAATGATTTGGAGATGTGGACGTGCATGCGCAGTGCTATCCCATTCGCTTTTATTGGCGCAGCCGGGCACTCTGCCTGGTGGTGGCCGGACCCCTGGAAACACAGGGACCACCAGCCACAAATTTCCCCACTCCGTTCTCCTTGTTGGTGCGCTATCAATGGAATAGCATAAAGCATGTTTCTGTATTTTTCCAATGAGGTATTATCATGAGGTATCATGAATCCTGGTGAAATTGTGTAAAATCACACAAGCCTGTATCACCAGGGTGTCATTTTGTGGACTCATTTGCAAGGATGACATAAACACTCTCCATTTATTGGACAGTATTCCAAAAGCACATTCAACATATCGACGTGCACAAGACGATAATTGAATATGCGCTTTCGGTCATCCAAATCGTGTCTAGGAAAAGCTTGCATTACATGTGGAGATAATGAAAACCCTTCGTCTGCCACGATTACAAATGGAGCGGCTGAAGCAGAAGATCCGGGTAGTCGTCTGGGCTCTGGCAACTCAAGTTGGTTGGCGCGAAGCCGTTCACCCTTTCTAGAAGAACAGAAGATGCGGGCGTCTGCTGTGCTTCCATAGGCCCCAATATCAACAATAATAAATCTATAATTACTGTCAACAAAGGCCAACAGCACTATGGAAAAATATTTGTTTGAAATTAAAATATTGGGACCCTGAGTGAGGCGGTTTCTTAACACGTATGTGTTTGCTATCCACTGCCCCTATGCAGTTTGGAAACTGAGCAGATTGATAAAACCCATCAGCAATTCTAAGCCAATGTTCTGCCTTGGGTTGGGGCATCACTGCATCTCTGAGTCGCTGCCAGATAAGTTGACATGTGTGACAGACGATCCCAGATATAGTTGATATTCCCAGCAGATATTCATAATGCAAGCAGGCAAAAGAGTTTCCAGTTGCAAGGAACCTGTGAACAGGGCCATCTTTAATATTGATTGGACCCTGGGCAAAAATTTACTTGGGCCCCCTGGATCCCACCTTCCCACACCTTAGCAGGCAATCACGCCCTCCACCACAACACACACACAAAAAATCCATCTGGTAGAGTCCAGTGAATGACTGTAAATACTTCCAGTTCTGAAGACTCCAGCGGCTCAGGATCAGTGCTCTGGGCAGCTGGGCTCAGGCTGGAAGTGGGCACCGCTCTGCAGGAAAGAGACCAGGGCTCGGCTCACCCTAGTGTTACAGTGCACCCCAGCACCCCACAGTATGCAGTATAGCACCCTATAGTATACAGCACCACACAGTATGCAGTATAGCACCCCACACTATACAGTGCCCCACAGCATATAGTAGAGCAGTATAGCAGCCCACAGTATACAGCACCCCACAGTATACAACACCTCACAGTATAGCACCTCACCGTATACAGCACCCCAAACTATACACGATACAGCACCCCACACTATACAGTACAGCAGTATAGCACTCCACACTATACAGCACCCACAGTATACAGTATACAGACCCCCACAGTATATAGTACAGCGGTATAGCACTCCACAATATACAGCCCCCGCACTATACAGGCCCCCCACACTATACAGGCCCCCACACTATACAGGCCCCCCACACTATACAGGCCCCCACACTATACAGGCCCCCACACTATACAGGCCTCCACACAGTATACAGCCCCCACAGTATACAGCCCCCCACAGTATACAGACCCCCCACAGTATACATCCCCCCACAGTATACAGCCCCCCCACAGTATACAGGCCCCCCAGTATACAGGCCCCCACAGTATACAGGCCCCCACACAGTATACAGCCCACCACACAGTATACAGCCCACCACACAGTATACACTCCCCCCCACAGTATACAGTCCCACACAGTATACAGGCCCCCCCCACAGTATACAGGCCCCCACACAGTATACAGGCCCCCCACAGTATACAGGCCCCACAGTATACAGCACCCCACTATACTGTAGTTTACAGTATATTAACATAACAGCCCCTGTCACCTTTTTCTGATGCAATCTTCACACAAAAAGCTCCAAAGTTTACTTCTGCAACACTCCTGCTAGGACCTGTGATGACCTCATAGCCATGTGACCAGTAATTGCTAGGTTAATGGTCACATGGTGATGATGTCATTAAGGTCCTAGATCACATTTACAGCTCTAACACAGTACGATCGACTCAGTGCCGGCAGGCATGGCATGGCAGCACCCCCTGTGTAGCTGACAGCCTGACACCCGGGGCAGTGGCTAGCAGGGCCCAAGAGGCAGCTGCCTTGGGCCCCCCAGGAGCAACTGGGCCCCGGGCAGCTGCCCCTTTTTGCCCCTTGGTAAAGACAGCCCTGCCTGTGAAGAGACGTTCCTATTTTTTAAAATCAAAATATTTTACAGTTATAATAAAGGATAGACTAATAAACTTACCTCAACGTGACTAGAAATCTTTCTTCAGGTGAAATGCTGCGCCTCATGTTTGTGTCCTGGAAAGTAAGTCCAGAACGGAGAGACACAACATATCAAAAGTAGCTACTAACATAACGGCAATAACCCTGACATTTATCAGAGTGCTGCTGCAAGTCGAAGTACAAGGTGTGAAAGTGGCCCTTCTGTAGGTGCTGGAAGACAATGGGAGGAACCCACTGCCTCCTCCTTCTTGGTTCTTCAGACAGCATAGCTGGCTGCCGTCCAAATATCCGAGAAACTAGCCAGTACAGAAGAACCTCTCATTCATTAGCCATGATACACAAGAAATATAGCCCAAAACAGATCCCGACCAAGCACAAGTTTCACACTAAGCTCTCTGTGCAATCAAAGCCAGACAAAATGGCGCTAAAACAGTCTGACAGGATTATTTTATATATGACACCTTTTTTTTTATTTTTTTTATTCAACACTTAAATCTTTATATAAAATGTAAAATACACCTTCTGTTTTTTTTGTTGATTGGCAAAAAGCAGAACATTTTTTGTTTAATTTTTTTATGGAAGAACGAATATGCATTTTGGCGGATCTGCAAAGCTTTATGGTCGTATGAATGGGCCCTTACTGCTACTTTAAATCCAGAGGGAAAAAAGCAGTCTGGTTTGAGAGCTGCACTTATACAAGCAGACAAACAACGTGAGTTTGTGAGCGTTCACGTGTTTGATTTCAAGTGTGTATTAAGTGTGTGACTGTGAGAGCAAAATTATTTGTGTGCATTGCTGAGTGGCTGTGCCTGACTTTATTGTACTCTATACCAAGTCAGAGCAGTGTAGTCTAGTTTATATACTGTGACAGTTTTGCTGCCAGATTTATTTCATAGCAGCTGAGAGTATACTGTGATTACATTGTATTTATTTATTTATTTTTCTCTTTCTTCTCCAGGCTGTTGCAGAGGTGAGTAATTAGGGTGTGGCTATTTAATTATGAGAAGTTAAATAGCCAGTCTTGAGGGCAGCTCAGTCCTTTGAATCCAGAGGAAAAAAGCTGTCTGGTTTGAGAGCTGCACTTATACAAGCAGAAAAACAACGCGAGCTGGTGAGCGTTTGCGTGTTTGAGTTCAAGTGTGTGTTTGTATTAAGTGTGTGACTTTCATTTACGTGACTTGAGATTCAGGGACTACAGTAAGTTAGATTCTTATCACTGCACTATTTTGTATTTTTTCTCTTTTCTTGCATAATCCCCATTTAGTATGTGTTCCATTATTGACAGCGCAGTCCAGTGCACATCTTGTCCAATGTATGCAGTCCTGGAACAGCCATTTGAGGGTGCATATCTTTGTTCAAAATGTGAGCAAATTGCCAGTTTGGAATTGCACATTGTGTATCTAAGTGAGAAATTGGAAAAAAGTTTCCTGCTCACTGAGCAAGCACTCTATGGGGTAGATGTTGGGGAGGGTGGTAGCGACGAGGCTCAGGAAAGTGAGGTAGCTAGCTGGATAACAGTTAGAAAGGGGGTTAGAGGGAAGAGTGCCAGGGAGGCTAGCCCTGATCTGACACACCTCAACAAGTCTTCAAGGTTGGCAGATGAGGAGGATGTCAGTTCAGGGAGAGCACTGCTGCAGCTGAACCCTTCCTCTACCAGTCAGGGGAATGTCCGCTCCAGTAAGCAGGGGACCAGGAGAGCAGGGCAGGCCAGACAGGTACTGGTACAGGGAGACTCAATTTATTACGGGTACAGATAGGGCGATCTGTCACAGAGACCGGGATTGTCGAACGATGTGTTGTCTTCCTGGCGCTCGAGTTCGACACATCGCGGATCTGGTTGACAGATTACTGGGAGGGGCTTGAGAAGATTCAGCAGTCATGGTCCATATCAGAACCAATGAGAAAGTTAGAGGTAGGTGAAGCATCCTTAAAAATGATTTTAGGGATTTAGGTCTCAAGCTTAGGGAAAGGACCTCAAAGGTAGTGTTTTCTGAAATACTGCCTGTACCATGAGCCACACAAGAAAGGCAGAAGCAGATTAGTGAGGTTAACAAGTGTCTCAAGAACTGGTGTAGGAAGGAGGGGTTTGTGTTCCTGGAGAAATGGGCCGACTTCTCTGTTGGCTACAGGCTCTATCGTAGAGATGGGCTCACCTCAATGGGGAAGGGGCAGCTGTGTTGGGGGAGAAGATGGCTAGAAAGTTGGAGGAGTGTTTAAACTAGGGACTGGGGGGGGGGGTAATTAGGTTATAGGATGGGAAGATAGAGACCGGGGGCAAGGTAATTGGACTGGGGGAGGAATGGAAGGAGGGACTAGAACAGTTCAGAAGGAAAGGTGTAGGGTAAAGAATATACATAAACCTCTTAATTGCATGTATACTAATGCCAGAAGCCTGACTAATAAAACTAGGTGAACTGGAATCAGTGATGTGTGAGGAGGACTATGACATGGTGGGAATAACAGACTGACTGGGTAGTTAATGTACAGGTTACAGTTTGTTTAGAAAGGATCACAATAACCTGAGAGGGGGAGGGGTCTGCCTTTATGTAAAGTGCTGTCTAAAGCCCACACTCCGTGAAGATATAAGTGAGGGACATGAACATGTGGAGTCACTGTGGGTAGAAATACATGGAGGCAAAAACAATAATAAAATACTAATAGGAGTTTATTATAAACCACCTAATATACCAGAATCCACAGAAAATCTGCTACTAAATGATATAGACGAGGCCGCAGATAATAATTAGGTCGTTATTATGGGGTACTTCAACTACCCTGATATAGACTGGGAAACTGAAACCTGTATATCTCATAAAAGAAACAGGTTTATGGCAATAAACAAAGACAAATACTTTCCCCAACTGGTTCAGTACCCGACTAGAGGGGCAGCCATACTGGACTTAGTATTAACCAATAGACCTGACAGAACAACACATATGCAGGTTGCGGGACACTTGGAAAATAGTAACCATAAAGCAATAATCTTCCAATTGTCATTCAAAAAAGTGTTTCTTCAGGGAGGAACAAAAATTCCAAACTTCCAAACTAAGAGAGGCCATCAGCCTAACTGGGACATAGTCCTAAAAAAAATTAAAAAATACAGCCACAAAATGGGATATTTTTAAAAGCATCCTAAAATCTAATTGTGAAAGGTACATACCTTATGGGAATAAAAGGTTAAGGAACAAGAAAAAACCAATGTGGATACATATAACTGTAAAGAAAGCATTAAATGACAAAAAGAAGGTATTCAAATCACTAAAATAGGAGGGTATGAAGGAAGCACTGAAAAACGATAAGGAAAATAATTGAATATGTAAATAAAATAAAATTAAAGCAGCCAAACTAGAGATTAATTGCCAAAGAGAGCAAAACTAACCCTAAAATGTTTTTCAATTATATAAATGGTAAAAAGTATAAATCTGAAGGTGTCGGCCCTCCACAGAGTAATGAGGGAATAAGGGCGGAGTTGCAGAGAGCGATGAGGAGGAAACAAAGCTATTAAATATTTTTTTCTCCACTGTATTCACTGAGGAAAATAAACTGTCAGATTAAATGCAGAATGTAAAAGTAAATTCCCTATTAAAAGTGCCCTGTCTGACCCAGGAAGAAGTACAGTGGTGTCTCAAAAAGATTAAAATAAACAAATCACCAGGACCAGATGGCATACACTCCCGTATGCAATGAGAATTAAGTAATGTCATAGCCAGACCATTATTTCTGATATTTAAGGAATCTATAATGACAGGGAGTGTCCCACAGGATTGGCGCATAGAAAATGTGGTGCCAATATTCAAAAAAGATCCAAAAACACAGCCCGGAAATTATAGGCCGGTAAGTTTAACATCTGTCGTGGGTAAACTGTTTGAAGGTTTTCTAAGAGATGCTATCTTGGAGTACCTCAATCAAAATAAGCAAATAACGCCATATCAGCATGGCTTCATTAAGGAATTGGACATGTCAAACTAATTTAATCAGTTTCTATGAGGAGGTAAGGTCTAAATTTGACAGCGGCAAATCAATGGATGTCGTATATCTGGACTTCTCCGAAGCATTTGCCACTGTACCACATGAAAGGTTAGTATATAAAATGAGAATGCTTGGACTGGGAGAAAATGTCTGTATGTGGGTAAGTAACTGGCTCAGTGATAGAAAACAGAGGGTGGTTATTAATGGTACACACTCAGATTGGGTCACTGTCACTAGTGGAGTACCTCAGGGGGCAGTATTGGGCCCTATTCTCTTCAATATATTTATTAATGATCTTGTAGAAGGCTTGCGCAGTAAAATAAAAAAAATTGCAGATGACACTAAGCTGTGTAAGGCTTTTTTCACACACACTCGTGTTTTGAAATCCATTCAGGCCTCTCAGAAGTGGTCCAAAATTGATCAGTTTTGCCCTAATGCATTCTGAATGGAAAAGGATCTGCTCAGAATGCATCAGTTTGCTTCCGTTCAGTCACCATTCTGCTCTGGAGGCAGACACAAAAATGCTGCTTGCAGCGTTTCGGTTTCCATCTGACGAAACTGAGCCAAACGGATCCGTCCTGACACACTATGTAAGTCAATGGGGACGGATCCGTTTTCTATTGTGCCAGATTGTGTCAGAGAAAACTGACTTTCAATGACTTTCAATGGTGTTCAAGACTGATCCGTCTTGGGTATGTTGAAGATAATACAAACTGATCCATTCAGAACGGATGCAGACGGTTGTATTATCTGAACGCGAGTGTGAAAGTAGCCTAAAGTAATTTACACTGATGAGGACAGTATACTGCTACAGAGGGATCTGGATAGATTGGAGGCTTGGGCAGATAAGTGGCAGATGAGGTTTAACACTGATAAATGTAAGGCTATGCACATGGGAAGGAATAATGCAAGTCATGCGTACATAATAAATGGTAAAACACTTGGTAACACTGACATGAAAAAGGACTAAAGAATTTTAGTGAACAGCAAACTAAGCTGTAGAAACCAGTGTCGGGCAGCTGCTGCCAAGGCCAATAAGATAATGGGTTGCATCAAAAGGGGCATAGATGACCGTGATGAGAACATAGTCCTACCACTTTGCAAATCACTAGTCACACCACACATGGAGTACTGTGTACAGTTCTGAGCTCCTGTGAACAAGGCAGACATAGCAGAGCTGGAGAGGGTTCAGAGGAGGGCAACTAAAGTAATAACTGGAATGGGGGGATTACAGTCAAAATTAGGGTGATTCCCTTTAGAAAAAAGACGACTGAGGGGAGATCTAATTACTATGTATAAATATATCAGGGGTCAGTACAGAGATCTCTCCCATCAGCTATTTATCCCCAGGACTGTGACGAGGGGACATCCTCTGCATCTGGAGGAAAGAAGGTTTGTACACAAACATAGAAGAGGATTCTTTACGGTAAGAGCAGTGAGACTATGGAACTCTCTGCCTGAGGAGGTGGTGATGGTGAGTACAATAAAGGAATTCAAGAGCGGCCTGGATGTATTTCTGGAGTGTAATAATATTACAGGCTATAGCTACTAGAGAGGGGTCGTTGATCCAGGGAGTTATTCTGATTGCCTGATTGGAGTCAGGAAGGAATTTTTTTCCCCTTAAGTGGGGACAATTGGCTTCTACCGCACAGTGTTTTTTTTTTTTGCCTTCCTCCTGGATCAACTTGCAGGATTACAGAAGGAACTGGATAGACAGATGTCTTTTTTCAGCCTTATATAAACTATGTTACTATGTTACTTTGTAGCTATGAAGATTGTTTTTTTATGTGTCATGTATAGGTTAACTTAATTGTATACATTTATTTTGGGCCTTCACTTATTTAATGTTAATGACTTGCTGCCAGGGGCGTTGCTAGGGTCTCAAAAGATCCGGGGCACAAGCCCCAATAAATATGTTGCCCCCCCCCTGCACTTTGCTGTACTCGCCATACAGCAGCACTTACCTGTCACATCCAGGGCCTCCAGGTGATGTCTCCTCTCTGTCATCAACTTCTCTGTAGATCTTCTCTCTCATCATCTTCTCCACTCGGTCTGGACAACTTCTCTCAGCTGCCTCGTCTCTGCAGAGTGTGACACACAGACATCTTAGCTTCCTCACATTCTATCATTATCCCCCAACTGGAGTCCCCACAGTGTTATCCTGCTGCTTGCTGTGCCCCCCCAGGGGTGTAGCTATAGGGGGTGCAGAGGTAGCAGTCGCTTCCGGGCCCAGGAGCCTGAAGGGGCCCAAAGACACTTGTGCCGCATAAAAAGACACACAAAGCACTGAGGGAAGGGGGGGCCAAAGCTGAACTCTTGCACCGGGGCCCATGAGCCTTTAGTTACGTCCCTGCCCCCCCCAATACCCCCAAATACTATCCTAGAGAAACATTACTGCCGCCCATAGTAATAGTGCTCCTCATAGTCCCACCAATAGTAATTCCCTTCTAGAATGCCCTCATTAGCAACACTGCCCCAACCCTGATAATGCTCCTCAACAATGCCCCCATTATTAGAAGAGCCCTCCCATATTAATAATACCCTCACAGAGTCCCCAGTAGAAATAAGGCCCTCTATTGTTCCCCCAGTGGTAATAAAGCTCCCTACAGACCCCTCAGTAGTAATAAGGCCCCCATAGTGCTCTTAGTAGAAATAAGGCGGATCTATAAGACCCTTCTATAGAGCCCCCAGTAGTAATGTCCCCTCCATCTGCAGTGCCCACTGTAGTTATAATCCTCCCTCCACCATACAGTCCCATGTAAATAACATCACCTTCGCCCCAGCCGCATCCAACGCACAATCCCATGTAAACATCACCCCCTAAGGCTACTTTCACACTTGCGTTTGTGCGGATCTGTCCTGTACTTGTACAGGACGGATCCGCACAGATAATACAAACAAATGCATCCGTTCAGGACCGATTCGTTTGTATTAGATTTGAATTTCTAAGTCCCAATACGGATCCGTCCTGACTTACATTGAAAGTCAATGGGGGACGGATCCGTTTACAATTGCACCATTTTGTGTTAATGCAAAGCGATCTGTCCCCATTGACTTACATTGTAAGTCAGGACGGATCCGTTTGGCTCCGCAAGGCCATGCAGACACAAAAACGCTGCTTGCAGCATTTTTGGGTCCGCCTCCAAAACGGTATGGAGCCGAACAAATGCATTCTGAATGGATCCGCATCCATTCAGAATCCATTGGGGTTAAACTAATGCATTTGGGGCTGCTTGTGTGTCACGACCAGACATCTGAGAAGTTCTGACAGATGCCTTTCAGAACCTCCTCCTTGAGCTTCCTTTCTTTTGCTTTCAGTTCCTCATCTCGTTAGCCTCTCTCAGCTGTCATGTAGTTGTACTGATTGCATCCCTTTAAATTCCTCCCCATAGTGCATCAGTGTGTGGTTTATATTTCTTCCTGGAGTGTGTGTGCATGCTGATCCTACTTCCCAGTCTTCTACAAGATAAGTGTTGTGCATTCATTTGTGTTTTTCTGTTTGCTGGATCCCAGGTGACCCTGACTCCCTCCGTATCTAGTGTAAAGAGCCGGTGGTCGTGTCCCCTCACTATTATAGGGTGTTCAGGTGTTATACAGTCGAGGTACGAGGATATTCGATCATCTACCATTGGGATTTTCGCATAGGCTGAGCAGTCAGGGAGAGTGCCAGGTCTGATGCAGGGGTCTCCCTTTTTGTTCCTTAGTTTTGGATCCAGTGAGTCGTATATTCATTTTGTGTTGTCTTGTTTCCTGTACACCTTCCGTGACATTGTGAGAGCCTTGAAACGGATCTCACAAGCGGATCCCCAAACGCAAGTGTGAACATAGCCTAAACATTAAGTCCCATGTACATAAACATCATTCCCCCCTACCATCCACTTTTAACATACAGTCCCATGTAAATAACATCACTCCCTCCCCCAGCCACCTCAAGCACACAGTTCCATGTTAATAACATCCCTCCCTTCAGCCCTAACATACATCCCAGTTAAATAACTACAACTCCCAGCATCTGCGTCTCACTTCACTTACCTCTCTTCATGTACAGACATCAGCATTAGGCTCCTTCTCCTCTTCACTCTGGTCCAATCCTGCACTGGTCACATGATGGTGACATCATCCAGGTCATCCTATCACAGCCTGTTTTGCTAATCACATGACCTGTGATGTCACCACAAGTTCTTCACCTCTTCCCAGTGTATTAAATTCAATTGTATTGCCGTTCTGTGTATGGCAATACAGTTGTATCTAGCAGGCAGGCAGGACATTCGGGGCATGGGACGCCCCTGCTTGCTGCTGTACAATTTATATGTGTTATGATATAAAACGTTATACTTTTTCTATAGTACTCTTGCCACTGTATGTGTTTTGTGTTGTGAATAAATGTAATCAGTAGGGTTCCAACGGATCAGCCGTTTGAAGAGGCAGCAGTGCTTGGTTGAGCCGCTATCCAATGTATAGCACTGTGCTTAGTATAGAATGAAAGGCCCCATTGATCATCTGAACACTGCAGCATCTTCAAACACCTGATTGGAGGGAGTTCCAGGAGTCGGACTCCCATTGATCAAAAATTAATTACATCCTGACGATAGCACATCAGTATTTAAACTCTGGGTAAACCTTTATTAGTAATTCACTGGTAAGTATACTGTTGACCAGTGAATAAGTGATATAGTGACAATTACAGGTCATCCAGATCCAGTCTGTTAGAATTGTAAAGCAGCTTTAGGGTGGGTTTTCACCTAGTTGCCATAAAGTGGCTGCCACAATCCCTCCATTAATACCGCCATTAACCTGCAATTCTGAGCAGCCTTGGCCATCATGGAATGGTCGGGTTTAGGCTGCTATGTGGAAACCCAGTTTTAGCCAGCAATACGTTGATTTAAAAGATTGAAATAATTGGAAAATTACTTAGTTAAATATGAATTATGGATCAATTTGCACCCAAAAACTTGTGTACATGTCATGCCCCACATTTATTAAAACTAATATTTGCATTAATTGGGTAACAAACAAAAAAACACTTGCTGCGTTCCTTTTCATCTTTTAAGCTGCAGATCTGCCAATTCTTTGGCTCCTGTGCCAACCTCCAAGACGATTGTACCACTTTTGAGACTACCTGGTGTATACCGTGCTTTTGGTAGCCCAAGACACTTACTGCTGCCCTTGAATTGTCAGCACTGCTTATGAGCAGGGCTGGACAAGCAGGAAGAGTGTTGGATAACCAATGCATCAGGAAGTCTGAGAAGCGGTGCGGCCATCTTGGATGACAGAAGAGGAGTCCGGGAATTCAATAGATCTGCAGCTGAAAAGTTGAAAAGGTGTTCACCATGTAGGTATTTGTTTGTTGTGGCAGGCGCAGCACTATGAAGTGCCTTTTGCGCTGTGGCATTAGAAGAATTTTGATATCTCTGACTTTTAGTCTAACCAAACTGTCCATTACTTTGTAATTCCTCTAGCGCCGTTCTATGGAAAGAGTAGGTTTAAAGAGCACACCAAATGCTTGAAATAACTTCTTTTTTTTAACTTCAACTTTTCTTCATACAGCCAGGTCCATAAATATTGGGACATCAACACAATTCTAACATTTTTGGCTCTATACACCACCACAATGGATTTGAAATGAAACAAACAATGTGTGCTTTAACTGCAGACTGTCAGCTTTAATGTGAGGGCATTTACATCCAAATCAGGTGACCGGTGTAGGAATTACAACAGTTTGCATATGTGCCTCCTACTTGTTAAGGGACCAAAAGTAATGGGACAGAATAATAATCATAAATCAAACTTTCACTTTTTAATACTTGGTTGCAAATCCTTTTGCGTTTCATCCCTGGTGATGCTCTGCCAGGCCTCTACTGCAACTGTCTTCAGTTCCTGGGGCATTTTCCCTTCAGTTTTGTCTTCAGCAAAGGAAATGCATGCTCAATCGGATTCAGGTCAGGTGATTGACTTGTCCATTGCATAACATTCTACTTCTTTCCTATAAAAAACTTGTTGGTTGATTTGTAATGTAGGAAATCTGGTGTGTGAGTTTTCTTCATAGTCGTTCAGCACTCCTGGAGCATTGCTGAGCAAGTTTGAAGTAAGTGCCAGGGTTACTTTCATCTTTGTTTGGAGATTCTGAGTGTAGAAGATGCTACTTAATCCAGGGTACATCCGAAGTTGTCATTATGGTGTTTGGCTACTGCAGCAAGGGACACGCCTCCTACAAAAAATCAGTCCAGTACGACAGAGGGAGCTGAGACACCAGGAGCCTATACCGGGCGAACGGAGCAGCGCCCAGGCATACTAGTAAGTGCAGGGGGACCCCTGGGCGCCGCTCTGCCCACAGATAGAGTTAGTTTTTAGTTTGTATACTAGTGAAAGGTCCTCTTTAAGGACAGGAAAGGGTGGAAATGGCGGCAATGATGACTGTAGGGCATCTGTACGTTTCTTGAAAGCATGTTCTGTAGATTTCTGAGTGTGTGATAAGTAGGACAGAACTTTGTGGTCAGAGAGCGGGAGAACAGAGTTGGTGAAGCTAGAAACAGAGCAGAGCTGGAGGAAGACCAGGTCAGGTGTGTTACCATATTTTTGTGTCTGTGTATTAGAAAGTTGTGGAAGGCCAAAAGAGGTGGTTGGAGATAGAAGCCGTAAGGCAGATGGGGAGATAGTTTTTTCTATGGGGATGTTAAAGTCTTCCAAAATCAGACTTGGTAGTTCTGAGGACAGGAAATGTAGAGTGCGTGAACCAGGGGGTTGGTAAACCGTCATAGGATCTCAATACCGTAAAAAAATGCTTCTTTTTTGTCCCCATTTATTATGAATGGGGACAAAACTTAACTGAACAGAATGGAATACTCCAAAATGCATTCTGTTCCATTTAGTTGTGTTCCGATACTGGAGAACTAACCACAGCAAGCTGCGGTTTTCTTTCTGTCATTGGATGCGGAACAAGATGGATCCGTTATGACCCACAATGCAAGTCAATGGGGACGGATCCATTTAACTCTGACACTATCTGACACAATAGAAAACAGATCCGTCCCACAATGACTTTCAATGGAGTTCATGATGGCTCCGTCTTGGCTATGTTAAAGATATTACAATCGGATCCATTCATAACGAATGCAGGAGGTTGTATTATCAGTAACGAAGCATTTTTGCTGAGCCCTGCCGGATCCAGAAAAAACGCTAGTGTGAAAGTACCCTAAAACACAGTGACAATGTATGAGATCTATAGGAAAAAGCACTTTCCCATGTCCGCTCCCTCCGTCCTGGCCACCAGAGAGGCCGGTGCTTTTTCTTATAGCGTGCAAGCATGACCACTGCTACTGGATTGCAGGGTGGTCATAACCATGGAAACAAGCAGTATATAATGTGATGGAAAAATTAATCCAGCCAGCAAAGGAAGAAATATGGGTAGTAATACATTAGTAAGTTACTTGTATTAACTGTGTTTACATGATAAATGCCACTTGCTAAAGTAGGACAACCTTTCATGTAAAAAATAATTTAAATCAAACATCATATAGCACATGACAATCTCTTTCTAATAAAGCTAGAACCAGCCCTGTACCTCACATGGATCCAGGACCTATTCATTGCTTCAATTGCCCTGCTAATTGATTTGGTATCATGTTAACTGTAAATATGAAAGGAAACCTGTCAATATGCAAGCAGCATTTTATAAGGCAGGGGGAGCAGAGCAGACTGATATATAGTTTTATTGGAGAATATTCAATATACCTTGTCATTTATTCATCTAAATTTCTGCTGATTCTGGGCTTTGAAGTCCAGGAGGCGGTCCTATCAGTGATTGACAACCTTCCCTCTATGACTGTGTATACAGAGGTAGCTGTCAATCACTGATAGGACCGCCTCCTGGACTTCAAAGCCCAGAATCAGCAGAAATGTAGATGAATAAATGACAAGTTATATTGAATCTTTTCCCACAAACCTATATATCGATCTGCTCAGCTCCGCCTGCCTTATAAAATGCTTCTGGCAGATTACACTGCATTTTCATAGTGACAGGTTCCCTTTAAGCTTTAGTAGGGGGAGGTCTTAAAGGGAGTCTGTCACCTCCTTATGGCCATATACAGGGCTTACATTGCCCTATAGCACACCTATACATGAATGTTATGGTACCTTTTTTTTTTTTTTTTTTTTTTTACTTGCAGAAGCTGGAAAAATGAACTTTGATTCATATGCAAATGAGCCCTTGCAAGTGCCCAGGGGCGGCGTTCACTGTATTGGTGCCCAGGGGCGGCGTTCACTGTGTTGGTGACCAGGCTGCCCTACCTTTTTTCATTGCTCCCCAGCCCCAGCCTCTGCATATGCCCGCCCTCCTATTCCCTTGTGTCATCCTAAGGTCTGGCTGAGATCCCGCGCCTGCGCACTGCCTTACCAGGCCGGAGCATGTGCAATGCGATGCCCATTGTTGGCACGGCATCGCTTTAACTACTGAGCATGCGCCAGCAAATGGCGCAAAAAGCCAGCCGTTCGCCTGGCGAGGCAGTACACAGTCGCGGGATCTCGGCCGGACCGAAGGATGACACAAGGGAATAGGAGGGCGGGCATAAGCAGAGTCTGGGGCGGGGGAACAATGAAAAAAGGCAGAGCAGCCTGGGCACCAACACAGTGAACGCCGCCCCTGGGCACTTGCGATTGCTCATTTGCATATGAATCAAAGTTAGTTTTTCCAGCTTCTGGAAGTGTAAAGAAAATAACAAAGGTACCATTACATTCATGTATAGGTGTGCTATAGGGCAATACTGTATATAGCCATATGGAGGTGACAGACTCCCTTTAAATAGATACCCTGTATTGCAGGTGGAAATAGGCTTTAACACTATGATCAAAAGATATATCTTCTTCATTGTAGTCATCTACAAAAGCGTAAAATAATAGCATATCTACAACAACAAAAGAAAAATACAATTAGTTCAAGACTTTTAAAAACAGGGTAAAGAAGAAAAGAAAGATTACATAGAACTTGGGTGCAATCAGTCACCAATGAAAGGAATAAAAGAAATGAACACTGAGGGTTTCTCATTCCGGTAAACAAATAATTTGTGAGCAATCTGCACTCAAACCTCAAATAGAAGCAAGAATTAAATGCGCCCCTAGCTGACCAGCATATACATATATCATTGGTCTGGTGTAATGAAGATTACCTGATAAAGATCACGATATGACAGCTTTCCTTTTGCATTGGCTGCTGAACAGCCAGAAACTGTTTTCAGCGGCCGGCCAACTATTGATCCAGTTCCCTCCTGTCAGTGATGCAGTTAATGGGAATTCCACAGGCAAATAAAAGCTACATTTTGTCTTCATTTTCATCTGAAATATGAGCTGGTCTTTTGTACTCTAGACAGTCATTTATTACTCATTTTCTTTTTATTGATGTTTATGAGCTGAAACATAAAATGATTCTCAAATGCAGTTTAATTGAGGCAGCAGTTGACATTTTGACCATGATTACTGATGCACCATAAACTGCATTAACACAACAAAACAGGGTTTCAGTTTCATTGGTTGCTTGACAGTTTGTAACTGTATTCAAAGTGTATTCATCTGCACTGTACATTAAGAAATATGAGTCCGATTTCCTGACTACGAGCAGTAAGAACCACTGCGTGGGATGCAGAATATGTCATAAAATGTCCATTAGAGGCCGTTTTGCTTTGTGTTTACTTTGTAGTATATATTATTACATTTGTACTTTTGCTTAATTATCCTTTTCGGATTGCATGTTCTGAATCTAAATTAATGTGAATATTTTGATTTTTTTTATATAGAAAGGAAAAAGGCTGAGCTAATCAATTCATTTGTAAAAATGTAAGTACAATCAATAGAGCGAGGAAGTATTTTTATAAGCAGTTATTAACTCATAAGCTACAGTATATCTCATCTCATTTTACCAACAGCTGAGCTCTCCATTTCCCTCACCAGACTCCTGCAGGTCCTATTATGAGAATCATAAATAATATGTGCTAATGAGATATGAATTGATTATGTTGGAAAAGCTGACATTTTCATCCATCACTCTAAATGATGTTTAACAATGGATTACCAGCCAGTAATTCCACTGATATGAGATTAAATAAAATAGCAGGCTGTTTCAGAAGGCTAGCTCTAGGAGATGGCAATAAATCTGTTCAATTACTGTATTACCAATCCGTTTTTCACTGCTAAGGATATTATTATTTCATTTAGACTTGTTCATGCATCATAGATTATTTTATTTCAGTCAGTCAATGAGGGAAACTGCTGTATTTTACTCACTGAGGTGCAGAGAAATGAATACAGTCAATGATGGCGTTCAGGCTCCCAACATATCATGGAAGAATACCTACAGTTGGTACGTTGGGTGGATGATATCTGTGAAATGTATGCAAAGAAATACTTTGTTACTGTGTAAATGTTATGTTCTCATTCTCATTGAGGATACTTAAAGGGGTTGTCTCACTTCAGCAAATGGCATTTATCATGTAGAGAAAGTTACTACAAGTCACTTAGGGTACTTTCACACCTGTGGCAGAGGATTCCGGCAGGCAGTTCCGGCGACGGAACTGCCTGCCGGATCCGTCAATACGGACGCAAACTGATGGCATTTGGTATTATTTGTGTGGAGAAAGGGAGGTTCTGCTTACTTGTTCGATGCCAATGCGAACACAAATGAAGTGGCGAATGTTCCTATTGACCACCCAGTTGCCACTAAACCATGTGATTACGGTCCCATGTTGAATGCACCGGTTTTGTGCAATGGCTGCATAGTTATGTGGGTTCATGTATTCTGCTGTCTTTTGCTACCATGTGGCTAATGGAGTCTTGCCTCTGTCCTTGGGAGATAAGTGGATCACTTCTCAATTGTCTCCAGGACAATAGACTGTGTAGAACTGGTTTTGGACAGAAAAGCCATGAGTACAGCCAGGCCCAAGAGACTTTTACTAACTAATTCGTGCCATGTTGGGATGTTAAATGTCTATGTGTATTGTAAAGGCTGGGACATTGTATACGTTGAGTAGTGAGGTCTGTTCCATTGTCTCTCTGTGTGTATTGGCGGTTGCCCTCTGTCCTGAGAGATAATTGAATTACAACTCGGTTGTCTCCAAGACAGAAGGCATTGTGTATTCTCCTGCCTGTGCTGATTATGTTAACCATGGTGTACCATGATTATATCACAGGCAGAGGGGAGGATTCTATGTGGGTTGTAACCTTTGTGTTAGTGGTTAATGTATATTTTTTGTGGGTGTCTCCCTTGCATGGGAACAGGGCATAAAAGAAATGATTCAACTGCTAATAAAACACTCAGATTTTACCCCTTCATGTAGTCTCGGCGCATGTTTGGGGGACTGGGATCTTCTATTCGCTTTATTAAGGATTTTTTGGCTGTTTGTTCGGGAGTAAGCTGCCTAAGGGCTCATCTGTATTATATGGGTTCCTTTACACTGGTGGCAGCAGCGGGATTTCTCCCGAATGGATTTACTTAATATAACCGAAAAGAAAGTGAATGGCGCATAGATACGAAGGCTGAAACGAACAACACTTAAAGAACTGCTGGAAGCTCGAGGCATAGTGGCAAGCAACAAGCCGAAAGCCACGATAATAGCCGAATTACTGGAGAGCGACCGAAACAGCGAGGTGCAAATGGCGAACACAGAGGAAACGAAGTTTCAGAAAGATGTGAGATGGAGACTCAGTTTGGTAGGACCGAATCCTAAGCCAGAAATTGTGGTACAGATTATGGCACAAGCTTTGGAAGCAGAAAGCTGCCGGGAAGCACGGGAGGCCAGAGAAAGATCACCACAAAGGGATATATTGTCACTACCAGAATCATGGGGCGGTCACGTAAGATAAATTATGCTGCTTTTAAAAGTTTCATAGAAAGTGAAATGGATATTGACAATTATCTGCAGCACTTTGAAAGACAGTGTGTATTAGAAGATGTGGATAACACTAATTGGGCTGCGATATTGAGCAGCAAGCTTTCAGGCAGAGCAGCAGAAGCCTTTAGGAGCGGTACCTGATACAAAATTATGAGAAAGTGAAGGAGATATTGTTGGCCCATTATGCAGTTACCCCGGAGGCACACCGGAGAAAATTTCGGTCCCTCCGGAAGCAGGGCAAAGACTCTTACGCAGAGTGGGCATTCCTCATGCACCGCGCTGCCAGTAATTGGATGCAGGGATGCCAGGCGACTACACTGGAGGATGCATTACAGTTAATATTGTTGGAGCAGTTTTTTTACCACACTCCTACAGATACCAGGGATTGGGTCAAGGACAGAAAACCACCGTCAGTAGAAGAAGCCGCACGTTTAGCAGACGAATTTCACAAAAGCAGACGGGCAGATAACAACCGGGGAGCCTCAGGATTTCGACCCCAGTATCACACTTCTGCCCCAACACAGCAACCGAAACCAGTACCACCGGTGAGTCAACCTACCGCTACTGGGGTTCAGCAAACTGCACCGATGTGTTTTGGGTGTAAGCAAGTGGGACACATCAGACCTAATTGTCCCCACCGTAATAATGATCGATGGGGGCGAGCACCAACCCCTCCAACGAGAGCAGCTGCTCATTGTGTATAAGAGGATTACAACTATTCTACACAAGGGGGGACTGCAATCCATCTGAGAATTGGTCCATGCTACATGAGGTCAATCCAGTGCAAGCAACAGATGACAACCGGGCACACCATCGACAGACCGTGACCCTTAATGGGCAGGAAGCCAGAGGACTGAGACACTGGAGCTACGATCACCCTAGTACAACCTCACCACGTTAAGCTGTCCTAACATACCGGGCGATCTGTGGCTGTAAGGGTGGCGGGAGGGGCTATTCACAAAATACCCACCGCTATGGTACACATGGACTGTGGTACTGGGGCTAAGGCTGTGGAGGTGGGCATCATGCCAGAGTTACCAGCAGAGGTTTTGCTGGGAAACGACTTGGGGTGCATGACGTCTCAATTTGTACAGCCGAATACAGCAGGAGCACTCCCAGCCTCAACCAGACAACAGGCACGCGCTATGGGTACCTCACACTCCTCGGATGACCAAGTAGGCATTATTGTAGAACCTGCAACGTATGTCAGAAAGTAGGAAAGAGGGGTGACCACCCCAGAGCGAAACTACGCCCACTACCCATAATAGAGGAACCTTTCTTCAGAGTAGCAGTAGATTTGGTAGGACCCCTTAGTAAGCCTAGTCCATCAGGTAAGAAGTATATTCTTACAGTGGTGGACTATGCTACTCGCTACCCGGAAGCTATAGCCCTATCTAATATCACCGCTGAAACCGAAGCTAAAGCTCTCATCCAGGTATTCACTAGAGTGGGGTTCCCCTCAAGAAACTCAAAACTGATTTTACAAACTTTGTTAACCCATTAGGTGTTCCACAAGAATTAACGGAAAATGGAGATGAAATTTCAAAATTTTATTTTTTGGGCAGATTTTCCATTTTATTACATTTTTTTCAAATGTCAGAGGGTTAACAGCCAAACAAAACTCAATATTTATTACCCTGATTCCATGGTTTACAGAAACACCCCACATGTGGTCGTAAACTGCTGTACGGGCACACGGCAGGGCGCAGAAGGAAAGGAATGCCATATGGTCTTTGGAAGGCAGATTTTGCTGGATTGGTTTTCTGAACGCCATATGTTTTTTATTTTTCTGCCGATCGTCTTGTGCAGGGGCTCGTGTTGAGGTTTTTATTGGTACCATTTTTGGGTACATAGGATTTTTTGATCATTCATTATTACACTTTATGGGGCAAGGTGACCCAAAAATTGGCTGTTTTGGAACAGTTTTCATTTATTTATTTTTACAGCGTTCATCTGAGGAGTTAGGTCATGTGATAGTTTTATAGAGCAGATCATTACGGATGTGGCAATACCTAATATGTATACTTTTTCTTATTTATTTAAGTTTTACACAATAATAGCATTTCTGAAACAAAAAAAATGATGTTTTAATGTCTCCATAGTCTGAGAGCCATAGCTTTTTTATTTTTTGGGCGATTGTCTTAAATAGGGTATCATTTTTTGCGGGATGAGGTGACAGTTTGATTGGTATTATTTTTTGGGGGTCATAAGCCTTTTTGATCGCTTGCTGTTGCACTTTTTGTGATGTAAGGTGACAAAAATAGCTTTTTTGGCACATTTTTTTATGGTGTTTATCGGACAGGGTCTATCATGTGATATATGTGACACCTAATATGTGTATTTTGTTTTATTTTTTTATTTTTTTATAGAAAAAGGCAATTTCTTTTTTTATTTTTCATTTTTATTATTTTCACTTTCTATTTTATCAAGTCCCTCTTGGATCATAAAGATCCAGTGGGGCTGATGGCTGTACTATACTTTGCAATGCTCTTGCATTGCAAAGTATAATACTATTAGATGCACTGTAGGTGGCAACAGCGGACGCTTTTGCAAAGCGTCCGGTTGCCATGGCAACCATCGGGTGCTGCCATCACAGCGCGGCAGCCCCGATGGTTGAGAGAGGGAGCTCCCTCCCTCTATTAACCCCATGGATGCCGCAACCGCAGCATCTATGGGGTTACAGCAGAGTGTCAGCAGAGAGCTGACACTCGCTGCTGATGGCGGCGGCTCAGTAATGTAGCCGCCGCCATCACACACAACAGGGGGACCGGGGGTAGCGCTGGAAAGGGGGGGGGGGTACGGCCACCAACATTGAGGGAGGCTGGGGCAGGATGGGCGGGGAGAATGCATGGGGCGGGGAGGGGGCGGACCGCATCAGGGGCAGACTACATGAATATGGATGGGGCGGGGGAACTGCATCAGGGGCAGGCGCAGACGGGGGGTGTTGGAGGCGCACAGATCGGGGGGCACAGATCGGGGGGCATAGAGACACTACCTGATTTCAGGATCTGATCTGCAGAGTGCAGATCAGAGCCTGAAACCGGCATTTTTTTTCACTGCCGCGATCCGATTGGTTAGTCTGCACAGACTAACCAATCGGATAGATTGCCGGCAAGGGGCCACTCTGATTAGTCCCTTGCTGGCATTACTGCACTGTATGCTGTCCGTGACAGCAGCAGTGCAGGGGCAGAAGTTTTAATCCAAGCGCTTTGCAGCGCTTGGATTAAAGAGCTGGTTTGACGTTTATAGACGTGATAGCTGCACGGGGCATGTGCAAATAACACGTATATAAACGTATTGCAGTCGTGAAGGGGTTAAAGACAGATGTGGGCACATTCCTACCAACATTGACTCTACTCCAAATGGACTTGCATGCTGCAGTTTTCTCTCCGGCCAAAAATACTGATCACTTGCCGGAATGCCGGATCTGGCATTAATTTACATTGAAGTGTATCAGTGCCGGCATTAAGTGTTCCGGCAAAACGGATCCAGCTTTCCTGTCTGCGCATGCGCAGACCTTTAAAAATGCAAAACAAATTGTAAAGGAACCCATATAATACAGATGAGCCCTTATGCAGCTTACTCCCGAACAAACAGCCGAAAAATCCTTAATAAAGCAAATAGAAGATCCCAGTCCCCCAAACATGCGCAGAGACTACATGAAGGGGTAAAATCAGAGTGTTTTATTAGCAGTTGAATCATTTCTTTTATGCCCTTTTCCCATGCAAGGGAGACACCCACAACAAATATACATTAACCACTAACACAAAGGTTACAACCCACATAGAATCCTCCCCTCTGCCTGTGATATAATCATGGTACACCATGGTTAACATAATCATCACAGGCAGGAGAATACACAATGTCCTCTGTCCTGGAAACAACCGAGTTGTAATTCAATTATCTCTCAGGACAGAGGGCAATCGCCAATACACACAGAGAGACAATGGAACAGAACACACTACTCAACGTATACAATGTCCCCCCTTTACAATGCACATAGACGTTTAACATCCCAACATGGCACGAATTAGTTAGTAAAAGTCTCTTGGGCCTGGCTGTACTCATGGCTTTTCTGTCCAAAACCGGTTCTGCACAGTCTATTGTCCTGGAGACAATTGAGAAGTGATCCACTTATCTCCCAAGACAGAGGCAAGACTCCATTAGCCACATGGTAGCAAAAGACAGCAGAATACATGAACCCACATAACTATGCAGCCATTGCACAAAACCGGTGCATTCAACATGGGACCGTAATCACATGGTTTAGTGGCAACTGGGTGGTCAATAGGAACATTCGCCACTTCATTCGTGTGTTTTTGGGCTCCGTTCATCTGGATGAGTGGTTGGCAATAGCAGGGCAGGAACTCACGAACAGAGTTAAATTAGCATAGAACAAGTAAAAGTAAGCAGAACCTCCCTTTCTCCACATAGCTCCCCCTTAGTTCCATGGGACGGCATACCCGCCTAGACCCTAACGGGTTGGCTTGGGAATGTCCTGTGTTAAACGTAGTTTTTCCAGTTCTGTTTTGCCGAGATAGCCCATCTGCATTGGCATTCTGCTTCCCTGGCCGGTACTACATTGTAAAATTATAGGGTTGCAGTGCAAGCTCCATCTAAGCAGTCTGGGGTTATCTCCGGCCACCCTGTTGAGCCAGATGAGGGGGTTATGATCCGTCATAACAGTGATGGCTGGCTTTAACTCTGGCCCTAATCCGACCTGCTCCACCGCCCTGGGTTCTTTGTGGGGCAAATTGGGTAAGGGTATACCCTCACTATCTTCAAACGCCGGAGCGCATACTGCAGAGACCTCCTCTGGTCGCCCTAAGTAGGGTTTCAACATATTGACATGAAATGACCAGCGAATCCTTTCATTGTTACAATCTGTTACTATGTACGTGGTATCGCTGACCCTGGCTAATACTTTGTAGGGCCCTTGCCAAGAGGCCTGCAACTTATCGTTTTTTGTCGGTTTGAGGGCTAGCACCTTTTGATCTATCTCTAGGATACGATCTCTAGCTCCCCTATCGTACCAGTGTTTTTGTCGCTGTTGAGCCGCCTGCAGGTTTTCTCTTACCGATTGAGTAAGGGCCTGCAGTCGGTCTCTCAACTCCAAAACAAATGGTACTATAGGCGTGCCTGCTTCCCCCATATCCCCTTCCCAGTGTTCGCGGACCAGGTCCAGAGGTCCTCGGACTCTCCTTCCATATAATAGCTCGAAAGTAGAGAATCCGTTGGATGCCTGGGGTACTTCCCGGTAGGCGAACAGTAGGTGGGGAAGGAATTTTTCCCAGTTCCGATAGGTCTCTGTTCGTTTGGGGATGATATGGAGAACTTAGTATGGGTTTTACTCCGCAGCTCTGCCAGAGCTGCTAAGTAACTACCGCCGTGAATTGGGTTCTTTGGTCAGATACTATTTCCCTAGGGAACCCCACTCTAGTGAATACCTGGATGAGAGCTTCAGCTACGGTTTCAGCGGTGATATTAGGTAGGGCTATAGCTTCCGGGTAGCGAGTAGCATAGTCCACCACTGTAAGAATATACTTCTTACCTGATGGACTAGGCTTACTAAGGGGTACTACCAAATCTACTGCTACTCTGAAGAAAGGTTCCTCTATTATGGGTAGTGGGCGTAGTTTCGCTCTGGGGTGGTCACCCCTCTTTCCTACTTTCTGACATACGTTGCAGGTTCTACAATTATTTACTCTCGGGTAACACCTGGCCAAAAAAATGACTGGGTCAACCTATCCCGGGTTTTCTTGATCCCTAAATGGCCTGCTAACGGTATGTCATGGCTAATTCGTAATAGCTCTGCCCTATATTTGCGGGGTACCACTAACTGCTTCTTTATTACCTGTCGGGCTCCTTACCCTGCCCCCTCTGTTAACCGATATAGTAAACCTTTCTCCCACTGGAACTTTTCCTGTCCTATGTCTCCCTGGGGATTATCCGCCTCCCTCCTGTACCCACTTAACGTGCTATCCTCCCTCTGCGCTTGCCCAAAGTCTGTGGGAGTGCCCCAATACATGTTAGGACTAGAATTTACAGCAGCATTATCAGTGCCTACCTGGTCATTCGAGGAGTGTGAGGTACCCATAGCGTGTGAGGTACCCATTGTAGTTTCTACAATGGGGACATTTATGGGAGTATCCACTATGTAGGCCCCACAAAGTGACTTCAGACATGAACTGGTCCTTAAAAAGTGGGTTTTGGAGATTTTCTTAAACATTTTAAGAATTGCTTCTAAACTTCTAAGCCATCTAACGTCCTAAAAAAATAAAATGACATTTCCAAAATGATGCCAACATAAAGTAGACATATGGGGAATGTTAAGTAATAAATATTTTATTAGGTATCACTTTCTGTTTTAGAAGTAGAGAAATTGAAATTTGGAAAATTGAGAATTTTTCTAAATTTTGGGTACATTTTGGATTTTTTTATAAATAAAGGTGAAATATATTGACTCAAATATATGACTATCATGAAGTACAATGTGTCACGAGAAAACAGTCTCAGAATGGCTTGGATAAGTATAAGTGTTCCAAAGCTATTACCACATAAAGTGACGCATGTCAGATTTGTAAATTTTGACCTGGACGCTAGGGTCATGAAAGGGTTAATATATAATATTACATAATGGTATTGAAAAAAATGTAAAAGCTTGATGATGCTACACTAAATCTATTACTAAGTATTATACCTGAGCCATTTGCAGCATAAAGGAGGTTTGTGGAAAAACAGAGCAGTTGGAGACGGAAATTTTGATTATTAGCGTCACAGCCAGTGGCATACATAGAGAAGTAAGGTCCCCATAGCAAGGATAAAACACAGGACAGAAGGGTTTCCGCCTAAACCCCTTTCAATGACCTTTGGGACATTATTTCCACTGCCTTGTTTGCTAAAAAATTGTTTCTTTAGAGGGCAGAGTCCTGACCAAGTTTTTACCCCCAGTGGAAGAGGAGATGATCTCAACTGGGCATCCTCTTGCCCTGGACCCCATAGCAGTCGCATGGTCTGCTGCTATGGTAGTTACGCCCTTGGCCACAGCTCTGAGTATACCAGTCACGTGTAGGCCAGAATTCTCTAACCCCTGGAGATTACAATGGATGGAGAGCTGTGTCTGTCCAACATTTAGCATTACATGGCATAAATCCATGGCCAATTGTGACATGCTGAGTCTGCTAGCACAGGAACCATTTTTATATAGCAGCTCTCTAATTTAGCTCATAGAGAGGTATCACCCTCTATGATATTTATAGGCCTTGTCATGATCACTTACTTAGATTCAGGATGGGAACCTGCAGGGTCACACTGGACCTCCCTTTGTCAGCACTCTGTCGTCCAAAGCCAATCAATTTTAGCTGTTACCACTCGTCACATCAGGCTGACGAAACACCTATAATGCCCAAGCACACTGTACAACTAGCATTCGCAGGTTAATATATCAATATAGGTAACGCTTCTTTTAAAGTCATGGAACACAAGAAAACTCTTATTAAAGGGAAACTTTATTATAAAAAAGGAAAGTGCGTACAAACAATGGGGTCATAATAGAAAATACAACATAAAATATACAGACATATACATATAATGCAAAATAACAGTTTGGAAAATAATCATGTCTAGAAGAAACAACTAAGTTCATTGTGACGCCTGTCCTGCTGAAATTTGTGGGTTCACCCACAATAGTATAATGTGTATGGGGGCCCTTAAGGCGGTATTAAACTGCCCGATCTTTGGGCATTGTATGCGCTGATGGATAATACATCCATCTGAGCTCTTCTGCACCAGCAAGATTACATAGGACGATGCAATCTGAATGTGGGAGTAATGATTGCTACAGCAGTTGTTTCTCCTTTATTCTGTTCTTTTCATTATCGGCAGCACATTCCTGATTTATACAGGGAGACGTGCTGCCGATAATCGGACCGGACAACTTTTATCCCGATCAGCATTTGCTCATTCATCCGCTGATCAACTGCTTGATTATGCAAGCCAATTATTGGAAACGAGTGTTCCTTTGAATGCTTGTTTGCGATAATTTGCCTGATTATTGTGTAGTCTAATAGGTGCTTTACTTTTATAAATTGTATTGTTTATATTAGATGTAACATTGTAACTTGTGTTTAGTCAAACATCACTATATTTGTTTGTTAAAGAATAGTCTAATCATGTATTTTGCTACTTACGTAACAGGAGCTTTTCGTACACATTATTTTGTCGGCTCCTTGAAGCTAATGGTTTTATGCTGTCTTGTTTGCATTTAACCTCCTTTAAATACAAGCCCACAAATCAAATCTGCTGGATACGACTTATATAGGACTGTTTCAGTTAAATTCAGTTATAGGTGTTGTTTCAGCTTTGCCTCCAGTATTATAAATATATTGAATGTAATTCTACTGTGGGACTAATCTCATGAAAAAACACCCCAAAAAGTAAAAATCAATGTCATTCCTTCTTCAAAACCTAGAGGGAATTAAGTACTGATATCTATGCACCTTTGTTAGTAGTTTTTGACATATGTAGTGATGAAAAAAAGATCAATGGTTTCTCTTGGGGCTGATAAATTGCATAGTCCAAATAGCCAGAAGTTTATATGTATGGTTACCTAATTGTGAGCAACACTGGAATCAACAATGAATTCTTTGACTTGACAAAACGTAATACAGTATGTACTTGATTTTCCTTTTTTCCATGTAGTTTCAGCTGGTTAAATAAAAACAGACATTTAATGGTAAACGGTAAATGCCAGCAAATGTGCCTATTCAGTAACATTTTATTTTACTGTAAAGCTAGTTTTCTTATTTTTACTACAAATGAGAGCAGTTTACTCTATACAGAGAAGTTTGACTAAAGATTAAGATAAGTGGCGTGTTTCCTGTTCTTGTACTTGACACCTTCTGAGGGTGGTTAGAGTCTGTTACAGCATTGGCTCAAGGCAGCCGCTGCTTCACTCACTACTGTAGTTCCCAGTCTCAGCCTTCTGGTGGCTCGGATCTGCCTCTTGCTCTCCTCCTCTTCCTTTTGGGCCAGGCCACCAGGATAATCCTGCTCCTGCTCGTAGGCTAAGACCTGCTAGGCTGTGCTCCCCCTGGCTCTTAAAGGGCAAGTGTATGCAGCCCAATCTTCGCCAACCTATGGCCGGTAATCTGTGGATATTTAATGCACCTTCCTCAGTGGGAAGGTGCCTTATCAATAAGGTTCTGTAGCTTGCTAGGATCCTGCAAAGGTGTGCCGTTCTGTAGTCTGCCTGTGTACTGCTCTCTGCATGTTTCTTGACTCCTACCTTTTGCTGCCTGACCTGTGCATGATTAGCATTTTGACCCTTTGCTGTCTGCCCTGATCTCAGACCTGTTTTCCTTTTTTTGCGTGAACAGCGCCTTCCTTGACCTCAGCCTGTTACTGACTACAATTTTGCCTAACCCCTTGGTGTTCTTCGCTGGTGTCTCTAATCCTCGGGACTACTACGCAAGGTAGCAGCCTGGTGGCTCCCCTGTAGCGAAGTCCAGATTAATGTACAGAGGTTTAAAGAGTGACTATCAGGGGACTTCTGGGATAACACCCCAGTTTGTTGACACAGTGGTTCACACCCACTGCTCTAACAGAATCACTCACGCCTTATTTTCATCTTCAAACATATGCAAGGCCTTGTGCACATGTTACAGCCTCAGAGGAATAGGAAAATACTAAGTATATACGGTGCTATATTACTCCTTTGCATGCAGTTTTATGGCACAGTGTCCTTCGTAGAAAAGTACTTAGCTTAGGATGGAATTGGCACACAAATGTTTTCCTCCAAAATTCCATATGATTCCATTAGCCATATTACAATTCCATTCAACTTGGATCCATACTACAGTTTGATTATCTACAAAATAGATTATTTATTTGAATCATTGTAATTATGAGTATACATTTTGCATCATCTAAGGTAGCAAATCAAGTGTTGAATAATTATTGAAAATACCATAGATGCTTCACGGAAATTATATTCACATGGTCCCTACTGTTAAATGCAGAAACCATTGAAAAAAAATAAAAAAAAATCTGGATTGAAGGAGTGACTTACAGGGTTGGCACACCTTATTGTGCAGATAGTTTAAAGAGATCATGCAGTAAATTAAATAGCAAACCCTTCCTATTTGTTATATTATTCTTGGTTGCTTACCTTCCAAATGGGGTTGCCTCCTTTCCAGTAACTGACCCATCAATGGTTGATACCAAGAGGCAGGCCTTAGTATTTTATTTTAGTGGCAATATTTGACTGTGAAAATCGGACTGCTGTCCTAGACCACCAGGGATGATTAAATTAACCTCTCCATGCCCAAGACTACTAGGATAGAAAGTATTTTCCCATGTCTGCTCTTTAGACCACTGGGGAATCAGGCATTAGCCCTATAAATGAGTTTTCCCATCAAAGATATTGGTGGCATCTCACTAGGATATGCCAACAATATCAGACAGATGCAGGTCTCACCACTGGGACAAGCTCCTATCTGCAGAACAAGCTGCTGAAAGTGAAGGAGAGCACACCACGCATGAGAGCATGTTCTCCAGTCACTTCTATGGCAGTGTTTCCCCACCAGTGTGCCTCCAGCTGTTGGAAAACTACAACTCCCAGCATGCCTGGACAGCCTTTGGCTGTGCAGGCATGCTGGGAATTGTAGTTTTGCAACAGCTGGAGGCACACTGGTTGGGAAACACTGTTCTATGGGAGTTCAGAAAATGGCAGCGCTATTTCATGCATGTCCCCCTCTCCATTCACCACTATCGGAGTTCCAGAAATAGCTGAGTCAGCCTTTGGCTTTTGTTGGAACTCTTACCGGTAAATAGAGGGTGGCAGTATTTGCATGGTATGCTCTCCTTCACTTTAAAGGGACACTGACAGGCAAAATCAGCATATTTAGTTATATATATATGCCATTACAGGTCTTATACAGTCTATTAAAAGCATCTAAGTATCCCCCCTGTCCACCTTATAAATACCGAAAAATAAAGTTTTATAACCTGCCTGTCTCGTCACCAATCTGCCCAAGGGGCGGCGGCGTTTTATCTCAAAATGCGCCCAGCCAGCCGCTCCCAACTGCCGTTCTGAAGCCCCGCCCAGCTAATCAAGATTCACTTCGCTGGGCGGCGGCTACAACTCTCCCCAGTCACGATCCTGCACATGGGCAATTGAATCCTCCTGGCATTGTTCACTTCTAATCTTCTGCGCTTGCGCCCGGCCGTGGTTACATCGCGCCTGCGTACAGACCCATGTAAAACTGATGTAACCACGGCCGGGCGCAAGCGCAGAAGATTAGACGTGAACGATGCCAGGAGGATTCAATTGCCCATGCGCAGGATCGTGACTGGGGAGAGTTGTAGCCGCCGCCCAGCGAAGTGAATATTGATGAGCTGGGCGGGGCTTCAGAACGGCAGTTGGGAGCGGCTGGCTGGGCTCATTTTGAGATGAAACGCCGCCCCTTGGGCAGATTGGTGACGAGACAGGCAGGTTATAAAACTTTATTTTTCGGTATTTATAAGGTGGACAGGGGGGATACTTAGATGCTTTTAATAGACTGTATAAGACCTGTAATGTCATATATATATAACTAAATATGCTGATTTTGCCTGTCTGTGTCCCTTTAAGGGGCCCGTTCTGGAGATAGGAGCAGGTCCCAGAGGTGGAGCCTGCACCATTCTGATATTGATTGCATATTTTAGCAATATGTCACTAATGTCTGAGATGGGAATACCCCTTTAACCTTTTTGTTGCCAGAACAATATTCACCCTTTTGACAAACACAAAAAAAAACTAAATTATAAAATTTAAAAAAATAATTATACCCCCAGGCCAATATATTTTCTCAAAGTAGACACCTGGTGCATTATGAATATGTCACCCAGCACTTTACAGTTATGGGTGCCTTCATGCAATTTTGCATTAAAACATAAACTTTTTGCAAACAATAAAAAAAAAATCATGTTTGTGGATAAAAGTCTGAGCTAAGCATAGCATTTTACACGGGCCAAGAACTGGGACAATTACTGGAGACGAGAATTTGTACGAATCCTCGTTCATGATACTTGCCCTTTTTAAAAGTGCTGCCAATCACAAAACAAAGGAGCAAAGCACTTGTTTGTTGGGTGATCACATTATTATTATAAACTCTTAGTTCAATAGTGGCACCTTGCCTTGTGTACATGTGAGATTGAGAAACTGTTCTTAACGTTTGAATACTGTTTGTGGGGACTAAGTTAACAAGACTGTTATTTTGCTGTTTGACCACAAGAGGCCGCTGTTTCCCCACACAGCTAATAGACTGCACAGATTACATCATGCATGAGAGTGGGGCTATCAAGCTACAGAGGGACAGGAAATCGCTATTTTGTAAGGAGAGGAACTGAGACAGTGTGGATCAGTCCCAATCCAAGTGTATGGCAGTGTTCTTTGGCATCCATAACTGCAGCCCAGGAGAGCTGATCGTGTCCAGGACCCAGATCTCGTCCAGAAAGAGGAGTGCTGCTGCCCAGGAGACAGAGGACGTCTGCCAGGATTGCTGATGAGAGCTTGAGGAACAGATTACCCATTCTGTGGTACTGCATGTTCGTTTGAAAGACTGCTTGTTTGGTTTGGAATCATCAGTGGAGACAGAGCAGACCTGGGTCGGTAAGACAAATCGTGCACGCACCTCAATATAGGATTGGCGCCTAAAATACAAGAGACTGAGATCAAACCTGCCGGTAGATAGTTAGTTAGTGTTGCTGCGTGCTGCTTAGTTATCACAAGGACCTAACAGTTAAAGTTGTGGTTCGCTCCGGAGAACAGAGAGGTCTTCACCATAATCTCCAGTTATCCCAGAGTGATTACCGGGAGTGATATATTAGGCACGTGCCACATTACCAGTTTTTGGAAAAGGGAGGGGGAAATTGCTGTATAATGTGGTGAGATTGTAAGCTGCTGTGTTGCACCGCAGGCTAGCCTGTACCTTACACCCCCAAACAATCGTTCTTATTCTTTAGGGTAATAACAGGTATGACAAGGCAGTGCTAACTCGCAGTAGGTAAATTTGTTCAAGTGTTTTCCATCTACCAGCGGAGGGCATGGTGCTGTGCAACACAGGGGTCTCGGCTTCCGAGCTGAATGTATGTAACCTCATTTTATGATCCTTGCATTTGATTTGGGATTGTGTTTAATATCCTGTTATAGTAAAAAAAGCCTGTTTTACAAAAGCTGGTGTCAGAGTTGCTTTTCTCGTTTGTGACTTCACTGTATCCTGGGGAACCCACCCCGGTACATGGCTTACATATACAAAAATGTGCTGCAGACAAACAAGGAAACTGTATAGGGATGTGCCTGGAAACCGCCCACCCCCCATGCCAACTACCATCTCTATGCCACTACCATCCGGATACCTGATCCGGCAGAGAATGCAGGAAATCGGCCGGACACAAACTGCAGCATGCAGCAGTTTGTGTCCCGTACATTCTCTGCATTTTTGCCAGATTGCGGCTAAATCTCTGCTGGCCCCTTTTATAGTTAATGGGGCTGGTGGGCATTATGTCTCCATCCAGCAGTGCCAGATCCAATGAATCACTAACGCACATGTGAAAGTTGCCAAATACCGCGCCACATACCTCTAACATCCTATGACGTCTTCTTTGATGTAGATGTTCTCTTTCCTCATCTTCTCCATTCAGACCAGACCACCATGGAGATTTATTTTAGCCATCTCTTATCTATGCAGAGTTTCTACTTTTCCATCCTCCTCCCCACCTTCTCAACATCCCATCATGCACCCCCATACTGTGCTCTCTAAAAATAGACTGCAGAAACAGTTCCCCTGAAAATACTAGTACCACACAGACAGTGTCCCATTCAATTAGTGTGGCACACAATGCCCTAAAAAAATAACTGCACACAGCAAATAGTGTCCATAAAACTAACAGTGTAAACATAATATCCCCCCAAAAGAATTCTGGGAAGCTGATACTGTGCCAAGGTGCCCCCCACAGTAATAGTGCTCCCAAAGTCCCAACAATAGTAATTATTCTCTGCCAGAGTGCACTTAGTAGTAATAGTACTCCTACAGTGCCCCCAGACAGTACTAATGTACCCACTGTGTCCCAGAAGTAATAATGCTCCCATAGTGTCCATACTAGTAATTATGTTCCCCATAGTTCCCCAGTTGTAATAAAGCTCACCATAATGACCCTTGTAGTAATAATTCTCTTTATAATGTGTGATAGTAGAAAAATGTCCCCTTATAATATGCTCCAGTACAAAAACTGCCCACTTATAATGTGTGCCAGTACAAAAATTGCCATGTGTAGCATAAAAAAATACCTCCTCTTAGTGCCCCCAGTATAACCACATTGTGCCCTCATGTGTGCCCATGCCCCCTACTGTGTGCAAGTACAAAAAAAACCTTTTTTAGTGCCCCAGTTGATCTTTAGTGCCCATAGTGCCCCTATAATTTGTGCCATTAAAAATACTCTTATATAGTGCCCCCAGTAGATGCCCCCATAGTGCTCCTCCCCCATTTCCCATAGAGCTCCCCATAATGAGCCAGTATAAAATGCCCCTATAGAGTGCCCCACATAGATGCCCCCTTAATTCTCCTCTCCCCCCTTTCCCATAGTGGTCCCAAAAATTTTCAGCATGAAATGCCCCTCTATAATGCCCCCAGTAGATGCCCCCACTTATCCATAGTACCCCCCATAATGTGTTCCAGTATATAGGGCCCCCAGTAGATGCCCCCATAGTGCTCCTTTCCCCCCTGCTGCATATTGCCGCACATGTGTGCCAGTATATAATGCCCCCCAGTATATGCCCCATAGTGTCCCCCATAATGTGTGCCAGTGTATAATGCCCCCAGTAGATGCCCCATAGTGCTCTTTTACCCTCCACTTCTCCATAGTGCCCCTTATAATGTGTGGCAGTATATAGGGCCCGAGTAGATGCCCCAATAGTGTTCGTTCCCCTCCTCCATAGTGACCACCATAATGTATGCCAGTATAGAATGCCCCCCAGTAGATGCCCCCATAGTGATCCTCCTCCTTCTCCTTCCCTATACTGTACTAAAAAATTTACAAAAAATAAACAATAATATTTACCTACAGACGCTTTCAGGGATGCGATGCAGGCTTCTTCTGGCCTGTGTCCTGTGCTGTACGCTGCCTGGCTCAGGTGGCACAATGACATTATCAGCCTCTGATACCACACCCCACCCAAATTCTCAATCCAACATCTCCCCTCAGCCCTACGAAACATACAGGGTAATACAGCGCCACATACCTGTTACATCCAGTGATGTCTTCTCTGAAGTAGATGTTCTCTTTCCTCATCTTCTCCATTCAGACCAGACCACCTTGATTAACTCTTTCAGCCGTGCCTCATCTCTACAGAGTTTGCAACACAAAAATCTTAGTTTTCTTACTTTCATATCATCCTTCCCCTCCTGGTGTCCTAACATCTTCATCCTGCTGCTTCCCCAATACTGTGCCCACTGTGCACCCCCAAATACTATACTGCAGAAAGAACATTGCCATACAGATAGTTCCTCATATTGATAGAGCTCCCAGACTGCCCTCAACAGTAATAATGCCTCTACAGTACCTCTATTAGCAACCTCATTAGTAATGTCCTCCATATTGTGCTCAATAATAATGCACCTACAGCACCACTAACATTGATAATAACCCCAGAAGGCCCCTAATAGAAATAAGGCCTTCTTTAGTGCCCTCAGCAGTAACAATGCCCCTCTGTAAGGCATCTCTATACAGCCCACAGTAGTAATAAAGATCCCTATAATAATAATATATTATGGCCCCTCTGTATTAGTATAATATATAATGGCCCCTCTGTATTAGTATAATATATAATGCCCCCCTCTGTATTAGTATAATATATAATAGCCCCTTCTATAATATATAATGGCCCCCTCTGTATTAGTATAATATATAATGACTCCCTCTGTATTAGTATAATATATAATTGACCCCTCTGTATTAGTACAATATATAATGCTCCTCTCCATATTATTATAATATATAATAGCCCCTTCTATATTAGTATAATATATAATGGCCCCCTCTGTATTAGTATAATATATAATAGCCCCTTTTATATTAGTATAATATATAATGCCCCCTCTCTATTAGTATAATATATAATGGCCCCATCTGTATTAGTATAATATATAAAGCCCCCCTCTGTATTAGTATGATATATAATGCCCCCCTCTTTATTAGTATAATATATAGTGGTCTCCTCTGTATTAGTATAATATATAATAGCCCCCTGTGTATTAGCATAATATACAGGGTGGGCCATTTATATGGATACACCTTAATAAAATGCGAACGTTTGGTGATATTAACTTCCTGTTTGTGGCACATTAGTATATGTGAGGGGGAAAACTTTTCAAGATCGGTGGTGACCATGGCGGCCATTTTGAAGTTGGCCATTTTAAATCCAACTTTTGTTTTTTCAATAGGAAGAGGGTCATGTGACACATCAAACTTATTAGGAATGTCACAAGAAAACCAATGGTGTGCTTGGTTTTAACGTAACTTTATTCTTTCATGAGTTATTTACAAGTTTCTGACCACTTATAAAATGTGTTCAATGTGCTGCCCATTGTGTTGGATTGTCAATGCAACCCTCTTCTCCAACTCTTCACACACTGATAGCAACACCGCAGGAGAAATGCTAGCACAGGCTTCCAGTATCCGTAGTTTCAGGTGCTGCACATCTCGTATCTTCACAGCATATGCAGCACCTGAAACTACGGATACTGGAAGCCTGTGCTAGCATTTCTCCTGCGGTGTTGCTATCAGTGTGTGAAGAGTGGGAGAAGAGGGTTGCATTGACAATCCAACACAATGGGCAGCACATTGAACACATTTTATAAGTGGTCAGAAACTTGTAAATAACTCATGAAAGAATAAAGTTACGTTAAAACCAAGCACACCATTGGTTTTCTTGTGACATTCCTAATAAGTTTGATGTGTCACATGACCCTCTTCCTATTGAAAAAACAAAAGTTGGATTCAAAATGGCCAACTTAAAAATGACCGCCGTGGTCACCACCCATCTTGAAAATTTTCCCCCCTCACATATACTAATGTGCCACAAACTGTCACGGCTGTTTAAGGGTAACAAGAGCATACACAGTAAAAGAGCTACTGACCGGACCCAAACTAGGGAAGAGAAAGGGTGACCCCTGTCAGACCCTCAACACTCTCCCTATGCTGCTAAAGCACATGCCCGGATCCAAGTGGTGGAACGAGGCATGCCCGCGTACCTAAGACTGATGAGCCCTGTAACCCCTACAATAGTGGAAGGGGCACGGCACCGACGCCCTGCTCAGAATATGGAGGGAACCGTGGCCACCTCAGAGCCAGTCAGAAAATCACCAGGTACACAACAATGTCTGCACACTTAGCTGATGGAGCTGCAACCGCAGAGAAGACGGATCCTAAGGGCCGCTGGCAATATCCGGAGTGCTTGCAGCAACAGAACACAGGTCCAGAGAACTAATAGCTTAACAAGTGAAGATACTCAAGGCAGAGCTACAACTGAAAAGAGAAATATAATCCACGCCCTGCAATAGGAGGAGGGGTGATTTAAAGGCAGGGAATCAAACGCAGGAGGAACAGCTGGGAGTAATGACCTCATCACAGGGGCGGAGAAACAGAACAGTGAGAACACCTCCAAACTCTAAGTGACATCATCACAGGGGTGGAGACACAGAGCTGTGAGAACGTCTCAAAGCTCTGGTAGTGACAGTACCCCCCCCCTCTACGGGTGGACTCCGGACACCCAGGACCCACCTTCCCAGGATGAGCCCTATGAAATGCCCTGATAAGGCGAGTGGCTTTAATGTCCGACATCGGAACCCACATCCTCTCCTCAGGACCATAACCCTTCCAATGAACGAGGTACTGAAGAGAACCGCGGACAATGCGAGAGTCCACAATTCTGGAAACCTCAAACTCCAGATTGCCATCAACCAAAATCGGAGGAGGAGGCAAAGAGGAGGGTACCGAGGGCTGGACATATGGTTTTAAGAGAGATCTGTGGAATACATTATGTATCTTCCAAACCCGTGGAAGATCAAGACGGAAGGCAACAGGATTGATGACTGACAAAATTTTATAAGGCCCAATAAACTTGGGACCCAATTTCCAGGAGGGAACCTTCAGTTTAATATTTCTTGTAGACAACCACACCAGATCACCCACATTCAGGTCCGGACCAGGCACACGTCTCTTATCAGCCACACGCTTATACTTCTCACTCATCTTTCTGAGATTACTCTGAATCTTTTGCCAAATGGTAGACAAAGACGAGGAAAATCTCTCCTCCTCAGGTAAACCAGAAAGAGCCCCTCCCGAGAATGTCCCAAACTGCGGATGGAACCCATATGCACCAAAAAATGGTGACTTATCAGAAGATTCCTGACGACGGTTGTTCAAAGCAAACTCCGCAAGAGGGAGAAATGAACACCAATCCTCCTGGTTCTCTGCCACAAAACAGCGCAAATATGTCTCCAGATTCTGATTGAGGCGCTCAGTCTGACCATTCGACTGCGGGTGAAAAGCAGAAGAGAAGGACAGCCGAACCCCCAGGCGAGAACAGAAAGCCTTCCAGAACCTGGACACAAACTGCGTGCCTCTATCGGAAACAATATCAAAGGGAATGCCGTGCAATTTAACAATATGGTCGACAAAAGCTTGCGCCAACGTTTTAGCATTGGGTAAACCAGGGAAAGGAACGAAATGAGCCATCTTGCTAAAACGGTCCACGACCACCAGGATCACCGACTTCCCCGAGGAACGAGGAAGATCCATGATAAAGTCCATGGACAGGTGTGTCCAAGGACGGGAAGGTATGGGTAACGGGAGAAGGGAACCTGAAGGTCGTGAACGAGGGACCTTAGCGCGAGCGCACGTCTCACAAGCAGCCACAAAACCCTCCACAGACTTACGAAGAGCCGGCCACCAAAATCTCCGAGCAATGAGATCTACCGTGGCTCTACTCCCGGGGTGACCAGCAAGAACCGTATCATGATGTTCCTTAAAGAGTTTGTGACGTAGCTCAGGAGGCACGAACAACTTCCCGGAGGGACAACGGGGCAGGTGCCTCAGTCTGGGCAGCCTGGACCTCGGCCTCCAAATCGGAATATAGAGCAGAAACAACTACCCCCTCCGCCAAAATGGGAGGAGTTTCCTCCTCCCGGAAAACAGCGAGAGAGAGCATCAGCCTTCACATTCTTGATCCCAGGGCGGAAATTAACAACAAAATTGAAACTGGAGAAGAACAGAGACCATCTGGCCTGTCTCGGATTCATACGCCTGGCCGACTCCAAGTACGCCAGATTCTTATGGTCGGTAAAAACGGTGATAGGGTGTCTGGCCCCCTCCAACCAATGGCGCCATTCCTCGAAAGCCAACTTGATGGCCAACAACTCCCTATCTCCCACATCATAGTTTCTCTCTGCCGGGGAGAGTTTTCTAGAGAAAAAGGCACAAGGTCGCCATTTGGCAGGAGAGGGGCCCTGGGACAAAACTGCACCCACACCCACCTCGGAAGCATCCACCTCAACAATAAAAGGTAAGAAAACATCGGGATGCACCAAGATGGGAGCAGACGCAAAACTCTCTTTAATCTTAGAAAAGGCTGCAAGCGCCTCCTCCGACCAAGAGGAAAAATCCGTCCCCTTTTTTGTCATGTCAGTAAGGGGTTTGACAATAGAGGAATAATTCAAAATGAACTTTCTGTAGTAGTTAGCAAAACCCAGAAAGCGCATCAATGCCTTCTGATTTTCAGGAAGCTGCCACTCCAGCACAGCACGGACCTTCTCCGGATCCATGCGAAAACCAGAAGCAGAGAGGAGAAAACCCAGAAATTGAATCTCCGATACCATAAAAAGACATTTCTCCAGCTTGGCATACAGTTTATTCTCCCGCAGTATCTGCAGGACCTGAAAAAGATGATCCTGATGGGTCTGAACATCAGGGGAAAAAAATCAAAATATCGTCAAGATACACCAATACAAATTTCCCCATTAAATGATAGAAAATACTATTAACAAAATGCTGAAAGACGGCCGGAGCATTCATCAGGCCGAAAGGCATAACGAGATTCTCGAAATGCCCGTTAGGGGTATTAAAGGCCGTTTTCCATTCATCCCCCTCTCTGACCCTGACCAGGTTGTACGCGCCTCTCAGATCTAATTTGGAAAACACCTTGGCCCCAACAATTTGGTTGAAGAGGTCCGGGATCAGAGGAAGGGGATAGGGATCGCAAATCGTGATACGGTTCAGCTCCCTAAAATCTAAGCAAGGTCTCAGAGAGCCATCTTTTTTTTTAACAAAAAAAAAACCCGCGGCAACAGGTGACTTTGAGGGACGAATATGCCCCTTCTCGAGACTCTCGGAGATATAAGTTCGCATTGCGAGTCTTTCCGGTTGTGAGAGATTGTAGAGGCGTGCTTTTGGCAGCTTGGCGCCGGGAATGAGGTTAATGGGACAGTCAAACTCCCGGTGAGGAGGTAGCTCCTGAACACTGCTCTCGGAAAACACATCCGAGAACTCAGAGAGAAATGATGGCACAGTTTTAGTAGACACCTCTGCAAAAGTCGCTGTGAGACAATTCTCTCTACAAAAGTCACTCCACTCATTTATTTACCTTCCTTGCCAATCAATAGTGGGGTTATGTCTAGTGAGCCAGGGTAACCCCAAAACTAGAGGAGAAGGCAATCCGTTCAGGACAAAACAAGATATCTCCTCCACATGAGTGTCACCTACAGCTAGCCGGATATTGTGAACAATGCCTTTCAGAGATCTCTGCGAGAGTGGGGCAGAGTCAATAGCAAAAACAGGTATATCCTTTTCTAATGTACAAACTTGAAAACCATGCAAGGCTACAAATTGAGTGTCAATAAGATTGACGGCCGCTCCACTATCGACAAAAATCTCACAAGGAATGACTGTGCTCTCTAGCGCCACCCTGGCAGACAGGAGAAAACGGGAACTGCAGGTCAGAGGAAAAGCATCAATTCCCACATCAACTTTGCCCAAAGTAGCAGATGAAGCAGAACTTGATGATCTACCTCTTGAGGTTTTTCTCTTATTATCGCTCTTAGTACAGTTCAGGAATCTCCTAGACGGACAAACCTTTGCCAAATGACCTATGCCCCCACAACAAAAACACACCAAATTCTGAGGACTAAATCCTCTTTTATCAGGGGCAAGTCGGCCTAGCTGCATGAGCTCCTCCTCAGAGGGGAGCGAGACAGGATGAGACCCCTGCATACTGAATGAGTCCGCACCATTGCCCCTAGACTGACAATGGCTGGACAGAGAGGTCTTGTTTCTTTCCCTTAGACGCCTGTCAAGGCGTACCGCCAATGACATGGCAGACTCTAAGGACGTTGGTCTCTCATGGAAAGCAAAGGCATCTTTCAAACCCT
Organism: Bufo gargarizans; assembly: GCF_014858855.1. Lineage (NCBI taxonomy): Eukaryota > Metazoa > Chordata > Amphibia > Anura > Bufonidae > Bufo > Bufo gargarizans. The sequence goes on from NC_058084.1 coordinate 380,951,084, forward strand.
CTGAGAGACCATAACAGAACTGACTTCGGAGTGCAGCATCATTCCAGCCTGAATCAGCTGCCCATCTCCGAAATTCAGAACAATAAAGCTCCGCAGACAGTTTGTTCTGGCATAAAACACGTAAGTTCGATTCTGCCAGAGCAACACGATCCGGGTCATCATATATCTGTCCCAGGGCCACAAAAAATCTTTCCACGGATCGAAGGGAGGGATCCCCTGATGGCAGCGAAAAGGCCCAAGTCTGAGCATTACCCCTGAGCAGGGAGATAACAATCCTCACCCTCTGTTCCTCATTACCAGAGGAGTGGGGACACAAACAAAAATGGAGTTTACATGCCTCTCTGAAGCGAACAAAATTCTCACTGCCCCCGGAGAACGTTTCCGGAAGTGAGACCTTTGGCTCGCAACAGACTCCATGAGCCGGAGCAGAGCCCAATGCTTGTAGCTGAGTCACAGATTGACGGAGATCCGCTACTTCCAAAGAAAGACCCTGCATGCGGTCAACCAAGCCAGAAAGCGGATCCATGTCAACAAGGATGGTTTTGGTGGATTATAATGTCACGGCTGTTTAAGGGTAACAAGAGCATACACAGTAAAAGAGCTACTGACCGGACCCAAACTAGGGAAGAGAAAGGGTGACCCCTGTCAGACCCTCAACACTCTCCCTATGCTGCTAAAGCACATGCCCGGATCCAAGTGGTGGAACGAGGCATGCCCGCGTACCTAAGACTGATGAGCCCTGTAACCCCTACAATAGTGGAAGGGGCACGGCCACCGATGCCCTGCTCAGAATATGGAGGGAACCGTGGCCACCTCAGATCCAGTCAGAAAATCACCAGGTACACAATGTCTGCACACTTAGCTGATGGAGCTGCAACCGCAGAGAAGACGGATCCTAAGGGCCGCTGGCAATATCCGGAGTGCTTGCAGCAACAGAACACAGGTCCAGAGAACTAATAGCTTAACAAGTGAAGATACTCAAGGCAGAGCTACAACTGAAAAGAGAAATATAATCCACGCCCTGCAATAGGAGGAGGGGTGATTTAAAGGCAGGGAATCAAACGCAGGAGGAACAGCTGGGAGTAATGACCTCATCACAGGGGCGGAGAAACAGAACAGTGAGAACACCCCCAAACTCTAAGTGACATCATCACAGGGGTGGAGACACAGAGCTGTGAGAACGTCTCAAAGCTCTGGTAGTGACACAAACAGGAAGTTAATATCACCAACCATTCCCATTTTATTAAGGTGTATCCATATAAATGGCCCACCCTGTATAATCCCCCCTATATTATTATAATATATAATGGCCCCTCTGTATTAGTATAATATATAATGCCCCCTCTGTATTATTATAATATATGTCCCCCTCTTTATTAGTATAATATATTTGTATAATATATAATGCCCCCCCTTCCCCTGTGTTATTAGTATATATCATTCCTCCTCTGTGGCATATATAAACTGCTCCCCTCCCCCCAGTAGTGCCCCCAGTACTGCCAGAATTAGAGTGGATATATATAAAAAACTCACCTGGTTTCGCTCTCTGTCACCGCCTCTCCTGAGTTCCTCACTGTGCCCTCCTGTGCTGCATCATCACGTTATCTCGCAAGAGTCGGCTGAAGAGGTGACGGTGATGTCATAACGATCTCCTGCCTCATAGGCTTCAGGCCTACCAGCCTGAGGTCTACGAGTCTGAACTGCGGG